>NC_063216.1:36055008-36359617 GCF_020740725.1 Corvus hawaiiensis
AGCTATAGTTTCTGGTTTATGGGCTGGATATAGGCTGGATTTTGTTGTTACTAACTATGCTGTTTTTAGAGGGAATAGCTCTATGTGAACCTTGTGCTAGGACGTGATGGCTCAGAATGCATTGTAGAAATTCAGAATGCCTATACGTTTATGAAATTATTATAGAAAATCACAGAAAAATAAGGCTGGGATTCTGAAAGACAAAGTATTCAATAACAGCATCAGTCTAAAGTGCTTCTGCTTATATTTTTTATTTTCTTAAGATTTTTTTTTTCAAGGTTTTTTGCATTTTTTCAGAGTATGATAGCACAAACACTTGCACAGACTGAGCCAGGGCTAAGGAATGGGAAGGAGAAAGGAAGGGCAGAGGCAAAGAAGAGAAAGGTAATATCGTTGCTAGTGATTTTTTGAAATCACAAACTAAGGCTACAGAAAACCTAGAATGTTACTGAGCCTATTCCTTTCTTCAACATAGGACCATGTTGACAGATATTTGTCTAGCTTCTTTTTAAAGAATTGAAATAGACATTCAAGAGTGGATTAAGAAATCTGTTCCTGTGATTGTCTTCCTCTTAATGTAAATATAAAGACAAACTAATATCCATCACATGCTAGTACTGCTATTATTACTATTGTTAATAACAATCATCATTCCCTTTGAATGCAAGAGTTCTTATTTTTAAAATAAGCATGAGCATTGGAACAGGGAACATCCTAAATTTTGATACACAATTAGTTATCTATGAAATATAGTGATCCATTACAATTGTATGAATAAATGCAATGTTTACCCCACAAAATACATATATAGCAATTAGTGAGTACTCATTAATAACCTCTATATTTTCTAGCTATTTTTCTTTTACTTGTTATAAAATTCAGAAATTATATAATTAATATAAAGCCCTACTGAAAGTATTGTGGAGTACAAAATAATATCATGTAACTCAAGACTAGCCATTTGCATCTCACCTATCAAGCATATATATTCTTATTGCATTGGAGACCAATTCCTTCCAATTCCAGCCTGTGTTCCCTATTACATCTCTGGAGGAAATGTCCAACCAGTAACTTGTGGCATCATGTGATAAGTTACAAAACCAGGTGAGAAACTATGCCATGACTCATTGCTAAGGATGGTAGTTAGGCTTATGCCAAGAAAATGTCTACCTGATAATCTTACTGTTGCATTTTGTCTACAAATTTGTCTTTTAACAAAATCACTAAAATCTCTGACATTCCCAGAAACATGGCAGAATTCAATATGTCAGTGGGTTTTACTGTCCTGTGGCTCAGGCACTTGGGATCTTCAGGGATAGGTGACATTCTACAGAATGAATGTAAAAGCAAGGATGGTTTTCTATAGGAGCACTTTCAATGTACTACTGCTTCGTGCTGGCCAGTTTGAAGAACTGGACATGACAGAAGTCACTTTTGTGTAAATAAGAATACATGAAACATGGAAAACATTTAGTTTTCTGAACTCAGATCCAGACAGCTTGCAAGAAAACATCTGAAATATGTAATTAAAAAAAGTAAGGTTTAGCTCAATTTTGAAGATATTTTTGACATTATCATCATGATCAGATTGGGATATATAGGATAGAAAACAGACTGTTTTGAGGAATGTAATTTATATGACTTTGCCAGCTATTACTTTTGTGACACAACTAGGAAATGAAACTATGAATAGAAATGTATGAAAATAATTGCTCTAGTTGAACATAGATTTAATTTACAATCTTCAGTGAACTGTCATCCATTTTCTATATCCCAGCTATAATTTTGTAAGGTCATTTCTTTCTAATATAATTCAATTTGCTCTGTGTTTGATGTAGGCTAAAAGGCAAAGTCTCTTTTGCTATAGGTGGCAGCACTCACTTATTATAATAATGTTGATGGGCTTTCCTCTCTTGAAGAAAACAGTTATAAGGATACCCAGGCAGCATATAGATTCTATGCAAAATATTTTTTTTAATATTTAGAGATTCAAAATACAACCATGTATTGGGTTTTGTTAGGGAAGGAGATAATTTTCTTATTACCTTCATAAACATTTTCTAATGCCTTATTAGGGATTTACAGATTGAAACTATATTTTTATTTAAAAAAACCTAAACAACAAAAAACAACGTAAAAATCCACTGAAAATTAGAACACATTTGTAAACTTGTAGAACTATTTGCTCTTCTAATGAGAAACTCTCCTAAACTCAGCTTCCAGAGCATCAGTTTCTAGAATATTGAATATCTGCCACACTGATACCAATGATGTAAGGATTTGCTCTGTTTTCTTCTAAGATTCAGTTGCACACTATCTGCAGTTCTTCAGGACAATATCCTAAACAAATTATATGGAAGAAATACAATCTCTGTTCCCTTTTATTTTTTCACTTCAAGTTTTTTTACAACACAGACTTTCCTCTCGCTGTCCTCACCCAGTCATTTGTGAATGGCTCTTCTATACTTTACACAAATTCTTATGTTCCACCTTAGGCATTTTAGGTAAGAAGTATTATGGCATCTTCAGCTTTGAGTAAATACAGGCCAACCTGGAATACATACTGTACAACACCAACAGCTACTGTTTTATGAACATTCAATGGAAAATAATTCCTCCTATTCTTTTGGTCATGTTTTTTAAGACTAGAGAGCTAAAAGTATGAGTGTCAAAAGCAACCAGAAAACTTGTGAGGAGCAATCCTCTCCTGAGTCCCTGCTTGATAGGGAAGGTAAGAAAAACATATTACTGAGTTGCCAGACACTGGTCTCTGTCATAAAATATGATTTATAGGCCTGTTAATTCCACTACTTTTCAGCATCAAACTATGGCTTTCTGAAAAACAAATACATCAATAAATTAGTGCTCTCTGCTATTCTTTTGTATTTAGCTGTGCCTGAAATAAAAGCCATGCAATACACCATCAAACCTATGCCAAAGTCATAGTAAGATGCCAAAAAATTTCCTATTAAAAAGCATAAGAAATTATTGCACTACTAAAAGCAAAAGTTTTCAAAGTTAAAACCCAGTTGTTAGAAGTCTCTGTTCTTCTCTAGTAGTGCAAAATGCTGAGTGCCAACAACTCTAACCTCAACTAAAGTCAAAGTTAAGCTCTATTTTTCCCTAAAGGAACAAGACCTTTTTCAGGTGGGTCCTTGTCATTTTAGTTATTTCTTACATTGTTTTTATGGCTGGCGCAGACCAGTTAGTCCTATGTGATGGCTAAATATGATGATAAAAAGTGAACCAAAGCAGCAGGTGAAAGTTAGCAGTTCCCTTTTTTTCTGTGAGATATTTCAATGTACTGTTTCAGACACTAATGATTAAGAAATAAAAAAGAAAGCAGAAACTTTAGAAGTTCATTTGGAAATTCACCCAAAGATCTATAACTTTTTATGGAAAGTAGTGGCCAATCTTGATTTCAATGAGGGTTTTTTTTTTGTGTGTATATATGTGGTGCATAAAAATCTTGCTATTAAAATCCAAGATGAACATGCCAAATATCTCATATTTTTCACTAAACTACTATTCAGATTTAGAGTACTGTAAAGATCAGAATCCTATGGAGAGCCCCTCAAAGTGATTTTTTAAAGAAGCACAGCTTTATTTTGACAAGCTATACCAAAACCGCTTATAAACAACTGCCTTCTCCTGCCCAGCTTTCCTCTTTCTCCTGTAGCAGCCTAGCATAGACTGGAATTCACCCATATCATGATCACAACATAGGTCCATAGTCCCTCATGCACATTCCTAGGTGGCTCAAAGGAAGGAATCCTTGCCTACCTTAGGGAACTGTGTATCCCAGTTCTCCTTCATAGCAACTGCTAAACCTGGAAAATTACTCTGTGTAACTACTCTTGCTTACGTGTCAAAGAAGGAGGAATACTTTTTAGCCCTCTTGCGAGCTGAGAGCCATCTGAGACCCACTGGGCACCCTGTATTATGTTACTTTCTCCATTTCCCAAAATATTAGTTCTTGTCCCACTAAATTTCTGAAATTTTGATGAGAAGCCCTATGTGCAGTAGAGATACTAGAAAAATTCTTATTTTCTTCTGTGGAGCCAGGATATTAAAAAAAACAAAACCCCAAAACCCCAAAACATAACTAGAAAATCATTGGTTTATTCAGTAGGGAGAAATGAACTCGACCACTGCAGAAGTTTTTTTGCTCACTTCTGCAGTGCATAGAGAGAAAGGGAGGTTTTGTATTTCTCTAATGCAAAGTGTGATACTTTATATTCAAATTAACCTTTCAGCATAACATTGACATTTATTTTTCTGACCTTGATCTGTGTTCTATCTGTCCTCAAAGGTTTAACTACTTTCCCAGGATGCTCCACCTGGGACTGTGGTACAGGGTAGCATGTTTATTTCATGTGGATAAATCAGAATCAGATGGGTGAACTGCTGAGATTCATTCATGAATTTTTCAATAGGTCTGCAAAGGCTGTACAGCCAATGTGGAAAAGAAGGAGTCAGTGAAGGTTAAGCAATGAAATATTTTGATGAGCTGTTGGGATTGATCAAACTCATCTGAAAAACTCACATGAAAGGAAAGAGGTTGCATGAGCCATTTCAGAGAGACTAGTAGGCCACTGATAACAAGAGAGGCAAATAAGGGGAGAGCAAGACAAAGCTAGGGAGAGTGATGCCATCCATCTCAGAAGACCTCTTGACAAAGCCCCTTACAATTCTGAGAGTGAAGAATATAAAGGGGAAGGTGTGTAGTTTTTGTCCTCCGTTTTTTGTTCTGGCTATAATTGTGAAAACTGTAGTAGAATTGTTGGGACCCTTGGCTTTCATGGGCTTCAGTTACTCTGTATCCTTGGAGACTTTATTGTAAATCACAGTAATCCCATGCCTGGACTTCTGGAAAATGAGTGTCCTCAGGGTACACGTCTGGAAGACCTAGTCCTAGGTCTTGGCAGTCAGATTAGACATTCCTAGTCCTCAAGACTGATGTTAAACAGAGGTCTTTCAAGACACCATATTTAAAAGTCCAAAGACAGACTCAGTAATTGGATTTTATTGAGACTCAAAAAGCTTGAAAATTCACATGTCCAGTGGGAGAGGGGACCAAACCACAGCCTCCTGAATGATCAATAGAGGCTGCTCAATGAGGGTTGGACAAAACAATGCAACCAGATATCTTAAAAGCAAAGCACAACAAAAGAAACATTATTTTAGAATGAAAAGCAGAAGCATAGCCCAAGAGAAAATAACAAAGCCCTTAAGCTTTGGACAGACACCAAAGACCCTTGTTTCATTTTTGGGCTGTCTTCATTTCTTTTACAGTAAAACCAGCCTGTCTTCTTGTTACTCCATTTCAGCCACAGCTATTTTAGAAATAATTGTGTCACATAAATCTCTTCTTGGTATCTGCTTTTGCTGTCCTCTTTCCCCATCACAGAACAAAGAAAATACTTTGATGAATTAAAATATAAAATAAGGAAACAAACCAAGGTATTTATTTTTCTGGTCATCAGTTAGTAAACACTTATATTTTCATTATCCAGTAATATACTTTATGACGTTACACTTTTTCCTTCTATCTAGCTGTCATTTATAAGAGTCAATTTTAGTGATAATATAAAGTGATGGAGAGCAGTCAAGCTGAAAGATCATCAATAACTGTAAATGATTAAAAAGAGTGTTTACAGTAAGGCACTAGTTTCATGACCTTTGTAACTGGTTACATTTCTCCTTTGTGTCAGTGTGACTGTCTCTTGGTTGATGGTAATGTGCAGGGACTGCAAGGCCTGTGTGGGATCAGTCGGGTCTGGTCATGGCCTCAGGGTCCGGAAGGTAAGCCAGATCAGAATATAGATTAATCTAAAATGAAAAGTGACCACAGAAAGAAAAAGAAAATCATCCAAAAAAGCAGTGCTTTTAAAGTACTGATTATGTTCCCATAATCTTGGTCTTTTTGTTTATGCAACTTCAAAATTTGTCTTCTGAATTACTGCTGCTGCTACAGAATATACTTATACATTCAGCAAACAAATACATAATTGAAACTGATTTCTGAGCACTTAGAGCCTGCAAGGAACATGTACTTTTTTGTCCTGAATAGAATAGAGTAAGTGAAGTTATCATATACAGATACTAAATTTAACAAGCTGAGGAGAGTCTATGAAGTACCTAATTGTCTGATTTTTTTATGCTTGAAAAAAAAAAGAGAAGCAAATATAAAAAATAACTTTGTCAAGCAGATTTTCCTGCATGCCTTACAAGAAGACTTTTTCCTGTGTTTCTATTTTTCCTAAATTTATAAGCTCAGCAAATTCAGTGACAGAACCATTTCCTTTTTATGTCTGCATGTGGCTCTTTCCTAAAAACATAAAACACTGGAAGGTGCATAAATGACAAATAAAAAAACCCTCAAAACATGAACAAGTTTCCCTAACTTCTGGAAAGGTTTGGGATTACTTTTATGTTAACTTTGCTGCTTTTTCTAGCCCAGGTGATAATTCCTTCAAAAGCTTTTAATGTGAAGTAAAGAATCAGCAGGCCAATTTCATTTAGCATGAGGAATTTTCAAGGCAAATAACAGAGTTATTTGTACAAGCTAAGTAAATATTAGAATGCATAAGAAGAAACAAACTCAAGGGATGCAAAGTTAATGTCATGAACCATTACAAATCTGGAGGGACTAATGAGGGAGAATCTACAAAAGCTATTTAAAGCTAAAAATCCTTTGAACATACTTTTATTGGACCTTAATCATTCAGAAGCACTCAGGAAATTGTCACCAAACTATTGCAAAGAAGAACAAAAAGTTTAAAAAGTCATTAAAATTATTTTTAAAAAAAGAAAAGTGCTAGTTCAAACTCTAAGTTATTAATAGAGTGCCTGTGACCCAGACTTCACCAAAATCTCCATTTTTACTAAGCCACTAAGAGCTGCACTTCAGAGTTGTGTTCATCTTGAACAAGTAGGTGACCGCGACAGATATAAATAAGAAAGGCACTGTGAGTATTTAGAGCTTTTATGCCATCATTGTTATTGTCCTTCTGGAATAATTATATGTTACATCGCCCTTGACATTTGCAGCCTGGGTTTTGGGTAAGCTGTGGAAGGGCTGTTAACCACAGAACCCTTTTGTGACTTGACCATGCCTATTTTAAGACTTCAGAGGTGGCTGTCAGCATCCCCTTCAAAAGCAGGATTTGAGGGACCAAAGACTTTACTTTAGAGAGCACAGTATTATATGCTGGAGGTGTACATTCAGGATTTTGCAAATGCTGCATAGATGCCTGTATTTGCATCCACATATGCCAGAAACCCACAGAACAATGCACAGCAAGCACACTCAGTGCAGGCTCTGCATTGGGAGTAGAGCTCATGGACACGGTAGATATCCTATTGCTTGCTCTCAGCACTGAAAGGTTTTTTATTTGAACTGAAACCTGGATTTGATCCCTTACTCTAGCAGCTCTAGGTGAGAGAACTTATGATTTAGGCTGCAGTCAAAGGTATTGGGCTGAGACCGAAAAAAATAGTGTAGCAATCCTCACAGAAGTTATCCTCAGACAGGGGTCTCAGAGCAAGCCTAGCCTGCCCAGAGGGAAGGCATCAACACAACCCATCCTGGAGAAGAAGTCTTGCTTTGTATTATTCTCTCAGAGTTTGGATTGAATTTTATTAGAACAGAGTAGAATGAGCATGTACTTCCCTGCTTTCCTGGATTTAACTTCCTTTGTAGGACAACTCAGATTCTGGTCTTGTAGGCATTCTTTCCCTCTGTGTTTCGGTGAGTGAATTTACACTTTCTTTACCTTGACCCAGTGTCAATAAAGGAAAAGAGAGCTTAAGCTGATTTTAGGGGTGAACTTAGTTTTAATGTGGCCAGCTCTGAGCAAAGGTGGGGGTTATGGCTGTACAAACTAGTCATGGCAAACAGTAGATATTTGGGGTCCTGGAAAACCAAGCTGTTACCACAACTGGGGGAGCAGCTGGCATATGTACCCTGGCAGCAGCTCTGGGAGAGGTGAGAGAAGCCCCTTCCAAGAGCAAAGTCATTACCTTCACTCCACCACCCCCAAATCTGCTGACTCTGATTGCTAAGATGTTTCCTGGCTACAGAGAGCTCACCATTCCTTAGAGGACATCACCTACTCTTTTGAGAAGCCTCAGACTACCTCTGAATTATTTTTCTTTTTTTTTTTTTTTTTTGCTATGTAAATGATTAACCTAGGACATTAACTTGACTCACTTTGAGTAGAACTGAAATAAAATATTCCAGAGCTTCAACACAGATCCCCATATTGAGGGATATTCTGTGGGCTGCTCTTGCCAGGTTCATAGAACCAAATGGTAATTTAGGCTGAAAAGGACCTGCAGAAGTCATCTAGTTGGATCTCCAGCTCAAAACAACATTGGCATTCAAATTAGGTCTAGTTGCTGTAGGCCTTCTTCAGCAGAATGTCGATTATCTCCAAGATAGTGTCTAAGCCAGGTGGAAGGAAAGTGTTATTCTTCTGCCTTGGGTTTAGAGCCTCAGACTCTATGCTAACTTCCAAATAGGCGAAAGGAAACCAGAAAAAATCCATTTCAATCAGTTGCTTTCTACCCCTCTTTCTGGTTGAGATAGCCTTGAAGAGTAAAGATTGAAAATGTGAGGTGGGAAAGCAAAGCTTAGGATCCCCATCAGGAATTAGCATTTTGTTTTAGTTCTGCCTCTATTCTGAAAGGCAAGGTTTCAGCCACAGCTGGCATTTCCCAGCGCTTTACTTTCAGAGGCTTCCCTTTCAGTGTATGAGATTTGTAGACCGGCATTTTTCAGAATCAACCTCTCCTGATTCTCTTCATGTAAAGTGTCCTGGACACTTAATTCAGGGATTGGGATTCTGCTCAGAGGTGTTGCTACATTAATGTGCAAAGATGCTGATATGTTATTATATCTAACCTTTGACTATGAAAGATTATAATCTTCAATTCTTAGCTATCTATTTGAAATTATACCTGTCAGAACCTCAAACAGTTTTATGTTGCTACCACTCTTCTAGTATTTGAGAGATTTCAAGAAGAACCTTTAACGTTATGATGATGTATTTTACTCCCTGTTGATGGATAGTTTGCATGGCTACCAAAGCTCAAGCAAACTAGTAGGAATTAGAATTATTATTTTACACTAATCTATTCCTTTAATTTTAAAGTAATTAGCTGAGTTGGACAGCAAAACAACCCTTTGCTACAAGAGTCAGTAAATGGACTCTCTGTAAGAGCAAAAGCTGATTACTTTGATATAAAGAGGGACATTATTTTTTGCACCTCTGGAAAGCTGCCTAACTTGAAAGCCTCATAATCTGATTTTCATAAATCCTATTTAACACATTATTATTTTCTTTTTAACAGGCAGAACCTAAAGTGATATCACTCTTCTCTGATGCTACCCCTTCTTTTTCTTAACAGAATCCCACAACCCTACTTCTGCATAATTTGTATCATAGTCACCAAAATGCTATATTAAATCTAATCTTTTTACATTAATTTTATTTTAATAAAATGGCATACAGTTTACATTTCTACAATTATACTGACCCATATCTGTGTCAGATTTTAAGGTCCTTGCTGCATAGAAAAACCAATTCTTCTCTTCCAGCAACTCATGTGTCAATAAGATTTCAGTAAGTTTAATCTTTGACCTGAAGGAATGCTGCATATAAAAACCAATTCTTCTCTTCCAGCAACTCATGTGTCAATAAGATTTCAGTAAGTTTAATCTTTGACCTGAAGGAATGCATGCCAAAAAAGAGAGACAAAAACTGATTAACAGTTCATTTTTGCAAGATCTAGAGAACTGTACTGTAATCAAGACACAAAGGACAGACAAGGCAGAAAAAAACACACATTAAAAATAGAAATTTATATGAAATTCAAAGGACCAACTTTTTCCAACTGAAGAAATTTTATCTGATCAGAAATCCATCTTGAAAAATGGATTACTCCAATGTATCCAATACCTTTGTATACTCTGATGTATCTGGTGGATAACTCCCAGAACTGCTTTATCCAGCTGTATTTTTAATGTAATAAGAAAATGCATTTCCCCACCTTAATTTGGTGCTATTATACAGTCTAATGAAAATTAATTCTAACAAGTCCCCCATTATATTCAATATCTAAGTGCTTTGTTGAAAGCATTCTAGTAGACTCACAGTGTCTACTAGACAGCATCTTGTCTGGTTTGCCACTGCCAGAGGCTTCATGTAATCCCACACACAAATATGGCGATCATCTCCTTGAAAAGAGTACGTACTCTGGAGCAGGGATACTTCTCTGAAGGTTATTGGAAAACTTCTCTCACCTTTAGCTTCTTTCCAAATCTGCTTATTGATATCTGTTGTGCCAATATTGTTCTTGAGGCACATTAATTTCCTCTGCTGTGTGTTTAGCTTGCTGCAGCATTTTTGTAAAAGTAAGCAAGCATTGCCTTTCCGGGCAGGTAGCTGTGAATCTCTTCCTTTTGCCTGGCTAATTAAGCCACCACTCACGTGGCACTTTGTCTACACTATTATGATCTACCAGGGACTTACAGCAGGCTGCCCTAGCTTGGACACTCGTTAAACACCATCTACCACAGAAGGAGAGACAGACAGACAGAGACACAGAGGGATAGACTCCACCTGCCAGGTTTGGTGAGTGAGCAGAAGACCTCTGGTCTTTACCTCTCCTCACATGACCAAAGGTACCTCTTCTAAACTTTCCTGCACATCTCCCTCCCAATTTTTATCCTTATTTCAGAACAAATTTTCAAATTGATCCCTAGTTTATTTTTATGCCCACTTGTGAACAAATCTGTGCACGTGTCCACAAAAGAGACAGTGATTTCTCTGAGAAAAAAAGAACAAAGAGATACGCAGTGATGTTCTGAAACAAGTTCTGGGTTTGAATGCAAAAATTGAGTCTTAAAAGTAAGAATTTAGAGTTGATAATGTTTTTTATTGTTCCCAGCTTCCATGTGATTTTAAAATAATTTCATTTTAAAATCAGTTCTACCCTGTAGAACTTTTTGTTGTGCAGACTGAAAATACAGCAAGAATATTACGTATATAAGGGAGGAGTTCTCAGGAGCTGAAAATCAGGGTTATCTGGGAACACATTCATTAAAAAATTGAATTCTAGAGAGGTTCCTGAGAAAATAAGATAAAATACTAGCATGGAGGTCCTCCTCTAGTTGTTATGACTTCTGAGATATGCTGGCTAATGGTGTGGCTGGCACAGAGGACTTCAGCTTTCATTCAGTCACAATGCCTTTTTATTCCTCTTCTTCCACTCCATAGCCAAGCAGTTTCTGTTCTATGACTACTTACTGAGTATCTGTCATTGCCCTTTATTGTGGCCTAAGTATTGACTAAAAATTGAATACAACCATTATTAAATTATAGTCCTGTTTTTAATTTCACATTTTAAACTTTAAGTTTATTTGATTGCTTGTTTGGTTTTTTAAATTATTTTTAATCTTCTTCCCTGCTCATGCTAGGGACAGAGGTAGACTTTTTGTTAACACTAGGACAAAGTGGGCTGGGAAATGACTGATTTCATCATAGCAAGTATTTCACAATTTGTCTTCCTTATGTTGAATGAGGAGTAGAAGATTAAACTCCTGTGTTATGAAAGTAAGAAAATGTCCAAAGAGTGAAGAGTTTGAGAAAACATACACTTACTGATTTGAACGAGTAGAATTCCTGTGGCTGTATTCAGTATAATCATGTCCTTTAATCAGCAGAACAAAATGATGGCTACTCTCTTTCACAGCCCTCAGCAGCTCTGTACTTAGGAGCCTCAGCATTCCTTGTCCACACCAATCACCTGTTAGAATGAACTCAATTGTGCACATATGAAGTAATGTATGAAGATGATTTCATAAGTTAATTGAGAAAAATAAGTGGAAAACTAAGCAAACTAACATTTAAAATGAAAAGTCCTACATCTCCAACTCTGAAACTTTTATCTTTCAGAAAGAGAGGCGGATAATCTTTCTAGATCTTGAAGAGGCATGTAGGTTGGATAGCAGCCAGGCCTGTAGCCAGGTTCTTCAGTGAGCTGATTTCAGAACAAAAAGAAAGCACTTCTCTTCCTCCTACTACTTTTTTTGCTACCTACAGGTATTTAGTGCTGCCTCCATTTGCTGTCGATTGAGTGACATTAATCTAGGCCCTCCAGTTTTTTAATATTAATATCCTTTCAATTGAATCAGCCCATATGCCAATTATTTATCAATTCTTTATATTTTCTTCTGAGCTTCTTTTAACTTTTAATTTTTTTTTCAGTTACAGGGATTTTTGTAGGAGGCTTAAAGTAATTACGGTTCTATTCACCAGCTATATTCCTAATTAACAATGATTCCTTTTCTAAGGTCTGTGGATGACATGCTGCTGCGTACAAGAGCTTTCACATTTAATAGGAAAAAGGAGGTACTAAAGTTTAACTTTTTTTAGGTGGGATTTTTTTTACATTATGTTATCGCAGCAGAATTTATTTTCATTTTCCATCCAGCTCTAGTAACTGTAACATCTGAACTTGCATATCACAAGGTAATAATTTTATTTCTGTGATTTAAGCTACTATGTGTATATATTTGTACCATGGAAAACTTTATATACATATATATATATATACATACTATCAAATTTTATGATCAAGATTTGAAAAAACATGGAATGCAATTTTATATACAGTGTTCTGAAGTTTGTGTGGTTTTTTAGTTCTCAGGGTATTGTTTCACTTTGATGATTGAGTTTGGATTATAAAAGACAAAGTCAGTTATTTAGAATAAAACTGATTAAAGAGGAAGGATTGTGAAACTCACCTGAAATATTTACCTTTTCTCCAATCTCAACTTGTCTAGCTTCAGCTTCCTGCTACTGAAGTCTTTATTTCCGAGATTTTCTTTTTCCTCTGTACACATCTTTAAATTTTGAGATCAGTTGTCTCTAAGCTATTTCAGATGTCTCTACCTTTTGGTAATGCATTTCAATGCAATTGTCATTCTTGTCATTAAGATTAGAGCACCCAAAGGTTTTTTCACCACTTTTCTTGAATTTGGAATGCAGTGTAGAGCTGAACACAGATTTCTAGACTACTCCAAAAGCAAAACAGCTTCTCCATGTTTCCATAGTAACTACCTACAAAAAGAAGATTTAACTGAGCCGTATTGCTCCTGTCTTGCATTGGGAGCTCATATTCGGTTGACTATGAACTGTCTCAAGATGTTTTCCTGGACAGAGTCTGGGAGGGTACTTGTGTTGCCTATGCTTGGAAAAATTATGTTGGCTTAGGGAATATCAGTGTTAACAAGGGAATATCAGTGTGTATGAATGAAATATGCAAAACTGTCTGATTTGCCCCAAACAGGCTACCCTGTAGAGCAAGATAATCACAAAACAGAATTAAAAGTAACCAGGGAGTTACCAAGAGGCTCTGAAAACAAAAAAGTCAGCTTGAAAAGGTGTTATAAAGGAAGGCTGGAAATTTTTTAGCAGTGGAAGGAGACCACACAGTGGCCACAAGAGTAGTCAAACCTTGGTGCTGCCAGAAGTGGCCCCACCACCATTTCAACCTGTCTAGGCCAGGCAGGGCTTCCTCCCTGCCAGACACCATGAGCATCATTCCAGCCAGTTCACCAAGAGTGCAGGTGAGAAAATGAGGAGCCCACACCCATTGGGTGCCCTTGTAAACTACTGGGGTTCTTTCTGGCATTAGTGCATAGTATGGAGCGTCTCCACACAGAAAAAGAACCTCCACATGTCTAAGAAGAAGGGTTGGTTTTAATTTTTAAAAAGGTCTGGTTGCCTGCCCCTTTAATTATTAATTTTCCCTGAAGTATGTCAGCTGTCAAACATCTGAAGATTGTTTACATTCCAGGAAAACAAAACCAAACAAAATCTACTGTAGAAAATATAACAATTTAGAACTTTTTTTCTTCTAAAAGATCCTGAAATAGACAACCACTGGTCAAGAAATCTGTGATGTATTAGCTCATCTAAGTTACTAAGTGTCACTGTAATAGCATGCCTAATCACACTACATGAGCCTCTCCTCTTCACTATCTGAACTCTGTTTCCTCTGTTTTTAATGATTTCTTTTGTTCTTCCTTGGGTGCCTGGACAGCATTCTCACAGTCACTTTTCATCCCTTTCTCACAAAACAGCTGTAAATGCAGATGTTCTGCAAGGCCTCCCATCTGAACCAACCTTGGGGAAGATTCTTAACTCCTGTAAATTGCTTGAGTACCACTTAAGTGTGTAAGACTTGGCTGATTCACACCATCTGGCCCTTTGAGCCACTCTGTGTTTATTTGCATAATTGAACATATTGTTTCAGGCTCATGCTGTTTAACTGTAAGATTTCCTGGCCAGAGGCTGTCATAACAGCGTACTGTACAGTCCCAAGGAAATTTAAAGAGCTATATAAATAGTGATAAAATAGCTCCATTTTCTTTTACCGCTTCCTAAGCCTACCCCCAAAGAGAAGAGCTTTCGCTACATGAGTTAGGTAAGACTCCTGGAGTCTGAGTTGGACAAGTTCCTGTCAAAACTAACAGCTTAGGCTTTCTCAGAGTTAACACCTAACTTAGACTCTATAGACAAGGGTTAATACTGTAGGACCAACATTAAGGTTATTGACTTATTCTGTTATACCTTATACTTTGCTGTTATTTTTTCTATTCAGCTTCGTTAGATCATTATTTTACATTGATTTATTTGTGTTGCCCATCACCTTATGTCTTTGCTTTTTCTAAAGGGCTTCAGAAGGATTCTACTATCCAGTACAAAATTAAAGAATGTAGCCTGTTACTGTTACCATTAATTGGTAGAGTGAAGAACCCCTCACCCAAGATCCAGATAAGAATAACATCCTATTCCTTATGCAATTTTATACCAGATGAACAAAAGGAAAGTACCAAGAGTTGAATTCTAGGTTTTTACTTGGTTTATAATTTCTTTGCCTTCTTAAACAGGAATGAAGAAGCACTGTTAGCCTGTGCAAAGAGAAAAAGTTTAAAATGTGGGAGACCTCATTTCTTTTTGCTGCAGAAAATTTCTGTGTGGTTTATCCCTTATTTGTTCTAGGAGAAATGAAAGTACTACATGAATATGCCACTGTCTAATCCTCTTTTACATGGTCACAGAAAATGCCCCACTTTCTCCCTTCATCATAACAGCCTGGGTATAAGAATCTGGTAGGAGGAGGAAATATGGTTGGAGGAAACCTCATGCTCCTTATATTCCCTTCATAGTGTATGCCCATGAACATTCTTAGGAGTTTGTCCATGTGCAGCATTAAAACCCACAGTTCCCTCAGCCCCTTAATCATTGGAACAAAGAAGAATTATTTTGTTTGCCTTTTAAGTGTGTCTGTAGAGCTACAACCCAGATGTTACTATGCATACTCCGCTCAGAACAGTGCTTTGCAGTTTCAATGTCTTCATAGACTTCTCATATGTTCCTTCCTAATAGAAATATTTCCTTTTTCTGTATATAACTTGTGTTAACTCTCTGGGTGGTTTTTTTTTAATTGAATTTCATTTTAATTTTCAATGTTTGTTGTTTTGGTTTTTTTTTAAATTTTGCTTCTATTGATTAAAAAATATTTTTTTGTGTGGCTTGCTGCAAGGCATGCTGAATCCTGAATTCCTGCATTCTTTTCTCTGTAGTGTCTGTGACAATAGAAGTTGTCGTAATAAAAGTAATTTCACATTGCACAGTGTGACTCAGACTGATCAGATGGGGTCAGGAGAATCAGCAAATTTTTCCTTAATCTATTTTTCTCGAAGTTTTTAAAGTACCTTTCGTATCTAAGGCATAGTACAAATATAGAACATCTGGACATGAATGTCAAGTGATATGAAGAGAAATGAAAATATCTATATAAATATCTATATAAATGCTACTGCTTGCCACCTAAATTTTGCAGAAATCAGTTTTATTCTGTTAATATTTTCTAAGGTATTGTAGTAATATGCAGTATTCTGTAACTATAATGTTATGGTATTTAAAACTAAAGTTGTGATTTTCCAGTAATATATATTCATATGTACATATCTATTTCAAATATTCATTTTCAGGTAACGGCAAGATAATAAAAATCAGAACAATAAAAACTTATTTTAAACTGCATTTAAAATAAAAAAGAAATAAGTTTCAAAATAAAGCTGTTCTGATTTTTTAAAAATATGACAATATTTTTTTTTAAACAGCCCTGCAAGTCACCAGAGATTAAAATGGTGATTTGGGGAAGAGGGTATGTTTGGGTTTTTTGTTTCATTCATTTTGGGGTGTTTTATTTTGCTTTGGTTGGGGATTTTTGTATTTTTGATGGTGTTGGGGTTTTTTTGTTGTTTTTTTTGTTAAGGTAGCAAATCCTTTTAATCTAACATGTTTATCAAATATAGGAAACGTTAATTAAATATTTGTCTTGATTTGATTGCATTTTTTTTTAACAGTTGTTTTAACCAGCATTTGATAACTGCTTATATAAATCCTTCTGCATACAGTCTGAGGCCAAGTTGATCTTTCTTTCGCTATGGAAAGGGGAAATTAGAATGCAGGTCCTGTAGAGCTTGGAAATACCAGTGCAGAGTCGCACAATCTGGTGCTCAAAATCCAGGAGCTGTCTTTCTTGTAGCTAGTGGGGAGGAGACAGGGAGTTCCCAAAATCTCTTCCCGTTCAAAGGTCAGGCTACTACAAAGCACACTAGATATAGTGCATAATTGGCGCAACAAATAAAAAGGATATATCCTCTTCAGCACTTTTGCTAGAATGTGGGGCACACTAAAGTAAATACTCTGGCTATTCCCATTTGCTGGGCTTTGGTTCTTATTGCATGGGTGACTCAGAGCAGATGAACTGAGTTTCATTTGGGTAAGAGAAGCCAGAAGGTGCATTCCCAAATTACATCTAAAGCACTCCAGCTACTGAGAACACTCAGTGCATGGGACCAGGCTGGAGACAGTTCAAAGCAAAGCATCCTGAAACAAATACATCATGGACTTGAGGTCCCCAACAAGATGTGGTGTTTTCTACAGATATGTTCCTAATTCTTCTAAATTAAGACAGAAACAATGAGAGATCATCTGGACCTCCCTTGTAGTCTGATAGAAAGACTTTTGGTTTACTTTTTCCTCTGATTTACTTTGTTATTTAGCAATATGTAATACAGCTGAGGAAACATTGCCAGCATTCATATATATTCTTTCTAGATTTTTTTTGTTTTGTTGTTGTTTTGGGTTTTATTTTCTTGTTGTTGTTGTTTTGGGGTTTTTTTTTGACACTAGGAAAGTCCTGCATGCAAGGCAAGATGTTCAGATTATATTCATAAGTCTGTAAAACTTTTGGGGAGAGTAGTTATCTTGTTTAACAGCAGCAAAACTTTTAATCTATAAAACAGATTATATTACTTGGCTACCTTATAAGGATTCTGGGAATATGAATAAATAAATGTTGAAATTACTTCAATGAGAGGTATAGTAAGCCCACACAAAATCAAAATTTAAATTTAATGTTTATCTTTCCTCATGTGTATTTAGGCAAACTTGAATAGGAAAATTTCTATCTCCAAAACTGTTAGAAGAAATCAGATGCTTCAGATGACAAGAATTACAAAAAGAACCACCTCTGTGAGATTATTATGCAGAAAGAATAGCTAGAAGTCAAAAAAATAAGAGATTCCGTGGAATTTATGAATATGGAACTAACTTTTAAAACAGAAGACTGTGAGTGTTGCTTGGTATTTCGCATAACAGTTGCCTCTGCCTTCAAGAACAGATTTTGGGTTCTAAAATTGCAGAGCATGGAAATATCTACCTCTGTCTTACCCTTGTACTGGAATGGTGCAGGAGTTCAGGCATAGCTTCTATTGTATCTTAATTATCATGACTGGGACTCTTCCAGCACAAGGGGCCAAATACTTCCCATACATGCAACTTGTGAGAGAGCTCATGGAAACATGCAAATGCTCCAGTTATGCTGGTGAGGCAGGAAGCAGGACTGTGGAAGAAGCAGGTTAGCAGAGTTTGCACGATGCTGTGTCAAAGGTTACATGCTCTGCAGTGCTCAGAGCCTGGCTGAAGGTGGGTATGTCTACAAACAGTTGCCATGTGGAGTCTTGGTCCTGCTGTGGGCCACCTTCTTGGAAGCAAGGCACAGTGGAGTCTGAAAAACACGGGTCAAAGTTTTCATGAGATCTAATCTGTGGACGCTTAATAAAAGTATCTTCACGGAAACAAAAAGTGAAGAATTAGCTGAACATTTGTGTTAAAAAGTCCCTGATTAACTCTTGAAACACAATTGTATTTGGTATTTTTTGGGGTGTCGAGTATCTGCTTTTTTTAAAAGAATATGTATCAGTTGTGTGATAATATTTCACAAGTTTCTGAAGTTTTCAACATTAAAACCTTCTTAAGAAGTTTCTTCTGGGTGGTTTTCAGTTTCTGAATGAGTCAAATGGATGTTTTTACTGTGATATCTTTGAGCAACACACTTATTTATAAGTTTACTGTTAACCTCTTTTTTCTCCTTTGGTGACTTTGGGGTTTTTTTGTAAGCAGTGAGTATTGTAACGTGCTGGAGGCTGTGTTATGATATAACATTTATGTAAATCAGCATACACATGAAAAGATTCAAGACCAGCTCCAGATCTGGGGAAATCTGGATATACAAGACCGGATCTTTTTGGAAACCAATTACTGTTTTAAAGTCCTGTTGTTGAGAAGTCCTTACTGATGCTGGACGGAATCAAAAGCCTTCACTATTTTTGGGTGCAAGAGCCTCTTGTTTTGTAACTGTGAAGACTGAGTATTAACAGTATTTGAGATGGAAAATAGGCAGTGATACACTGCTATCCTCGACCTGCACGTGCCCACTTTTTCAAAACTGGCAAGAGGAGAGCTATTATTGATACCTAAGATTGCCTGGACGTGAAACTAGGTTGGACATGCAGCATCCTAAAATTGTTTCCTGAAAAATTTCCTGCTTTGCTTTCACTAAAGTTCATACAAATTTAACCATCATTTTTATCCCAATGGATCTTGAAAATTCCACCCAGAGGTTATGCAAATCAGCATGTAATGAATTTTAATAAAACCGAATCACGGATTTTGACTGATATAAATAATAAATATCAGTCTGTACTCATAGCTAATTTTTAATTTGTGTCACAAAACTATCTCCTGGTTGTAAGTTCTGCTTTGCAATAGGTGTAGTGTCCTGATTTGCTGGTATCTGGCACACTGTGGAAACCTACTGCTTTTGCTGAATTTGACATGCAATTACAACATCATCATAAGCTGAACACATAGACTGCTGGAAGACTCTAGTATTTTATTCTGATAACTTTACTATTTTTTAAGTGACAGTCTTCACAGAACCACAACTAAAACATGCCTTTGATTTAAAAAGTTGGAAAATTTACTTTCCTCATAACATGAATTAATAAATGTATGCTTTATTAAGCTTTATTATCTGTTGTGACTTGCTAGACAACTTTATTGCCTTGGAAAAAGAGATATATTCTTGCAATAAAATCCATACATCTTTGAGTGCTAAAAATCAATAGATCTGGAAACTACAGGTCACCATTCTGGCCTGCATATAGATTTTGGCTGCCTCATTTTTGAACAGCCAATAGGTAAAAGAAACTGTATTACATTAAAAGCATTTCAGTGCCAATGCTTTTTGCTGATGTTAGGGCAACAGATAACAAAGGAGTGTTGTGTTCATTTAAACCTTAAAGCACTTCTAGACTCGTGAAACAATGTATAAAGTCTGTTAAAATGGAGGAAGAACTGCAGTCACTTTTCAGTCAGTCTTACCGAAGAATAATTTCTAAATTGCCCGAACTAGGATAGACTGAAATATCCGCTTCATTCTCTTCTATGGTTAAAATATGTTCTTTATAGTTTCATGAAAATAAAGATAAATGTTTAGTAAGACCCAAGGGAATTGTTGAATAAGATGAAAATAATGTGAAAAAGAAAAGAATTTGGGTCTTGCACTTTCTTTATATCATGATGTTATTGAAAAGGATTGAAGAGTTTCTATTTTCTTGGGGAAGCCTTGTATTTTATTAGACCCTTTTACCAGATGCATTATCAAAATTAAAAAATTAAGCACACCAGGCACACTTAATATAATTCTTTAACATTTGATCTTGTAATGATGCTAAACTATTTAGGGCTGAAATTTCATCAGATCTTTAAGAGGATTATCTAAATATTGGTTGAGAGATTAATAAGGGTTCCTTCCCCACCATTTTCATTCCCAGAAAAATGTTGTAAGTGTTAATGATTCACTAGGTGTCACTCTTATCTCTATGGAACTGCCAATAGAAGATGATTCCAGCATGGCAGGAGACAACATTCCCTTCTGGAAATGCTATCTCAGCTGGAATATAAAGCCATAGCCCTGGTAACTTGTAGTCATTAAGGAGTCCACTCTCTTTTTCACATGAGCAGGACCATTGATAATCACAGCAAATGCCTAGTTGTCATCACTGTATTCTCGCTTGTTTAATGGTTTTTTTTTTTCTAATTTAAAACCAAATATGACTCACATTTCTATCTAAAACTAGTATTGGCATATACACTCAGTTGCATTATTCTTTACCTAAATGTACCATTTTTAGTGGTTAAAATCTTGTATAAAGAGAGACTGTACCTCATTTAATAAAGAATTAAAATATGTAATCCTTTGAAAAAGAGAGACGGTAGGCAATAAATATTGTATAGGAGAATATAAGCACAAGGTATATGCCCCTGAATCTGGCTATGGTTGGAATTGTGAAATTATGGTGTGGTACTTCTTACATCTCCAAATTCCCACAGTAGCAGGTGGTCTTTATTTAACTAGTAGGTCCATTCCAAGGGACCTCATTTATGACTGAGGAGACCCAGCTCCGCATTCCACCTTTCAAAACAAAAGTTTATTTGGTCTCACTGTGTTCTGCCAGAGCTCTTCCTCTTTGCACGGATCCACAGAGAATATTTCCCTACCTTAATTTTCAGAAGCATTTTAAGGCAAGTATAGAAATATGTGCTCCAGTCTCTAATATCCCTCTGAACATTAAGCAAGACTGAGAAAGACACGTCCAGAAATGCATTCATCTATTGGTTTAGAAATACCGGGCCTGGGCTCCAGTGTCCACATGTGGGGTTAACATTTCTCAGCTGTGAATGTCTTTAAGGACTGATCAACTCTGCTCCTATTCTGTGAATTCAACCTCTTGTTTATTTGGCCAATATTAGAAGGACTACAAAATGAAATATTTATCACTGTAATTTTCAAGAAAATAAAAGTCCAAAGGAAACACTATTTATGGTCCATTTATCTCACTGTGTAAGTTTTTTTTAAAAGAAGATAAAGACAAGTTAGGCTTGACATTGAGGTTGCTTAGTCTATTGTTCACAAGGCTTTAGACAAACCGTCCAGATTTATGTTTGTGCCTTTTTGAATTGTGACATGCACTGGAAGATTTTTGGACTAAGAGATTTCTATTAGGTTTTTACAGTTTTAACTTATTACTTTTTCAAATCATGTATTGTGTTCCAGTCACGTGATAGGAAACAGATTTGTAGAAGAAAATAATCTACATAATAATCAAGGTAAGACAGTATTGCAGAGAAACAGATTTTATTTGCAGAAATCTTCAAATAAAATGTCTGCATTATTGATTCTTTTGAGATAGCATCCACTGAACCACACAAAGATTTATGTTTCTGATTCCTGTTTGCTGCAAATGCTTAGAAAGAGGTAAATATTCCCCTCAAATGCTTTAAATCTAAAACAGCTTAAGTAGAGAAAGGGACAGATATGTAAAGGTTCAGAATGATGAAGTCTACATGTCAGTTTAATTCTGGCCCCTCTTATTTATTCTTTTAGTACAGGCCTACATGTCAACAAATAAAAATGTAAAGACCGAGTTATTTTGCTGCTCAAATAAATATGAACATTATCATGGGGATATTTTGTTCATCCTTTTTCTTTCACATTGTTTAATGTCACTCCACTGTTCCCTTATCACAAAAAATACTTCCAGATGTCCAAAATTTTCTCCAGAAACAGATATCTCAGCGAGAAGCCAGAAAAAATTGCAGCTGTTTTTATGTATCCACTTGTTAGAATGGATATAGAAAAATGATTTAACCAGTTCTGTAATAAATGGTTAAAGAGATAGGAAGGAAGGCTAAATCCCAGTAGATGTGCAAGAAAAAGGAGGTAGGAAAGCTTTATTGCTATGGTACTCTGAAAACTCAAAACCTTGGATTTGGGAATATACAAAGAGGTCACTGAGGTATATGCTAAGGAATGAGGTCCTGCTGGAGGATCTTCATTTAAAAATGGGGTGATATGGGGCAGCTGATGATCCTACCCCAGTTTGAACTAAATCACATCAGTCTGATCCCCTCTAGAGATCCACTTCCATAACAAAGTTGCAAATGTCATTATGAAAGTTTTTTTCAGCTGCAACTATTAATATAGCTGCTTATTTAAAGAGATCACCGGTAATCTCTAAGCTAAATATCTCTGTAAAGTATTGCAGATTGGCTAGGTACTTGTTTCTGCAACTTGGAATGTGAAGAAATCCAAACTTGTTTAAATAAGCTTGAGTTTTTGAAAGTCTATTGCAAACTTAGTGTAGAAGAACTTTTTAAAAAGTTCAGTTAGTTTGATATTTTTCTATAAGATTTTGGAATCAGGAAAAATGGCAACAATGACATGCCCAGTTGCTTCCTTCTTCATAGTGAACCTTTACAACTTTACAAGGGGATTCTGCATAATTACTTCAGTCATTATTTTGATCCTAGCAAGAAAATTATGTACTAATACCATCCAGAAGATCAAAGTTCTATTTTGCAACAAATATTTTAAAAAATTATAACCTGTATTAAGGAGTTGCAACATATAATTTAATTTCAGGGAATATTTTTTCCTCCTCAGAAGAAATAGTTTCAAAAATGATTGAGGAGCTAATTTGAAACCCCTCAAAATAATCATCAGAGAACTGAACACTTAGATTCATAAATGTAGGACTTTTTTTTGAGTGGTCTGTAATCAGTAACTTTGAAATCTTGCCCAGGACCTTTTACTGAGAGAATTTTGTCCTCTAATCAATACTTCTGTACATATTCTTCTTTAAATTCAGGAAGAATAATTGAGTAACTTTGAAATAAACACAGTTTATTTTTCTTTCACACACATTTTTCTTTCTCTAGCAAAACTTTTCTATTTCACCAAGCTATTTAAACTTTTGCGCACTTAAATGATGTAAAAGTTTTAGGAATTTGTACAGACATCTTGTTTGGTGTCTGCTAGTAGTAAACCCATTGAATAGCCATGGCTTGATGCCATGACAGAGTATCATTTACAAAACAGGTATGTTCATTTTGCTATGCGACTCATTAAAATTTCCTAAATCAAAGGACGGTTTGGGTTGGAAGGGACCTTAACCATCATCTAGTTCCCACCCCCTCTGCCATGGGCAGGGACTCCTTCCATTAGACCAGGCTGCTCAGACCCCCATCCAACCTGGCCTTGAACATTTCCAGGGATGAAGCAGCCATACATTCTCTGCACAGGCTGCTCCAGTGCCTCACAGTAAAGAATTTGCCATGAATCCATGCTGTATGTTCTGATAGAAAACTGGGAAAAATATAATGCTGTGAACACAGATAACACAAATAGGAAATTGAAATATAGATCCTTTAGGTAGCTGAAGAACAAAGGCTTAAGACAAGTGTCCACTACATTTCTTCACTGATGTGATGATTGTATCTTTAGAGAATAAGCACAAGGACACTCCTCATCAGAGCAGGACATAGAGCATTTCATCAAAATCGAATCAGTGATATCACATTCCATGTTTGGCAAGAATTTGAATTTCTCAGATTTTGTCAGATTTGGCTGATGATACCCTGCCCATAATTTTGTTTTAAGACTTAATATTTTCTCGTTTAAATATATCCTCTGGTTTTCTCATTTAAATGAGACAAGTCCAACACCCCTCTGAATCAAGTCCTTCTTGCTGCAGTAGAGTAGCTTCAGCGCATCATCTACTCTTGAATAGCTATAGGTATTTGGGATAGGAGGCTGGTGTCCTCTGTGCTCCTCTGCAGTTAGTGGAGACAGACAAGTCAAAGTTGGACATTTTCCTCTCAGAAGATCTTTCTTTAAGAGCCATAGAGAGAGGAAGAGATTTAAATCAGCAGGGAGATGAAAGGCAGCAACTTAAGCTGCCAATGTGATCATTCACATGCTAAATATCCTTCATTGGTTTGACTACTTGAGAACTCAGTCACAACTTTAGCTTTGAAATACCAATAAACAAGTGATGCCTACCAAAGGAGTGGTTGATGAGTTTAGCTCCTTGATTTGCTTATAGATATAGCGTTTAAACTTTATTTGTAAACTTGTACATCTCTTATACTGCTCATTTATGGTGCTTATTTACAATTGAGAGTCTGTTGGTTGCTTAGAGAATATCTACAGCACAGTTTTCCTCCAACACTTGAACAACTGCAATGTCTTAGCTCAATATTCATATGTGCTAAACACTTCTGTTCACTCAGGAATAACTGTTGTGGCTTGAACTTGACTTTCATTGTCTCTTTGTGACAGAAAGCTTGGTGACAGGAAAACCACCTCAGTGTAACACAACCAGAGTATTCATTT
Organism: Corvus hawaiiensis; assembly: GCF_020740725.1. Lineage (NCBI taxonomy): Eukaryota > Metazoa > Chordata > Aves > Passeriformes > Corvidae > Corvus > Corvus hawaiiensis. The sequence continues at coordinate 36,079,681 of NC_063216.1, forward strand.
AAAATGTCATTTCAATACTGCCAGAAATATTTTCACTGTTTGCCTATCTTGATTGAAGATTCAATACTGTTTATTCTTATGAAAAATATGCAGGTTTCTATGTGCTTCTTGACTACTTGAACAGCTTTGTTGTGCAGTTTCCGTTTTGACAAAATCCTTGTGCTGTGACTCACCAGTGTCTCAACCAACTCATTCATTGTGGTCTGATATGCTGGTGCTTTTTTTCTATCAGAGAGAGAACAGTACACTATATAGCTTTGCATGGCAGTAAACCTTTAATACTTGAACCTGTTTCTTTATCTTTTTTGTTTTACAATGCAGAGCACAGTTTGAATTTAATAGAAGAGAAGCTGTTGGGTTTTTGTTCTCAGAATAACTAGCTATGCCAAGAATAGCTTGATGCCATTTTAAGTCATTTTTCATTCTTTCTGCCTTGCATAGAATGCACCTCTGCTTTCTCATTAACAAAGTGAAAGAAAAAGTATGTCACTGAGATACATAATTGCTATGAATTTAAAATATTGTTCATGTATATTTTCATGCAAAAGTTGATTAAAATATAAATACTGATGCAAGTCCTTAGCTTCCATTTTGCAAGTAAAGTTAGTTTAAGAGGAATTTCTTCCAGCGTGTCCTGGACTCCACTAATTTAAATAAGTTGGTTAACAATAAACTATATTCCTGACACCTTTGCTCCTACTGCTGGTGTGGCCAACAATTTGTTTTTTTCTCAAATACAACTAGTTAAAAGTTTTTGCTTTACTTTGTTTTATGCTAAAAAAAAAATTACTGTAAAAAGAATCGTACACAGACAACATGTAATTGCAGTTGTAGGTACTGCAATGCAAAAGACAAGCTCATAGTGATCTGAAAAGTATTATGATGTGGGTAAGGAGGTAGAGTTATCTTTTCAAGAGACAAGCTAACATTAGTAATGTTTGTTTCATTAGAATAATCTTTTGCAAATAAATTTCACTGTGTATTGAAAGCCCTATTATTGCAAAAGTGGGGGATTTCAAATTTTCTGGTTTGTTTCTGCTTTATTTTTTTCTCAGATTATTTAGCTCTCTTCTGAAGAGACTGAACTGTATGTGGCTTTGAAAACTTAGCCTAGGACTGTAGAAGTGTAGACCAGATTTATGAGATTGGACTTGGGGCAGAAGGCTGAATTTTCTGTGTGAAAATTTTTCTGTATCAGATTTACATAGAAAAAAGGTAAGATTTACTTCAGTCTAGACTGTCAAGGATGGTATGACTGTTTTATTTGTTAGCTAAAAGCCTATATCCTGAATAGAGTATACAAGTATTTAAAGCACTGACACTGACAGCAGAGCAGAAGTCAGTCCATTTGCTTTGTCTGAATGAGGCAGAAAGCATGAAACAAGCCTGGCAGGAAAAGACAAAAAAACCAGAGACTTAAATCTTGAGAGGAAAGAAGGAAATGTTGTAAAGGAACCAAAATGAACTGTGTACAATTTGATTTGGATTAAAACCACTGGAAAGTCAATGGCTTGGAAAGCAAGACCAGAGGAAAGCAGGACTGGTGAAAATGGTATTAGTTTCAGCTCTTCAGAGCACTCGCTTTAAAAACAAAATTTGAAGTTTCAGCTCAAAGCTTTGGCTGATTTGAAGTCCCATCATGAACGCTCTTGACAATACCTATACAGCACTTGAATGATTCAGCACAAGGTTTATTCTGGTTATTGGCCCACAAAGCGTAGAGAAATGTGAGAATAATGATTTCAAGGCTCCATTACATTGGAGTAATAATTTATAAAGTGTTATAAAATATTAAATTTGGTAGAAAATACAGCATAATCAAAAGGTTTATTTACTCTATTATACATTATATCACATTTCAAGTAGGGAAAACTGAAATCTACTCATTCTTTTTTCATTTTATAATGCTGTAAGGTTATGCATTTGCATTGAGATAGAATGCTTATGTCCTGAAGTGAGAATTTTTTTGCATGACACGGGTCTTTACTAAGTTACTGCTTAGAGAATGGATGTTTTAAATAAGATTGGTACAGACAGACAGACAGACATGAAGCAAGTTTAGCAGAGAATCACAACCTGGAGGGGCTTCATCCTCACACAGGGGAAGATACCAAAGAGAAGCAGAATGGCAACATCTTCTCACTGTAAGTGACAGCACCTGTTGATTCCCCTGGGAACACAAGTGCTTATTAACTCTTATTTGAAAGAGAAAATGACAGTGTGGTATCCCACTTTTAAAGGTTTACAAGGCCCTAAAATGGGTGATAATGCACAGACAAACATCCATGGAATAAAGTAGAACAGGAGAAACAAAATAGAAGAAAGAAAATGTTAGCCTTGTTTTGAGTTTTAAAAATGAAAAATACAAAACAACAACAACAACAACAACAACAAAAAAACCCCAAACAACAAAAACAACCAAAAGAAACCCCAAATCATAAACTAGGGCTATTTTATATTTTCTTCCTACCTATTTTATTAAGCATAAATAAGTATGACTTATTATTAAGATGAATTGACTCATCTCTCTTCAGATACTACCTTTCATTGCAGCTATATTTCTCTATTACCCATTATTTATCACTTTCACATCCAAAATTCTAATTTTTATTTTTCCAAATAAATAAATAAATAGATTGTAATAATTGCAGTGGTGAAGTATTCTAAATTCTCAAGGATACTCTGTGTTTAAACAACTCATAGCTTGTGAATAGGTGACTGAAGAGTAACAAAGGAGATAGGATTCTTATTGAATATTTTGATTTCATATTCCAAGGAGTGTTATCATTTTTCTGTGCTACCTTTTATCTGTTTAGCTATGTTACCAGGTACTGCCATCACAGCAGAGTCTGTTATAATTTTTAGTGGGATGTAGCAAAATTTATTATTCCTGCTATGAATGAAATCTTATTGTTTGTTTTTATTCAAAGTTTGAAAAAATAGCTGAAATACTAGTTTCTTTAGAAGTCTTTGAAAAATCATGATGGCATTTGTATTGGTATTCTTAACAAAAAACATCTTGATTTTCATATTGCTGTATTTCAGTTTGTTGAGCAGATACAAAAAATATTTGGCTTAGGACAACTTAACACTAAATTTCCTTTTTTACACTCTGATTTATTGCCTGAGAGCAACTTTATACATTTGGGAAACATTATAATGCTGAGCTGACCCCAAATGATATACAAATATCTATTTGCTTTTGCAATTTTATGGCATCGTCTACTTCAGTGTCTAAGTAAATAAAATGTTCTCCCTGCATTTAATAGGGTCTCAACCAGGTCTGACCTTAAAGAAACAGGAATTGCTGACACAAACATGTTCAAGTAATTTTCAGTGCTGAGTGTTCTAAGAAACCTGTGCTTTTGGATTTTTTTAGTTGAACTTGAAGAGGGAAAAACAACAAAAACCTTTGGAAAAAAAGCTGATTTTGACTAATGTGTGTAATATTTTTTTAGCAAAGCAAAGTAATTTAAAGCTAAATATAAACACTTTGTGAATATAAAAACTTATTATTTATCAATATAATGACTGTCTATAATGATTTAAGGTCTTACTGCTTCTTAATACCTTCTCTGAGAGCAGGCTTTAGAGAAGAGTCCCTTCTTGAAAAGATGTGGTACAGCGAACTTAGCAAGTTAATTACTTTTGACATTTTTATTTTTGAAAGTCTGACATTACCTGTTGCTGCATTTCTGTAGGACTGCTATGTTTATGCTGAGAATCTCTGCAAAAACCACTTTTCTCTTTCTTTCTTTTCATTACAGTCGTTCTTTTTTGATTTCTCTCTTTTAATTTTCCTCCAAGTAGACCATCATTCTAGGGACATACACATGCTCACAACCTTGTGTGGGCAATTTCACTGAAGTCAGTAGGAATACTTATCTATTTAGATTAAATGAAAGTATATATAAAATCATATATTAGAGATGACTTTCACCAGTGTCATTCACAGGCAGAAGTTTTAATAGACTAACCAATGATAACTGAAGACTAAGGAAATAGTGGTTCATCTGGGTATCTACAAAAACAGCTGAGGAGCTACTCTTACTCCTACTGAGAAAATCTTGATGGTTTCAGTAAAGCTTTTGCTGGAAGCACATGTTGTGAGCAGAGGGGACAGAGTTCATAGTGATTGAAAGTCAGAGGCAACACCTCAGTGCCTGCTTTTGCTGAAAAGCTTTTCTGGAAAATTTCTGTCAGAATTATGATTTAAGTATTTTGTCAGAACCAAGTGAGACCTATAAGTAAATAGATTCAGTTTCTTTTCCTGTAGCTCCAGATCAATTTTCATTTTCCAGCAATGCTTTAGCAATCTTAGCATTACCTGTTAGCATACAGTCTCTAGCAACATATTCATAGATGGCAAGAGGCAATTGGTGCTTTCTTATATTTAGTTTTTAGAATCTGTTGCCATTGCACAGGATGCTTGGCCTATGAAAAGTAGTCACAGTGCACTCCAGTATAAAGTCAGGCACAAGTATTCAAACTATGCAGCCACGCACTCTCCTATACAGCATGAAATGACAAGGGCAAGTATCAAAACTGCTAGAAAGCAGAAGTAATAATCTAATGTAATCTTAGAAGCACAGGAATTTCTGATTCCCCATGAGGATATGTAATATGTTTTCATTCTTTTTATTGTTGATGTGTTTTATTTTTGTTTCATTTCTCCTTTCTCTTCTGGTTCTGATTTCTCTCACCATGTTTGGTATGCACATCTGTGCTTCTTGACTTGGACACCAGTCAGTGATCAGTGGGTGACAGCCTGTCCCAAACAGTGCTGTGCTCTGCAGCCATGATCTGTTATTACTTACTTTTCCCATTTTGGGTCTCACTTGAGCAAATCTGAGTGTGAGGTCCTGAGATCTACTTAACAGTGGGATTTATGGGATTGAATTAGGATGACACTGTAATTAAAAAAAAAATAAGCCCAAACAAAAACAAAACCAGAAAAACACAAAATCCCACCACAGTTGACAATGAGCCCATGAGAAGCAAACCCAAAAAATAATATTTTTGAATCTCTGCCAAAGAAAATGTTTCAAAGTTCCCATTATTAGAAGAAAGAAACAATTGGTGCTTTTCTTCCCATTTCTCTCCCTTTTTTTTTTTAAATGAGCAGTTCACAGATGCCTGTGAGCATTTATTCCTATTTTCTCCCTTATACCGCTGTGATGTGCAATATTCTCCTGAACCTTGATGCATTAGAATTTGAACTAGCAGTTGATTGTTTCATCACATAATTTCATGCACCTTATTTCACTGTTTCTTCTGTCTGTCTGAGCTCTCTGTGTAAGCGGTGGGGGGAAAAGAGATCCTTGAGAGGATATTTCAGTTCAGAAACCCACCAGAATGCCCTGAATTTCTCTTTGGAGAACTCTCTCTATCCACTGGCTATTTTTGGAGCATAAGAAAACTAGATCACTTCTCATACTGCCTTATCTTAAATATATGATGTGAAAAAATATCATCTATATACAGTACAGATAGTAAAACACATATTATTATATATTTTAATTATTCTATAATAAAATCAATCCCCACATCATGAGATCTCGCATTTGAAGACTTAGAACACATGCCTCAGAGCTTCTTTCTTACCTGGGATGACTAAGCCAAACTTCATAACAGTTGAAAACCTAAAGTTCAGTACTGCTATAAAGATTGCTTCTTTCTAGCCACAAACTAACCTGTTTATTCAACAAATAGCAGTGGAAGTTTTTCACCATGACTGTTCTTTCCAATAAATATTTCAGGGTTCTGAAGTGATTCACAAGCTTTAGATCATTCTATGCTTACATTCAATACATTCTATGTAGTATTTGTTACATCTATCTTCTATTGGGATGGCTACTAAGAGATCTAGAACTTGATGTCTCTGGACAACAGGTAAAAAGAGCTACATACAGTAGGAGATAACATAAGATCACAAAATATATGCATTTTGAAAACCGTTCTACCAGCTGGCATTAAAAGATTTTACATTAAAATAACATATTTTTTGTAGGAAACCTCTCCATATCTGTTCAACTGACTTGCAGATATGATAATTAATTTCTTTAGAAAGAACACAAATATATTTCACAAAATCCTTTAGAAAATATTAAGATCTATAATATTTGAAGCACAGGTGATCTAGAGGCCAACATCTCCCAATGTTGACAGGTCAAATGTGGCCTTTATTTCATAAGACTAACTCCCACAAATGCATTACAAACTTCACTGCCAACAGGGAGCAGTTCCATCAAATCTCTCTTTTTTTGTGGCAGCTTAGGCTATTTTATAAACTCGGCCCTGAGTAAAAGCCGGCAAAACCAGTGGAAGCTGGAGCTCCACAGATTACTGAATTTTTTCACCTTGCTGGGTTTGTATTTTTTCACTCATCAGAGAAGAGTAGTGGGAGTCTGCAACAGCAACAAAATTACAAAGAATTTACCAGGGTCACACAAAACTGGTTTGATAGCTGAGAAGCATAAATAAGAATCCAGGAAAATTACAGATCATGAGGAGAGTAAAAAAGGGTTCTTGGAAAGGGGCCTGTATTTATTCAGCATGGAATGTGCACATCTTTGTAATTGTGTTTAATTACCGTATTCTTACGAGTGTTCATATTAGCCAGGAGAGCAGAACTGAATTTGAAAGGCATTTGGATACTGAAACCAATGCAACTGAAAGCCAGAGTACAGGCTGCAAACCTACAGGATTGGGGCCTGTTATATAAATAGTTTAAGAGAAGCCACTTGTTCCTTCATCCAGCAAAATAGTGATGTGCATGCTTAATCATGAATGCTTTTTGCCACATTTGTACCTCAGTGTCTCACTCAGATCAGGGGAAGTAAAAGTTGAGGATCATATGTTTAAATGCTTTTCATATGGTTAAATGCTTTTCCAAGTCAGAGTCAAAGATGATGAGTGTTCTAGACCAAATCTGGGACTCTTCAGCTCCAATGTTTAATGAAGCAATGTGTAGTGCCACTGAAGTCAGACCCAAACACAAACTGAAGTACTCCTTTGGCTGGTGCCAGAACGTGGTATTCCTTCCATGGAAAAAGTAAGAGTGCAAAGAACAAAGAAAAAAAAGAAAGAAAAAAAGAAAGAAGTGAAGAAAAAAACCAAAAAAAAATTAAGAAGTGCATGCTTTTTGTGGTACTTGGCAATATCTGATTTCAGGGACTCTAATTATGAGTTCTAGAAAGGAAAGGAGTCCAGCTCCCAAATATAACAATTTGACAAGCCCTTTATATGCAACACTCACATGACACCATGATAGGTGACAGGTTGAGTGAGGTTTCCTGTGGCAAGGCCCAAGACGGACAGCAAAAATGTTTCAATAAGTGCCCTTGTTCTTCCTTAGCCTTGTACCTCAAAGTTATTAATCCCCTCCATTTTGTTCTTCTTTCTGAACACAATAAAAAGTAGAAATTTCAAGTGTGCAAGGGAAGGCAAAAACTTTTTATCAAGACATTTGGTATATTGAACAGCCTCTGTTGATGTCATGCTAGGGACATCATGGAGTAAATCTGTATCAGAAGAGAAGAGAATGGAGGTGATGTTTCCTAGTTGAAATGATAATTATTTTGGTTGTTTTCTTTTAGTCACCTAAGAACAGGGGAACACACTTTTGTAAGATAAGCTATTCTACAAACATGTCCAGCTGGCATGGAATACGTATTTTTTCATTTTACCTGTTCCTAATAGAAAACTATATTCAAAGTCCATTAAGTTTTCAAAGTACAAGTATTCTGTTAGAGTTGTGGGCATGGCGTTTGTTTTCTTTAAATCTCTCTGTGATTCTCAGTTTAAAGAGACTTTACTAGGTACATGCTGCATCATTTCAGTTTCTCATCTGTGAAAGCATTCAGACACAGCATTTAATATTAAAGTAGTAAATCTTTTGCTTTGCCCAGTGAATAGCAGCTTCACTGGAATAGAAAGGGTTTTTTACATTAGTAATAGATTTGGAAGGAAAGGGGAGGAGAGGAGAGAATGGAAAAAGAGAAGGAATGGTGGAAGGAGGCATAGCTATGTGTGGGTTCACATCAATATCAACACCCTGAGAGTAACGAAAGAGTACATTGGTGCTACATCACAGACAGTATTCTTCAGAACAACTATGAAGAAGCTTTCTCATTTATGATAGAATAAAATTAAAGCAAAAAATGGTATTAGAAGCAGGTCTGTTCCTGCAAACAACTTTGCCAGCAAACATATGCCTTCATCAGAAATAGGTGGTCCTGACTACTCTGGAGTTCCTCCAGCAAAAGCCTTAGTCATTTGCTTTATTTTTATGCACCTCTTGACAAAAAATCAATTACGCAAACCGTAAATATGTGCTTCAAGTGCTTTACTGGGCAGGAGCCAGACTACCTTGTATCCTTCAGAATTGAGCCCTGGGTGCCTACAGCTTTGAGTTTTTCCTGTGCTATGAATTACCGTGTTACCATGAATGAGCCACAGGTAGTAATGAACAATACATGCTGTGTGCATGGTAAGCTGTTAAACTGACGGAGAAACAAAGTGTTTACAGCTCAACACCAAAAATTAATATTAAAATGATCCAAAAAAATCATAGATTGAAACATCAAATTTATCCTTATTATAAAATATGTCACACTGGGATTGACCAGCTGGTTGTGAGTAGATGATGCTTTGTAATATGATATATAAGGTTACAGCTAAGAACATTAGAGACATTAATGGAAGAACTAGGGATTAAACTAGGAGAGCAATGACAGCAGTTTTTGCTCAATATCTTGGGGACAGAGTCAATACCACATTTTTGTCTCTGCCATATTCCCATTTCACCTTGATTGTCATAACATTTAAAAATTACACTACCAGAGGTTTATATGAGTTTATTTTCCATTTCCCTTAAGATACAGATTGTTTAGAATGATTAAGTTGCATCTGTTCCCTTTGTTAAGTAATCCCTTGCCTGCTCTTTGTCAATACTTTGGGGCAAAGCCTTCTTGATACTTGTTAGGTTCAGATCTCAAACAGCAATATTTCACCATGTTTTGAACTGTACAGATATAAAATTATTCAGTAGTACATTTAGCATTTCTTTAAAATATCCAGTGTCTTAAACTGGAAATAATTCACACAAGAATGATATTATTTCCCACTGCACTCACTGGATTGTTGTTTTTATCTTTCTAACCATAGCACATTCTTTCTTAGTATGATTTTTATGCAAATCACAAGTACATTTATTATATTTTGGTTGTTCTTCTGTGTGTCACTGAACATTGAGAAGTAATTTGCTACTTGAAGTTACATCTAAAGTTATATTTAAAAACATGCAGGGCTTAAATGATGGAATTCTCATTATTATTTCAAATCAGTATACTGCTCATACATATGCGTGACTTTAAGCTCCTGTTGGTTCTAATTTAAAGACAGCAGAGTTTTGTCCTCGAGTAACAGATGCTCTCATCCTAGTGGAGTGACCTTATCTATCTGTTTTGTTTATGTATTGCTTTGAAAGTAAAAATAAGGGAAACAGCACAATTAAGGCAATGTCTCAAACACTTGCTAAGTCTGGGACAGCTCATTCAACTGCTCATTAAACTGCTACTAACTTAGTTATGGTTCTATCTGATATCAGACTAGCACCTCAACTACCACTCAACTACCAATTAAATGTAGTTTTGTTTTTGCAATCAAAACTGTTCAGAATAGGTCTTTAGTGCTCTTGACCTCACCACTAGGTTATGTTCACCTACCAAACTTAAGTTTAAACTGCTGACTGTCTGACATTGTGGTGAGAACTCAAGACCTGAGACTGCATTAAATGCATACACGGGTTACTGCTCTAGTGCTCTAGGCCCAAGTCTGAGCTTATTGTTTGTGTTTCATGACCCAGCTGCTGCACTCAAAACACCAGTCTCACGTTCAGCTCAACATGCAGGACCACTTGGCTTCTGGAGATTGTTCATCAGAGGGATGATGGAAGAAAGCTTTCTTTCCTTCGAGAACTCACAGGCACCACTGATGCTGGGACAGGGGTCACTGCCTTGGAGGTGTAGGTTGGGGAAGCAGTAGGCTCTTTACAATCCTTTTCCCTACTACTAAAACTTGCCTATGTATAAGTGTGCCTAGGATAAATGACCCATTTCAAGTTTATCACTACCCGGAAAACACACACATGAATTTTAGAGACCTAAATAATTTAGGAAAAAAAATTACTACCCTGTTCATTGTCATCACTGTGATATCTATGCATGATTGGACATGCACTCTACGTACGAAATTTCCATTACTTGTCTGATAATCTTCCTAAGCCACTGATGATAATAATAAAGTTCTACTTTCTTTTAAATCACATACAGTTAAAAGAGTAATCTCAGAAGAAAACCCATGACCAAAAATCTAGTTCTCTACTTTGCCAAAAGTTACAGACTTCTGGTTTTTGTGGTTTTTTTCTTAGATATTTATAAATTGAACTTTACACAGTGCATTCTATGGTGGCACTAGTTTGTGGAAAATTCCACTCTGTTTACACTCTTGCAAATTTGCCAGGTTGTGGCAAGCTTCTACCACAAACATGACTCAGATGTAGGGGACTCCCCCAACCCCAGATAGTCTAGCATTTATACTCACATCAAGCATTTGTCCTTTATATTTATTTATCAGAAAAAGAAGGCTTTTAGACATTCCACCTAAAACAGAATATATAAAGATTTTGTTTTAACTTTATCAGGATCAGTCATTTGTATCTGAAGAGAGAATTTGGGCAACATATTAGAAGCAATAGAAAGTAGAAACCTGATTATCCAGTCTCTCATTTTTGCAGCTACTAAAAACCCTGAGTATTTAGGTACTTCCACAAGGTGATTTATGTACTGCTTAGCATTGCACTGCCTAATTTAGAAGCATACCCTCTGAGACTGGAATCTGCAGCCAGTGGTAAATCTCAACTCTCCTCCTAAGCTGGGGAAGCACATGGGACTTTTCAGAGGGTTACAACAGTCAGTGTGTCAGATTGAGAGCTCCCAAACTTGGCCAAGAGGAAATGCTGAACATAAAGGTGACTTTTAAATCCTACCATTACTGGATACCTAACTACTTTACATGGCAATAAGAAAAATATGCAGTTGAATTTCACAGATCAAACACCTTTTAGCTTAAGACCAGTAATTATTTCCATCCAATACAGTTTAGTGTTAAATGTATTTGAAATCCTTGAAAGGTGGATGCCCTTCCTACGGACAAGTGCTTGAGTAACTGGAATACAGAGTTTTGACTCCTTGCTTGTTCAACAGCCCTGCACGCTTCTGAACTGTCTTTATCAAGATAAGCAGTGAATTATATACCCCAGTCCTCCCCAATACATTTTATTAGTTAATCAGGATGATAGTACAGGAACTGAGAGCTGGGATTTAAATCTTGTCAGGCTAATTAACCCTTCTGACTTTCTGAGAGAGCACTCATACAGCTGCTGAACCCCTCTTCAGGACACCATACCAAAAAAAATGACCATCCCATCCTGCTTCTGATCTCTTTTTCCTGCTTCTTACTCTCCTCCTTACTCTGCTAGTTCAGTTGTTCATCTGAAAGTTATCTTTGATGGTCCATCTTAAATACAGAAATCAGATTTTGAGGATTAGCTTTATTCTAAAATAAACAATTTCCCTGGTCCATTTTACTGTATGATCATGCAAGGAGTCACATTGGCACAGCTAAGTGTGGGAGACAGAGGAGTAGAAACTCCTGCAATTAAAGGAGGCTTTGATTTACAACCCTGGAAGAGACTAGGTCTGGCTTAATTGACAGAGATTTGTGGACTTTAAGCAAAAGGATTACAAACTTGTGTTCCTATCATTATAAGTAAAATTGTACACTGGATGTTTTGGTGAAGGGTTTTAAAATATAATAGTGTGGTTTTATATAGTTTAAGTTAAGAATGTAGATGGTATAAGAGAGACATCTGTGTACGTGACATGAGAAGTTATTGGTCAAGACATAGCTGCATTGCAGTGAGAAGTGCCACAGGTGATATAGGTCATTAATCTAAAACAAAGTGTCTTTTTAAGTATCTATTGGATTAGAAAGTTATAAATTACGATGTAACCCTAAATCTTGTGACTGGTTGCCATTACTCGGAGGTGTTGTAAAATCTCACGCCTCGACTGATGCGTTTGTTATTTTAAACAATAAATTCGTGTAGTTGCATAGTCCCATCCCTTAAAGTTATTTTCCTCCGACACGTGAAGCGCGGGAAACGGACAGCTGAGAATCCTGGGCTGCATTAAATGGGAGCGTGGCCACCAGGTTCAGGGAGGTGATGCCACCCCTTGGCTCCATGACAGTGAGACCCACTGAAATATTGCATCCAGCTCTGGGAACACAGCACAAGAAAGACATGAACCTGTTGGATTGGATCCAGAGGAGGGCCACAGAAATGATCACAGGAGTGGAGTACTTGTCCTATGAAGGCTGGAAGAGCTGGACTTGTTCAGCCTGAAGGAAAGAAGGCTTCAGGGAGACCTTATTGTGGCCTTTCAATACTTAAAGGAAACTTGAAAGAGAGATGGGGACAGGCTTTTTAGTGGGGTCTGGCAGAACAAGAAGTGTTAAGGTTTAATCTAAAAGAGCATAAGTTCAAGACTAGATATAAGGAAGAAATTTTTTACAGTGGGGATGATGAAACATTGGCATAGGTTACCCTGAGAAGTGGTTGATGCCCCATCCCTGGAAACATTCAAGATCAATCTGGATTGGGTTCTGAGCAACCTAATGTTGTTGAACATGGCCCTCCTCCTTGCAGGGTCATCATAGAGGACCTTTAAATTTTCCTTACAAACCAAACCATCTTATAATTCTACCATTCTGTGAATAATGAGCGAGAAGATGTAATTAATTAATGGCTCTGGGCAGGAGGAAGTAGAAGTTTCTTTAAAAATTCTCTTCAGGTAAAGAATTTGCAAAGTGGAAATACATCTGAGAAGGTAAAGCAGATTCTTCAAAAAAAGTATATACACAATGATATCTACGATGAGATGTTGCCTTATGCTATCAGGAATCCTCCTTTATACTGTAAAAGTCATACAATAATTCTTCAGTGCAACTTTGTTCAGCAGGAAATCTGGTGGCAGTTGTACACATGGTGCTCCTTACTTACTGTCTGACTTATTCTCTGTCATCAGTTCTCCGCCGTCATTTCACATCAGCTTGAAGATTTTCCTCTTTCAGCTTTTGCCAGATTTTCTTATTAGTTCATATCAATTACCTCTGTCCAGTCCATTACAGAACTGAGTTCATTAACTTAGATAATCATTTCTCTTTCCTCTTCAGTGTAGGTTCTAAAGCTCTCCTTTGCAGCTTATATCTTGACACTTTAAAATGCCAGAGGTTAAAGAAAACCATTGTTAATGCTTTTATGGTCTTATTTCTAGCAAATAAAAAAAAGTCCCAAACCATTCTATATCTAGTTTTTATACTAATTTTATACCTTACCACAGTGTATATGAAGAAAACTCAGTAATTTTAGACTACATAGCACATAAATAATGGATAAAGAGTGGTTAACTTTTCTAATTTACTCTGCACTCAGAGACTTGTCAGGCAAGATTTCATATGCAAATGAGAAGTGAAATGGAATAAGTACCTGGATATAGCAATCTTCTGACAGAATTGCTCTGAATTTTAAAAGCCTTATTCTTCTTTTTATGTTTAGTACACAGAGACAAGTTAGAGGCTGCCTTTTACATCCCTGTCTATTTGATATCAATACAAGTGATAAAAAACAAAAAAAAATAGAAGCCAGCTTACTTCCCATGCATATGAAATCATGTTTTATCTAGATGCCACAAAATCTTGAAGCTTACAGTGCCCTCAAACATCAATTATGCATTAAAACAAAGATGTGATTCTTTAAACTGAAAACTGTAAATTAGGGTCCAGACTATGCAGATATGGATACAACTAGGAGTGAATGCTTAAAAATTATCACACCCTTTACAATTGCCCTTTACACCCTGGATTTCACAGGCACAGGGTAATTTTGCACCTGCAGAACATTTCAGATAGAATTTAATAGGAGCTGCAAAAGAATCAGTCGGCCACAAAATATCTGTAAGCTAGGGGCCCAGAAGAAGGACTGTCTGGAAAATATGTGCCATGGGATTTTGGGAGATTCAGATGAATTTGGACTGTATGTGCAACTATATTTTATAACCAATATGGATTTCATGAAGAATCTTTCTTCTAATAGCTTGGTGCTTGAGTCCCCTGCTGGATGAAGAGCAATGACCTACGGTATGAGACCAATTTCAAAGCAAGCCTGTTCTTCCTTTGCTGTGCAGTGCTCTTTCTCCAGCAGGGGAGAAATGGCCAGGGAGTCCGATCTCTCTGCTCATCCCATATTGCTTCATCTTACAGCCACACACTGCAAAGGCCACAGTCTGAAAGCAGTGGACAAGAAGACGAAGTAAAACCAGCCCTGACCAGGGCTCCAGTTTGCAAGCTCAGCATATTTCAAAATCTTTCTAGGATGAGCACTGCAATGCATTCAGTCTCCAAACTTATATATATAAGACTTGAGAACAGAGTATTTGTGTTCCACCTACTTAAAGAAAGATGATGTGTAGGTCCTGAATTCAAAGTTCACGTCTAAGGTTTCTATTCAGGTCTACTTATTGGAGATTTGTAAAATAATGTATCTAAAATGGCATTCGGGTGATAGTTCTTTAGTCAACTCATTGCTATTTGTCTAAATGATAGGGGCTTATTCTTCTCTTACAAGTTTACTTGTGAAAATGGTGATTAAGAGAGAACAAAATTTCATGGTTGAACTTCATGGTAAGAAAGATTAGTGGCATGTAATATAATGTAAGTTTATGCAAAATAAGTTTTTAATGTCAAGAATGTTATATCAAGTCTGGCAAATAGATAGACTTTCTTTGTCAATTAATTTAGACATTTAAAACAAAGTCTAGAATATTGTTTTTCCTTAAAATTCTTTTTACTCTTCATTCAGAACTTTTCTTTTTGCAAACCTTGCAATTAAATACTGCAGCCATATTCAGAACAGATTATGCTGCATGTATAAAACTCTTACTTCCTAGCAACGTGACTAATTCTTAATTTTGCTACCCATCCCACTGCTTCCTCAGGAGGAAAAATCAAAGCATTAATGACGTTGTGCATGCGGGAGCTTAATGTACACTACTGAATGCTTTTATTAAGGCACTTAAAAATTATCTAATTACCAAAATTGGCACCAAATTATCATTGCTAGCAGGAAACAGCCCCATGTTTTAGGAAGCACTACAAAAGTGAAGTCAGCACATGACTTTTATAATCTGTGTGATGTTACGTACATCTCTCCTTGCCTTACTAAGGGGGCAGCAATAGCAAGCACAAGGCACTGGAAGTGTACATTTTTGCTGTGTTCCCATTCCTTTGTGAGCTCATAAACAGATGAGGCTTTGCAGGTAGATAATCAGCCATGGAAAGTCCTCTGCACACCTCCCAGCATGATGCTTTTTGAAGAGGGTATGTTTTCACGGGTGGCAGAAGAGAACGGGATGAATTTCAAATTGCCAGCTGCTTTCTACTGGCGTCAGCTCTGGTGGGTATGTCTTTTTGGGTCAATAAGTACATGAGGCTCCAGCATAATGCTGTTTGCCCAAATGGGATTCAAAAAGGTCAGGTAATTCTTGGAAACCTTTTTTTGTCACTTCATAAACTAGGCTTTCCACAGGTGAAAAACTCTTCTGAAATATGACTTTCTTCTTGTTCAGCAAAATAATTAGAATTTCTTTTCAATGCCTATTAAATGCATATATTTTACAACTTTTGTGTACCAGCAGCCTAATATTATGCAATTCATTTCATGAAACTTAAAATTACTTAATAGTGTTTTTATTTTTTTCATCTATTGCAATATGATACAGAAAAGAAGCTAATGAACTATGGAGGGGTTCCTCTTCAAGAGAAAAATCTCAGACTTCCACTGAAAGCCAATTTTTGGATACTGATATAATGATCTAAATACAGTTTAAATAAAATTTTACAGCAGCCCATTTCTGATGGAAGCCTAAGGGTCTGAAATATTGGCAGAATTATTTCCCCTGTGCTTAATGGTATAAAATCCCCATGTAAAATAGGTTAAATATAGGTAGTAAAAGATTGGGGGGATTTTTTAATTTCCCTTGAGACACAACTGCCTGTTCCTCAGGGCTGTTTGTAGTTTTGTCTGTAATTTGGAAGGAGTTCCGCTGTGTAATGGCAGTAACTCTAGTCAAGACATGGCTTTGAAAAAATGTATATTCAGCAGTGTACTCCACAGGAGATGAATAAAGAGCTGAAGAAAATTGGCTGTAGATCAAAAATGCATGGTAAATTTGTAGCTTGAAATGCTTACCAACCGGATGGAAAGGTTGCCATGAACACATTTCCAAGGCAGTCTCCCTACCTGCACATTTTCTAAGATATCATTTACCACTATAAGCCTTTTTTGACCATCAGTATCGGGTTTACAGAGTCCAGGCAGCTTAGTATATATAATGGCAGTGGTCCTAATAGGCCCATTAGGGGCTAGAAATATCTGAGAATCACAGACCATTCCAACTCCACTGGGTGGAAGGTGAAGTGGTGGACATGCTTGTTTTGCAAACTGAGCTGGATGTACTTGGGTACCATGTCTGATTTAGTCAGAGATCAGACTAGTTCAACATCACAAGCGCTAGAGCAGAGATTCAGACATGACAGAACCCATATACACTAGACTCACTAGTCCAAAGCGGTTGCATATTTGTTTCGTGCATTGCACACAAACATCTTATTAACTGGTCAGAAATATGGAAGCTCTGTCTTTTTACATGTCAAATGTTAACATGCAACCTCTGAGGTGCACAGACTAAGCCCAAGCCTATAGCAAGGAAGACTGAAGGAGCTTTGGACTTCACAGGCTGAAATCTTCACCTCACTGGCATGGTTAAACACATGATAAGGGGATGACAGGCTGAAAAAGCTGCAACAGAAAGAAAAAGAATAGAAACAAACATAAGGCCATTTTAAAAATGGTTCATCTCATTTACACACAGAAGAGGCTGAAGATGTAGCTGTGACCTAAGATGGTGCTCCAGGTAACCTGAATTTAATTTAGTCAGGAAAGACAGTTTCTCTATATGGAAAATAGCAAAAAAACCCCAAAACAAACCAAAAACTATTAATTTTTAATAACTTAAATTTCATTCAACAAGGCTGGCTTCAGGATGCCATGGGAGGAAGGGATGTTATTTCATTCTTCCTTTGAAGAGCCCAGGGGGTTTTCATCTGATTTATTTTTTTATCTCCTGTTGAGGACAGGAGAGAGATAAATTTCTGCTGGTGTGAGGACATGCTGTTTAGCAGGACCTCCACAATCAGGGGGGAATTTTTTTCTCTTCTCAACCTTAAAGTATTTCTTAAGATTTAAATGTTGATATTACTTTTTTAATTTTACTTTCTTCAATATCTACATAGGACCTAAGTCACAATGCTTCCCTGAAACCTCTGAAGTAAGATGTGCAGCGGTATAATTCCTACTGTATTTTCTTCCACAGTTGTAAAGCAAAATTCTGCTTTTCAGTCAGCCAGCCAGAACTTGTACGTGTGTGAATGGGAGAAATTCCACTAATTATGTGCTTCTACCGGCACATACAATTTAACACAAGCACTAATCTACCAAACCTGTGGGAAAACAAAAACAGAACAAAACCCAACATTGCAATTTTTCTAGAAATGTCTCTAAAAACTCTAACTTCACAAGAAAGCTGCAGATAAATAGGCAGATATTAGATTGTCTAATCTTCTTGTGATTGAAGTGAACAGTATTTAAAAATAAACCATTGAATTCAGGAGTCTTTATGCCACTATTCCACAAAAACTGTAACTGGAAAGATGGAAAATTTGATCTTAAGAGTCCTTTGAGTGCTGGGGGTCAGGACAACAGCTCTATCCACACAACATGTTCTGCTTGGCAAACTGGAAACAATCTATATCTACATTATTGTATTTTTTTATATGTTCCATTGCAAAAAGGAGCTACTTCCCATCCCACAAGAACAGCAGTATAAACATCATTCAAAAAAGAAAAAACAAACCACCAAAAAACCAAACATAAACAAAGCCAAAACAAAAAAATAAACATGAAGAAACAGAAAAAATATGCTTTCCACTTCAGGAAAAAATATAGAGCATTTTTAATCTGCCTTACTTAAGATTACAGAAAAAGTAAACCTAGTATAAGAAAAGAAAATATTGTTTGTTCTTACAGTGACATCTGGTTTAAAAACACCTTTAAATATCGTCTCTGACAGCTGTTCAGTTTCTTTACCTGAAAGGCAATAATTTGCCTTACTGTGCAATCCATTAATGGCACTGTTAGCTAGGAAGCACAGATTTGTAATGTGGAATGCTCAGAGAATTTCTCTGTAAGACATCTATGATGAGAGAGTCCCCTATGGTCTAGGCTTTTTTCCTTCATTCAGGTTGAACTGTCATTTTTATGCTTTATCTTCACAATGCAGTTTCAAAGTTTTAAGCTTCCAGATGACTCTATGTCGTAAGTGGCTAAAATAAACTACTGAATGATACAGTCTTCTGGGCACAGGAGAAAGGCAGAACAGTATTTACAGAATAAATGAAAATGTGAAGTGTTTCCTGAGGGGCTCAAGTTTTCTGAAATTACATACCTGGGAAAAGTCAGAGGGAATAACTTTAAACGCTTCTGAATGTTAAGATGACAAAAATAATTTTATTTATTAATACTTTTCCTGTGTGTCTCATTAAAGTCTCTGCTAATTTTAAATAAGTCCTAATGACCATCTGCAACATTTATTTATTTTTAATAAACTTGAAGAAAATGTTTCCTTTTGGGCCTTACTTTCAAACTGCTCCAAACTGTTGAGCTGCATTTTTAAGTTTCCTTTTATTGGTCATCCTAAAATAAGACTTTGAGTCAGATCTCTCTAATTATGTGGATTTGAGTCAGATCATGGAGGCTTTTCTTATGACTTTGTACAATAATTTGTTTATCAGCCTTGTCTGATAATTACCTTGGCTGGTAATTGCCATAATTTTCAGTGACAGCCTGTAAATATCTGATCAGATTTCACAGGCAAAAGCTTGTTTTGAAATCCTTTTCTCAGGTGATGTACTACATCCTGTCAGATTAAGCTTCCATACTGGAGTAAAAGCATAAATCAAAACAAAGAAAATTTCATTCTTCTTGTGCCTTGGAAAGTGAATCATCTATTAGTTATTATGGGACAGTGAAATATTAAAGGCTTGTATCAAAATTGTTAAGGCATGTTGGTATTTTACTGAGAAAGACAGATTATTTAAATTGTCATAGAAGAGTTTACTTCTGCACCATTTCCTCGGAGTGAAAAAATGCTAACAAAAACATTACTAAGCTCCTTCTACTTTTGTTATGTTGTCTTCTCTTTGGAAGGAGAGATTCTAAATAAGTACAGATTCATGCAAATACTGAAATTAAATATGCAATTTTATATAATGTTTAACGCATAAATATGAAATGCCAAAAGATATATTTCATTTAAAAAGGAAGTTTATCAAGTGCAAGGTTTGAATTTTCTCTGAAGTCCTACTGAAACAATGATGGAGCAAGTGATTTGTTCTCAGACACCAGAATGCAAGAACTGCTACAGGACTTTCAGGTGAGGTCAGGCTATGGTGAAGGACATCACAAGAAAGCCGCTCTTAGCAGGTTACATAATCAGTTTTCACACATAAAATAGTCTCAGTTAACCCCCAGGCTGGTGTCTTTTTCTTATTCTCTCATTAGAAGGACTCACCTGTTTCTCACCTTAGTTTCTAACAGCTCAGCTTCACATCACTCTTTGCTCTACTTAGAGAAGATTCCTTATTGCAGCTGTGGTCATGCTCTCTGGCCACTAAGGCTTGTCTCATATATGTCTCCTTCTATGAGGGAAAGCCTCTAACCTATGTCCTCCCAGGTTTGTGAGCTTGACCTGAAATACCACCTCTACATCTCCTGTCACTGGCCAGGTTGGGGGTGCACAGGAAAGGGCACCTGGTTGTCATCTTTGGCAGAGTTAAGATGAGCAATGTCTCCTACACCAGAAAACAGTGAAATCTCTTTGATTCACTTTCTCCTGAGATATCCTAAATATGGGATATTAAAATTTTATGCTTCCAGAACTTAGAAATCACGTAGGCTATAATTATTTTACACAGATGCTTTAGTTAGTAAACAGTTAGTAACAGTTAGTAAAAATGTGTACTGTAAGTTGCATTAAATACCATTGAAATGAGAACAAGGATTACTTCTCCCTAAGACTGAAAGGGAGATCATTTAAACACACCTTAGTAGTACACTAAGGTTATATTTTGTGTCAGATCAGAACTTTGTCCTATAGTGGATGAGGAGTTTCACAGGGACTGATACACCATGTGTAGTGGGGAATAACAGCTGTTCACTAAAAGGAAAGTTTCAGTTGGCTCAGTTTTAAAGGAACTTATATAGGCAATACGTAAAATTTTTCTTTTACCAGGTATACAATCTGAAACTTCTCTTGGGAAACAAAACTGATTTGTTTCACAGTCAAGTGATAAATGTAAAACTCAATGAAGCCGTTTCCAATTGTTGTCTATATCTGGAGTTTTTTAACAACAGAAATATTTAAAGAAAAACTAGAATTTTGGTTAGAAGTATTTTTATAACATGCTTTTTTGTCATGCATAGAAGTGTACTGAAAAATTCTTTTCTGCTTAAGCTGCAGCAAATATTAATCATTACCACCTGCCTTCACACAAAAATTATAATCATTATGGCAGAATCTTTCTGGTTGAATGGGACATCCAGGAGCCATCCTCCTGCTTGAACCAGGATCAATAGCCTCTTCACAATTTCTGTACTATAAAAAGCCCTTTCTGTCTACAAACATGCTCAAGGGTGGGGTGCCCCCGTTGTAGGTATTGCCTCTGGAACCATCTTTACAAATTGGGGTTGTCCTGTGCAGACCCAGGAGTTGGACTTAATGATCCTCGTTGGTCATTTCCAACTCAGTGTAGTCTATGATTCTGTGACTAGGAAATACCAGTATCTTAGAGTATGATTGCTATGAGTCCAAACATCCTACCTGCTGGTCCACATGAGCTCCTTGTAATTAGCATTTATCCCACAATAAACATGTAAGGTAACATCATCCCTATATTCTAAAATACTGAATATACATGCTAAATCTATTTGCACTATTCAGGCAAATTAGAGCTATTATGGAAGTATATCTAAAGCATCACAAGTGCTTAATTTGTTGCTGAAGGCAATTAGACTTTTCTTTATGAAATCTGTAGGAAAAAATAGATATTTCTAATTGTGCTTCAGAGTTGTATGCAGGAGTGAGACAATCATCAGTAATGGTGTCTCAGAGTCAGTTGCTCCATAGACAGGGATAAGGGAGCATTCCCAAGAGTTTACTCCATCATTTTCACTTTGCCTGAACTCAGGCCCAGTTGTTCATCCTTCAAGTGGTGGTCAGATGATGACTCCTTCCTCAAATCAGAATTGAGGAATTCATTCCTTGTTCAGACTTCAGAGTTGTTTCAGTGTCTCTCATAGAGCTCTGAAATCTTCTGATGAGAAACTAGAAGTGCTTTCAGTGAAGCCCTGTAAGTGTGTTCCTGTAATGGCCAGTGGAGCCTAGATGAGAAATACTAGAAGCTGGTCATGGCTATCCCAGGCCTTTTAGTATAAGCTGCTTTAAAACATATTTTGAAGCCTTTCCAAGCAGAAAGGAATTGTTGAACTTTAGTGGGAAGACCAGGAGAAGTCATATCTAGTAATATTTAAGCTGTATGTAGCTACAGTTGAAGTTCAGTACAAGTTCTTTTTCCCTTAGGGATAACACTTCCTGATTTGGGTTATAAAGAGGCCTGAGGGGATATTCCATTTCAGCAGACAGAATATCAAATACTACAATTCTTAGCTTTTGTTTCCACCATGCTGCTTAGGGTTTTCTTAAGGTGGAGCAAAAAGAGAACTTCGCAATTTGTTTTGCGGAAAGAATAAGGTTTCTTCAAGGTGAACTTTATGCTGAAAGCAAAGTTCATTCAACAATTACATTGATTGGTGTTCATCCAGAAAGTATTGATAGAATGACTGAGTCAGTCATCCCCTCAGTAATGTGACAAATAATTGGACTAAAAGATGTATAGTCACTTACTTAACTGTTCTTTTCTGGCTCACAGCACTGCGTCAGGAAACACAGACTCTCTTGCCAGTTCCTGATTTTGGCTGGAACAGACCGGGAAGATCCTGAGTGAAAGAGGGAACATTTCCTTTTGTCTTTCTGGTATTATCTGTTAGCTAGAGCAGGAACATTACCGTCAAAGGCTTCTTTTGATAACACACTGATGTTTTAGCTATTGCTAAGCAGTGCTTGTCCCAAGTCCAAGCATTTTTCAGTTTCCCATGCTCTGCCCGTGAGTAGGTGCACAAGATGCTGGGAGGGAGCATGGCCAGGGCAGCTGGCCTGAACTAGCCAGAGGGATATTCCATAGCACACAGTGTTGTGTTCAGTATGTAAACTGTGGGAAGCTGATGATCACTGCTTGGCTACTGGCTGCAGTCAGTGGGTGGTGAGAAAGTGTATGGTTCATCACTGTTGGCATTTCAATCCATAAGTTTTACCTTTTTCCAGTTCTTTTCTCTATCCCACCAGGGGTGAGGGGACAGTGAGTGAACTCTTCCGTGGTCCTTAGTTGACAGCTGGGGGTAAATCACAACAAAAACATATACTCTACAATAATTAAGAGATAGCTATATCTTGAAGCAGTATTTCAAGTCAATTTCTTGCTTTTGTTCTGCTTTTTTTATTGCTAACTTTATTAAGTGACTTGGGTTAACATTTCTGTGATGTTTTTCTGTGACAGGAAGCTTTCAACATCTATCATGCACTTCAGGGTGTTTGCTTGCTAGGTTTGTTTTCCCTTGGCCTGTTTCAGTCTTCTTTTAGTTGGTTTTTTAACATGAAAATTCATTAATGACCTTGGCAGATATTAATTAAAGACAGTTTGATGGCTCTTAGGAAAAGAAGACCTTGACCAATATCTTTGAGTCCAGATGAAATTGCAAATGAAGAAAACTGGTGTGTATTGGTGAGGAGGACTGGGAGAATCATATGAGCAGTATTAGTCACAGATGAGGTTGACTGAAATATGAAAGAAAACATGCAAAACTATTTCAGAAAATTCATTCTACCATTATTTTATTTCACTCATGATTCTCAAAGAAAATATTTAAATTATTAACTAGAAGGATGTCTCCTAGTTCTACTAAAATATTTATTCCAAGTTTGAGTAGGTAAACATGAAAACTTGATTCTGAACATGAGGTGAGGAGGGGAATAAGGCATTGCTGGGTCCAGAGAAAGTACAGCTGTACCATCAGAAACTTAGAGGAAAAACCATCTGGCTAGACAGGAGTGAGAGATTTTACAGAAGATGAAATGAAACATATCCCAGTCATGAAAATCCAGAAAGCTCTCTGAGACAGAGGGAGTTTTAAATGTCAGCAGAAGGATGACATCACAGTTGAGAAAGTTAGGAAGGAAAGATTTGTGTGGGAGAGATGAAGAGAGATTTTAGCCAAGTAGAGCTTCAGCTGACAGCAAATTTATACAAAATACTTCCAGAAGGCAGCCAAGATGGTTTTGGACATAATTCAGCTACTAGTTGATCTCATAGACAGTTGTCATTTGGAGATATTAACATGAAGTGATGTGAGACAAGAACTGGTCCAAGGAGAGCGGCCCATGAAGCAGCTGCAGAAAATACAAGGGAAGCAAAAAAGATCTTTAAAATATCCCCTAAAATAAAAAGGAGAAAAACTAAAAGAAAAGGCAAGACTAGAGTTCAGAAAACTCTCTGTGCTGGTAGCAAACAAGAGATGTGACACACAAGGATATAACGTTGAATGGCAGAGATCTCCAGATAGCACATGCTAAAAAGGAAGGAAAAAAAAGATGGTACCATAAGATGCAAATATGGAAAACCTTAACTAAGACTCCAAAATATTTTTAATTAAATCTCTTCCTATGTAACATAATTGTAAATTCACAAAGTGTTGTACAGCTTGAATTCAATGTACTAAGTGCACACACAGTATCAGGTTGTAAAACCTCCACTAGATATTCCACCTTTTCATCTCTTATTTGAAGTATCATTCTAAACTAGAAATATATGAAAATTACATAGATAAATAGCAATCTCTGTTTCACTGCAGGTCAGTCTTGCTGAAATAACTACTCTAGGGAAATATATACAAATCCACTTAGTCACATTTCCTTCCTAATGTTGGTAATCTCCTCCTTCTGAACTAGGGGACTTTTGTCCGTAGTATAAAACTACCACAGACTTAACGTGTCCATTCACCGCATTGTCAAAGCAGTTTGCAAATAAAGTAAACTTTTGACAATGGTTAGGGAGTTAATAAAAATAGGTTTAATGCAAGCTATGTGATGTCATAATGAAGTCAAATAGCAAAAGCTGATGATGAAGGAGGAGGAAAAGAGGAATGCTGTATGTATTCCTAAATGTATATAAGAATAGCATTTTATATTATGACTCAGTTTGGGTTTGCTTCTTTAGCGAAACACTTGGAGTCAAGCTACGTGATCTTAATGGGAAATAAATGAATGCTGCTGGACTGCCAAAATGGTACCTTTGTTTCTGTTTTTAGACTGCTATTTTGTTCTGTCAGTTTTGCTTTCTGTTGCATATATAATGGATTTGCGGAAACATTGACAAATAACCGCAGGATTTGATGGGAGCAGTGGGTGCCTATTTTTCTGGTTTGCATAAACCTTATTCGCAGGAAAACTTCACACTTCAAGAAATAATTAACACTGCATGTCACAGTAGACCATAAAAACTAAGAAGAAATTATCACAGAATCAACAATGGCCTGTACCTGAACACATATGAAAGCTCAATTAATTTACAATTCTCTTTGATTATAGCAAGAACAGGCAACTGGACCACTGTCTTCCCTTGTGGCCAGGTTACTTCTGCAGAAGTAGTTTTCCATTTTCTGTTTCTCCTACCAGGCTTGCTTTTATATGAAGTCTGCTCAAATCTCTAGCAAGAATTTTTTTTTCCAAACCTTTCCTCCCTTGGCTGTTGCAGAGGGCCGATCTGTCTTAATCCTTTCATTATTTGGAATAGCTGAGTACAATACAGAAACGGCCATGGGAATTCATGAAACATTACCATTATGTCTGAATGAAGAGCTGTTTAGGAGCTCTTGTAGATGGATGGACTTTGAAACACTCCATGGTGGTAAACAGAATAGTTTAGATGAGAACTGAAGTTATATTTTCAAACTCACTCTTTAGACTTCCAAAATAAATAAAAATAATGTTTTAAAGACACATCTGCTCTCAACTCAGAAATGTATATGTATGTGCACCTGTGCAGGGGAATGTATCTTTGTAGATGGGGTGTAGATACGTAGGTACGTGGAGATAAGGAATGAAAGTAATCCCTTGTTACATACTTTTTCAATTGACTTAATGCAAAAGAAAATATATACATTACAGTTTACAGAGACCAAGATCTACCTCATACAAAGATGAAAAATTCAATTAACTGAATCTCCTGCAGAAAATACAGATTTATGATTAGCAGATAACTCACGTTATCTTTAGAGGCCAACATGATACTCTTCTTTCCACTCACTTTTATATGGCTTCCTCTAACATATGAATGCATCAATTTAATTGCACATTACCTATCTGTTCCTCTTTAGGCTACTGCAGTTGATGTTAGTGAAAAAATCTAAAATGCCTGTTATACTCAAATACATACAACTGTCAGGAGCTCTGATTTTTTTTATTAGACTTTATATCTCTCTCATTACTAAATAGAGCAAACCTTGTTGACGATCCCCTTCTGTGCCATAATGCAAGGGTTTAGTAAACAAAATTTACTTGTTTATCATGTTGTCTAAGAAGCTGCAAGCCAAATGAACATAACAACCAAATGTAAACCAAATGGCACAGATCAGGATAAAAGTGCTAAAGAATCCCCCTTATGAGAATGTACAATTTTATAATATTGACTTACCTGTGATTCTCAAAGTTCCTGGGGGACTTCGTCAGTCTCTTTCCCTGTCCTGTATTGTTCATCTCATTGTCGTCATGGGATATTTGTATGTGCATGAACAGCAAACGTGATATTTGTCTGTGGTTATCAATCACAGGGCAAAATTCCCATACTCAAATTCCATCTCCTCCCCTTTAAAAAAGTAAAGTTGAGCACAAAGGAGTAAGGTTGGCAGTTTGATTATGTGATGTGTTCTGCTTCACACTATGAATCATCCATCACCTGTCATCCATCTTGGGGAACTTGATGCTATGCCCTTTACTTTTATATACATCCATAGGTCACAAACTGGAAACTAGACCTAACCTTAAATTAATAAAATGCCCTTCTAAAGAGGTGTTTATTAAAACAAAAACAAAACCAAAAAACCCTACCAAAACCAGCAAAAAATTCCAGAATTTTTTAAGCAAACGATGCAATACCAATTCAGAAGATGTCTTATACCCTAACATTAAATTCAAAATTTATAATGTAATTATGTATTTTAATTGTAATTAAAAGATATGGGGATTATCACATATGGCTTAAAAGAGAAAATCTGTGATGTGAGAAAACATTACAGATGTTTATTGAAAGAAAGGTATGTTTTCACTAGTGTGAACCTGATGGGGAGACAGTAGTGAAAGTTACTATCCTGTTCATGCAGCTGAAGAATTATAAAGGTTGGAAGTGGCCAGAAAAGGACTGTAACAATCCCAATTTTGCTTTCAGTGAGAACCAATACCTTATCCAAGATGAGGTGAAGAAGCGACAAGTTCATGACCTTTAAGTGCTTACAAGGGAAAAATACCATTGAACACAGAAAAATAATAGAGTTGTTCTAGGTCTGAAAAATGAAGCTGTACAAACTCAAGCTAAAAAAACAGTGCACCATTTGGGCACTAAGTGTAAAAGGTCACTGTGAATAAGACACAGTATTCAGTAATAGAAATCTAAAAACCAAAAGCTGGTCCTCCTCAAAGGACCACCTGTCATTGTGTGTGAACCATGAACTCGACCCAAGCAAATTCTGCAGGTATTAGACAAGATGTTTGAATAGAAGAAATTCAGCTCCTTGTGCATATTTGAGAGCCTCATCTTTCCTATCAGTATTCCCCTCAGAATATTTTGCTTTTTCAGCATAACCTTTGCATTGCTTTATCTAAAATAAACTTTTTGGAGATTATGTATTTAAACCATAGAATTATGGATTATTAAGAGTGTGTTCAAAGAAGTCTGTTATTTTACTAGTTTTCCTGGATTAGTATGTTTTTATGCATAATAATTAATTTACTTGCAATCTTAACACTTTTTTCATTAAAATTTGGAGCTGTCTCTTACTTTGTACCAGCTGGATACAAGCATCCTGATGATGAAACTGTGCAAGAGTGAGTTCTACTTTTTCACTTAAGGTAAATTTTTATCCTAACCTCTGTCATCTCAGCCAAAGGGAGGTTTTAGTCAATTTTTAAAAACAGCTTCTAAGAGAAAATTCTGTCAGAGATTAAAAGAAAGCAAACAACAATCTCCAGAAAAGGAGAAAGTGTGAAATTATACACATATTTAATATTTATTTTCTTCATTTTTTATTCTCTGACACCAGTAAAATGGGGTTATTTTTTATATGAGTAGATGTAGCTAAGTGCTTGTTGGGCTTTCATAAGACTTTTTAATTCAGGTGGTGCATGTATATGCATATATGATTAAATGTATATGTGTGAAAGACTTTATATTTCATTGTCACTATTCAAAATGGCTTACAGCTAGATCAAAGGAAAAAAACCCAACATTTGTGTTACAGGATTGAGAGGAGGTCAATGCATTACAGTTTTAGTTATTTTCACTTTATTGCTTTGCTTTTAATATTGTTCACTAGCAATGCATGGAGTTGTATTACCTTGCTGCACCAACATATTTTGTGAAGTACAGGAATATTTTCTTCCCTGCCTGCAGCTCATTGGTGACCTTCCAGCTTAATTTTGAATTATTTTTAGACCTAATATTTTTAGATGTTATTGATAATTTAAATCAAATCAGAGCTGTCTTTTAAGGTGTCATAGGATATCTTCAGATAGCAAAAGAGAATATAATATTTTTTTTCCCTTACCTTTTAAAGCCTTTCATTATATTTCTCCCATTCATTTTGGCACTGCATTAAAATCAATCTCAATCAAAGTTTAGCATTATTTGAAAGAGAGAAAAATGGACTGGACAGTTATATCTTATGTGGGTAATAATAATACTGGTCAGAAATATGAACACACCGAAAGTTAGAAAAAGACAAAGATGGTGTAGAGGAATAAAACTCAGCTATGGAACATTGGAGGCACTGGCTTAAGTGCATTTATTTTGTGATTTGATAAAATCCTACGCGTCTGCTGTTTGAGTTTGACCTTTCATCATGTTCCATCAACAAATATCAATAAATCGAAAGGCACAAGTGCACTGAAAGTGTGTTACAAAGAATTTTCATTATGAAGCTTTTTGTCAAAATTGTTTAAAAAGTAAAAGCTAAAAGTGAGGTTTGTTTTCCTGTTTTTTTAAAAAAATTACAGTATATTATTAAATGAGTCTTAGAGTTGTAGCTTTTAGACATCATTAGAACTGCTACTGCAAATATTACTGGTCTTTCACACTAGAACCAAAGTGTCATCATTTATGTTTTTTCTTAGATTTCCTCTTTTCCTGAGAGCTAGAAATTTTCAAACACCAGTAAGTACTGCTACTGATCTGTGCCTATGTGAACTTATTTGCTGAGAAATCTGATTCAGAGGCCATTCAATTTTCATCATAAGTGCAGACTTGCAACATAATTATTCACAATGATAAAGAATCCTAGTCTTATGTCAAATTTATTTTAAACCCATGGTAGCTCATTCTTGCTGGTGTCAGTCTACATCACTTATCACTGCCAACAGTTTAGATCAGTGCCATTGGATGACCATCACTGACCTTTGAAAACGTAACCGTAGAATTTATAGAAACTTAATTTCAGCACAGTTTTAAGTAAAATATATGCATGTGTCTTATTTTTTTGAGATATACACCAGATAAGATGAAGGATTTCTCTCAGGCATCCAACTGAAACAGCTAGAAGTGCTTTCCATGATGTTCTGTATAATAAATTATTACTATCAGAAGTGTTCAGTTTATAAATTTTCGCTAATTATGAATTAAATAATGCCCACTTTTACTGACTGTACAAGATGGATGGAAAGTATTATTTTTCGCGTCCTTTTACATTTTCTATGGCTTTAGAATTAGCATTTAATCAATGCTCAGTTGACTAATATTTTGCTTCATAATTAGAAAAGACTTTGCTTAAAAGTAATCATCCTGTTCCATTTGACTGGTAACAAGGGGAAACAATGTATATAAACTGTATAACTGAAGAACAATATACAAATCCAAATTAATTTAGACTATTTTTCCCAATGAAGATGATAAAATTTAATGTCTTTTCAGTATCCATAGTGATTTGATTTCTGGAAAGGTTTGATTTGTAGAATAAATAATTCCAGAAGTAAATAATTCTCTGTGTAATAGGTGCAAAGGTACTGCATAATGAGTCAAATTCATTAATAACACCATCAGTAAAGCTATAGTGAATTTCTCAATCTTTATTTTACTTTTTAGAGACATAAAGAAATTTTGCATGTCACATCTCCTTTTTGAATTGCTAGTAAATTTTTTGTACTAGCAATTTAAAGTAAGTAAAATTCAGAATTTTTTCAGTGATAAAAAGCCCATTAAGATTTACTTTATCTAAATGACCATTTTGCATATTTTAATTTAATCCACTATCCTCAGCTATATCCAATTCACCTACTTGATCTTTTAAATCAAGTAACAGAATGCATGATTAACTGAAGTCAATCCTTGACCTCCTATGTGAATCTCCCAAAATGAAAATCTAAGCCTGTATATTGCCTTTAAACTTTCATGATGACACCTAATTTATTTCAGGATTGAAATTACGAGGCTTAATACATTCAAAGCTAATTATAAAGTCATTCTGAGACAGAACAGAGACAACCAAACCAGATGGAATCCATTACCAATCATACTCTTGAGACTGTCTGGCATTATTAAAATGTATAATATTTCCATGTAGTGGTGTCTGCTTTAATCAGTTTCTGTCTAGGTACCAACACTAGAGCCACTTCTATGAGCTCTTTGTAGAGGTTAACTCTGCTCATTGAAGAAATAGGTCTTGTCATACTTGACTCTTCCATCTGAATTAAATGGACAGTCCAAATTTAATTTGAAGATAGTAGGATGCTTAAAGAGCAACAAAACTTCAGAAATATAGTTATGGATTTATTGAAATGAAAAGAAATATGTTTAACAGCTGATAGAAATGACAATAGTACTTTGGATGAATTGAGAAATAAATTGTTTTCCATTTCGAAGCCCCAAGGAAAAATTTGGAATAAAAAACTATTTCTTATTAACATGCCTGCTTCCCCTCCCCCTGCTTCTTTCATCTAAAGGAAGAGAAAGATTAGGGAAAGAGGACAGTAAATAATACAAAGATTTTGAACTTCTGGTAAGATTTCAAAATTCATTTGGGCAGACTGAAAGGCATGTCACCATTTCTTATTCAGACAGAAGTGTTCTTAACCATCTGCACTCCAAACTAGCCCACAGACATTATCAGGTTGTGAGTACAACCTAATATATCTCACCTCTTATCAAGGCTGTTTAGTTGAATATTACCCTAACCACTGTTAAATCACTTCCAGTGCAGAGCTGGCTTGGGTCCACTGGTCCTAGGGCTCGTGGAGGGTCTGTTTACCTGCAAAACTCTACATTAACATAACAGCACAGGAATAGGACTAGATATCTGTATAAAAGAGAAATTTCATCAGTATGAAATGACTTCTATTAGTTTGAAAAATTATTGACATTAGATTTGAAACTAAGCATAAAATTGCATGTTTAATCATCTTAGTAGGAAACATAGCCAACATGTTTACAGGGATATTGATTATTCTCATTTATTGTTTTAAGTTTCACATCTGAAGAACAGGCTCACAGGATTGAAGATGTGGAAAATGAGATTTATAATTTATAAATTAAGATAATGATGTCTTAAATTTCCTGTCTCAACATTATGTTACTCCCCATTGTGCATCACTCACACTTGAGCAAGTCCCCTGGTTCCTGCTGTCAACTTATTGGAGAAAGTCAGAAGAGCTTCAAGTTGCTTATTTTGATCTATAGTCCATTTTATCTAAAATTCATACTGTGTGTGCTTTCCAAATTAGATCATTAGTTAAAGAAATTGAGAAGCAATTTATCAAATACTGTAAAATAACATAGTAAATTCTTAGTGAGCACTTGCTAAAAAATTACTGGTAGAAGGGCATAAATGGCACTAGACATTGATCCCATTTAAAGAGAGAGTTGGAGGTTAGTCCCTTTTCTTGAAGAACTGGTACAGTGGACTAAAGATTCCTAAGGCTCATATTGGATTCAACTGTGAAGTCTTGATTTCTAGGCAAGTCTCACCATGTAGACCTAGTACAGGAAAATGTTCCTCCTGCTCTGGTGTGCAGTGCCTGCCCTCAGGAAAGAGTTTAGAGTTCTGAACAAGTGGGTGGAGATGCTCACTGTGATTTCCCAGCTGAACCTTTCTATTTAGATCCATCTGATATTTCCTACAAGCCAGCCTGCAGCAACACCCTCTCCAGCTGCTGAGTTGCAGTGCAATATCTTCTAGCCTTTGTGTGGGAAGAAAGCGTGCTTCATTTAGGAGCCATAATCCAAGATGCACCTTCAAACCTGGATGACCTCATGTGGGATCACTTCAGCACCAAAAGCCCTCACCTGAAAGCAAGGGAAAAAAAGTCCCAACTCTAAAATTTGTGTTCAAGGAGGAAATTTTCTAACAAGGTGGTTTTTTTCCAAATTACATTTAGGGAAGTATGTTATAGCTGCCCCTAAAAAGACTAAAACAGCACCCAGGTTGAGTTGGTTTGTGTTATCACCTCTCCAAATTCTTAGCTCTTTACTCATCCAAGAGGGAGACCTGTAGTAATACCCAGGAATCCCATAGTTCTGGGTTTCAGGTTACTTTAAAATTCTGCAGGTGAGATGACTCACCAGCTCAAGGTGCTTCTCCACCCACTGACCACAGCAGGATGTAGATGAACTAGCTCAATCTAGAAGCCTCACCCTTACATAGCAAACCTAGGAAAGATGAATCCAAACTTGACTGAACTGAGACATATCTAGAAATTTCTCCTAGATCTAACACTGGATGTGCTAATACAGAGAGTGAGGAAAAAAACATTTTAGCAGTAGGTATGAATCAAGCTATACTCTGTAAATCCTAAAATTATTCTTAAAAGTAAGAAAGCTTTCTGTGTTTTAGCAATACAAAAATATAATTATTCAGCTAAAATTGCATGAAAACCATCTGGTTTCTCTAGTTGCATGTTATTGGATTTCTCATTTATGAACTTCAAAATGAATGTATGCAATAAAGCAGACCAACTGAGCAGAGTTCAGTATGAGGCTTATGATAAACAGATCCCTTATCCTTCTTATGAAGGAGATGGAAGACAGGTAGCACTAAAAAAACATTAATAGGGGAAACTAACAGATTAACGTGGTAAAAAATCCTGCACTTGGAGCACTAATGTATTTATTGGCAGAGATGCAAATATGCCTGTAGCCTACTTTCATTTTCCCAGAGCACAACTGATTTAATGCTGTCATGTTGCTCAGGGTAACAGATTCCCACCTAGGAGTCCTCCCAAGTCACAAGATCAATGGGACTCTGGAAGTTATAGCAGAAAGAAATTATAATGTGCACCAAACTGTTGGAGCTGATAAAGAAAACACATTTGCCCTTCATGTATTTTTAAAGAGGTTCTTTTTCTTTATGACTTGTAAATGGTTTCTCTGTGAACTGCACAGATAAAATTAAAAGAGGCTTTTTTCCCGCCAGCTTTTGGAAATCTGTATGTCTCGTGTCCCAAGGATGTTAATATTTCAGGACTATAGATTAAGCCAGTGCACTTCCCTGCTTTGAGTCAAGGTCAAGTGCAACTGAGCAGCCCCTGACAGAGGTTCGTCTCCTATGTTAATCATGAAAACATTCAGCAGAGAGATTCAACAGCTTCCCAAACTACCTTCATCCCATTTGACAATCCTTACAGTTAGAAATGGTTTCTAATATTTTGTCTTATTAACTATTGAAGCAAATTTAAACTGGTTTTGCTTTTGGTTTTGTTGGTGGTTTTTTCCTAGTCCTGTGTACTACAACTGTGGAATGTACATTACTGTTTTCTTTGTTAACATTCACATATTTGAACCTTTTTATGGTCCTTTCTCTGATATCCTTCTTAATGCTGTTATCCTACCTTTCCCTCTGCAGCCTTAACCATCTCATTCCTCAATTCAGATAATTTCCAAATTTCCTTTCTTACCTTTATATTCCCTGAGTTTGCATTAAGTCATTGAAAAATGTCAGAAACTGTTCTTATATGCTAGAAAAACTTGGAATATGATAATTACTGTCTTAACAGCATCACAATGACATCTGCCTTTAATGGAAAAAACAACTAAGTTGGAAAGATATTTCCAGAATCTGTAGTTCTCCGCTTTAAGATTCTGTAACATTCTGTTCAGCCAGTTAGTTCTCAATCTGTGATTATGCATTTGATTTTCTTTCCTGGATGTGATATCTCCATTTGATAGTAAGAAAAATAATCCTACCATTGGTATCACAAATGATATCACCATTTCTCCAGTTTACCCATGTCATTTGAATTCAAATCTGATCCTTCAGAGATTTTTAAACCTTTTACAACTAAATATTATACAGAGATTTTATGAGTATGGGCCCTATTTTATCATCCAGATAAACCAGATCTGTCCTTCTGATTTGACAACAAACCATTGATAACTACACTGAAAATGTTGGTTTCCAACTATTTTAGCACTCAAATATTAGCAGTTTCTTCTTTTCTGTTTTTCCTGACTTCCCCACTGCAACGCTGGATAGAACCACGTCAAGAGGGCTGTTGGGATCAAGATACTGCACTCATCCCTCTGGAATTCACAGACCAGTAGTCTCATTGAAGGATTACACTGATCTGACATTAGCTGCTCTTTACAAATTCATATTGGTGGGTTGTTATAACCTCTTGGGTGAATAACCATCTTTCTGCAGTTTCAAGAACCAAAGTTAAGTGAACTGTTCTGTAAATCCATCACTCTTGTTTTCTCCATTACAGTAAGTTTTATCTAACCTGAGCACATGTGTTATCTCAACATCAGAGATATACAGATGTATTATGTACCGGATGTACCTGATGTACTGGTATTAACAGTAATAACCGTATCAGGTCAAAATTGAACATTTCTTCCTGAAGTGTTAAAGCAGAAAAAAGCATTCATGAAATTCTTTTTCGCACTCATTATATTTTCAGGCTCAGTCAAATAAATAGGTTTTTTTTTAAATGATATATTTATTAAAGCATTTACGAATAACTTTTATGTTACCAGCTGAAATGCTTTCTGCATGTTAGCCTTTAGTATTTTTTTTTCACACCTACCCTGTTTTCTGTATTAATTAATTTTCTAGAATATGCATCTGAACCCCATGTTAATCTTTAAAAGCTTTGACACTGAATTTCTGATGGCTGTGGTAAAATGACCTTACTCTGCCATGTCACCCTGATCATGGTGACAACAATAAATAATTAAAATATTAACCTGTTTCCATTGTAATGTAACTACTCCGAATTTTTTTTTATGCTCCAAATATTATCATCAATAAAGTTTTCTTGATGTAAAGCTCAATGAATATAAGTCAGGAATTCCCCTTTGAAGTGATTTATGCAAAACACATATTACATTGCATTAGCAAGAGCACAAACAGCTGACCAGGATAGGTGATGATTCCCCACTCTTTATCTCTCCTGAGGCTGCACATGCAGTGTCATGTAGTCTTGTGGGCTCCTGGTACAACAGTGGGGCATTTACAAACTCAAATGATTTTACTACTTGTGGAGGCCATAAATAGGTTTAGGAGATAAAATCACATGATGTAAAAACCAAGAAAACCCATTCATGCTTAGGTAAGCCTCAGTAGGAACAGACATTGAAAAACAAATGATGGCAAAGTCTCAACCTCACTTGGTGCTGCAATGGAGCAATATGTTAAATCCTAGTTTAAAAAGGTAGTAAGTAATGAAATGGTTATTAATCTAAACCCCTGGAACATTTTCGAAATTACTTAAATGACTTTCCTATAATAAATCTTAATATAGCTTTAGTGGGCTATGGTTTTAAAGTTTTTATCCTGCACAGAACATTGAAAATAATGGTCCCTTGTCATCTGCGAATGGAGGCTATCAAGTTTTCATGGTGGGCCATTAAGACAAGCGCAATATTAATGTCTTTTTCTGCTATTCTCCTTTAACTATTACAAGTTGAGTCTTTGATTTATTCCTGAAGAATTCTATTGGGGTGTAAGGGTAACCACTTCTCCAGTACTCTGAATATATAATTCTTGAGGTTCTGTTCGTGTCTCCTAATACTTTCAGTATATTTAGATCCTTTTCCATCTTCTCGGTCCTCCACAATGCCATACCCCACAACTGAGTTACTCCAAATCTTTCCAGCACAGAAGCCCATGATGGAATTTATTTTTCTTTAGATGGGCCCTTCACACACTCCAAAAATGGGATGGAAAGAAGAAAATGAAAGTTATGAAGCTGCAACAAAAAAAACCAAAACCAAAACCAAACCCCACCAAAAAAAAAAAAAAAAAGGTGAGGGGACACAGTCCTAGATACTCACATTTCTCACTTTTGTTGCAATCAAAGGAAACACTGTCTCTCACCAGGAGTAGCTTTCACTCTCTAAATTGGTCCTGCTTTATCAATAGCATTTATTCTTCATTTGTACAATATCAAGTAGGGAAGCTAAGAAGTTAGAGGAGGGCCATTTTGCTATCTTTAACAGCAGTGCCTAAAGACAAATCTGGCCTCCAATTCTGCCCATATACTCTACAGTATTCCGGCTTCAATTAAATATCATCAATCCTGTCAACTGGATAAAAGGTAATGGACACAACTACTAGCTGTGGGGTAGAGCTGAGCTGTTTAACTAGTCAGAGGACACATTTTGAAGACGAGGCATGTTTTGCCATATAGAATAAGTAGACACTGAATAAAATAAAAGGAAAATTTATATAATTTCATTAAATTAATTTTTAAAAACTAATAAATCTTACAGTAGACAAAAAAAATCACTAGAAAAAATCATTTTAAATTCAGTATACAGTAATGATATCAAGATGTTAAAAATTTCTAATGAATTAATAATAAGAAGAAATAAAAATGCTACTAAAAATACCTACATGATTCATGGCTTGTGAATATTATATTATTAATAGGAAAACATTTGGGAATGGCAATGGTAGCCTTCAAGTATACAGGACATTCACAATAGCTTACTGTTAATAATACAAAGGGCATACCTTGCTCACACTTTCATAGATTACCTGTTTAGAATGCATGGTTTGACTGCCTTTGACCACTTCACTTCACTTATTAATACTTGAGATTTTGGCTGTACTAATATTCTTATATTCTTACACATTTCTACTGTTACTGCTTATGAGTGCAGCAACAGGGAAATCATGCCCAGGAAAATTAAGAAGGTTGATTTAAATAATTTAGTTTCAGCATTACTAAAGTCTTAAGCTTCTGCTTAATCACAAATACTTAAAATGTGCACCAATCACTTCCATGATTTAAATATATTACAAAATATTTCCTAGCAAAATTCATCTCTACTGCATGTGGTAAGATGACAGTTTACCTATATTCTCATTAGTATTTGTGTCTGTATTAATCCAGAAAAATTGCTTTAGACTGATGATTTTTTAAAATATTTTTAAAAGTTAGAAATAATTTTTTTAAAGTCTTTTTTATGGAGTACCTAATTTTTTCTTTGCAAACCAAAATGTTACCAATTTTTTTGGCCAATATAAAAAGATACTTGTATAAAAACTCTTGGTTATCTTTGAAAGGTAAACCTGTTTTGTCATTGGTATTACTTAACTGGCAGAAGAAAATATTTTCTATGAAGCTTCATAGCAATGCACTCAATCTGAGATCAGCTCTTTGAAGGTGGGAAACTTTACCTCCAATTCAACATAACACAGAGAAAGCGTAGATTCAAAGAATATTCAGTGAGCACTAAAAATATTTTAGGCAATGAAAGAATCCACTGTGATCCTGAAAAGCCCTTTATTAGGCTACCAGATGCTTGAGAGCTTTGTGCACTGCTGGCATTAATATTTTGGATCATGATATTTTCTAGATACACAAATATAGAAGCCTAGATCTAAACAAACAATCCTTTTTGAGAGGTTGTTAACCCATTTCCCACCTAAATTTTATTGCAGATCAATTATATGCAGATTTGCAATAAAACAATTCTTAAATCAGCAGCAACCCCTGATTTAGTAGATGATCTAAAATATATCTCACCCAACTCATTTCTGCACAGAAAGGGACAGTCTCAGTCTCTTTCATTCAAAGACCTGGCTTCAAGGAGGAGGTCAAGAGTAGCATATTATAGTAGTGTAATATTGCCATATCAAAGTGCTAAACCTGTATCCATACACTTTGCTAAATGTAGAAATTTAAGTCTAGAGCTCACCCATTTGGGAAGTGTGTACTAGCTACATAGGCAAAGAGTCAAAATGGAGGGTTAGCTCAAAGGAGACTGTGTAGTTTGGAACATCCTTCATTACTTTTACTGAAATACTCATTTATGCTCATTAACCCACTAAAAATCATTATTTTGGGGAAAAAAATTGAACTAGATGAGGTCTTACTGGTCTGTAACCCAGTAATAAGAGCACTTGGCTGGGTCTCAGACACTACCATACTTTGGTTACTGTACTTTTCCTGCGCTTGTCAAGAAACATCACTAGTGAGGTTAAAAATTTTGTTTAATTTGCTAATCCATGAAGTATTAATGCACCCTTTTACTTTAGTTTATGTAATTACATTAATTAAGGCCACATTTGTACTGGCCTAGCCACCTAAATATTCAACTGAATTATGAAATGAGTAAGTACAGATATTCTTCAGTGTAACAACGAATGGGGTTAATTTTCCCATGGCAGTCAAATAATTTTTTGCTCAGAAATCTGGAGTTTCAGTTCTGTAAATCAGTTAAAATATACCCAATCTTCAACTTTTACTCAATTTAATTTTCATTCACAGCTTTGGCCTGTTGGTTCTGGAAGGGTGTTGATAATACACCGGTGTTTGACTACTGCTGAGCAGTGCTGGCACAGCACCAAGGTTTTCTCTCCAGTATTCTCCCCTCACCAGCAGGCTTGGGAGGGGACACAGCCAGGCCAGCTGACCTATACTGAAGAAAGGGATATTCCATGCTTTATGGCATCTGCTCAGCAATAAAAGCTAAGAGAAATGGGAGGGGGAATGGGATGGGGGGTGGCATTACTTATTAGGACATTTGTTTTCTGGAGTGACTGCTACGCATACTGAAGCCCTGCTTCTCAGGAAGTGGCTTGACACCACCTGTTGATGGGAGTTAGAGAATAAATATTTTGTTTCACATTGCTTCTGTGTCTGAGCCTTGCTTTTGTCTTATTAAACTGCCCTTTTCCTTGACCCCCAAGGATTTTTTCCATCTTATTTTCTCCCCCTTCCCATCCTGACAAGGAGGGAAGTGATAGAGCAGCTTGATGGGCACCTGGCATGCAGCCAAGGCCAACCCACTACAATCACTGAAGCAAATACCTACTTCCCAGTTCCATACTAATGTTAATTTACTTTAAGAAAAATCTTGCGCAATATTGAAAGAAATTACTTTGCTTTTATTTTTACACTTTTGTTTCTTTGGCATGATAATTCAGACATCATTCATAAGCACTGAAGTCAATTCAAGCCTACAAGCCCAGAAATAAAGATATTTGTGCTTGTGATAAACGTCCTTCATGCTGATAAGGTGAAATTTGCTATATTCATGTCTTGATATTCATATCTTGATGTATGTTTTAATGATTAAGATAAATCAGAAAATCTGTGAACCAGTCTTGATATTTTATTGAAATATTTATTTGAACACTTTTTTGTCCAAATTATTAATGTAATTTCTATGAAATTAATAAATATTTGTTTTGACTGAAGCCACATGAGAGGTAATAATGTGCTTGTGGAAGGATGAGATCAAGTATATTTAACCTCAATATGTGCTTCTCAAGATATCTTTTTGTGTACTACAGGGAATATTCTACTCACCAAGAGCTTTGAAAGCAATCTGCAATTCAGAGAAGTTGCATAACCTGTAATTCACTAAAATACAGGCAACATATCCTATGTTTGAGTAAAAATAAGATCTAGACCTAATCAGACATTTCTAATAGAACTTAGGAATGTTTAGCACTTGAACAATGAACACCACAGAAATCTCTTTAAATAAGTAATGTAGTGAAAAATTGAAATAAAATCAGTTTCCAGGATGGCTGAAGGTCACACTGCATCTGCTAGATAACACCACATAATACTGAAATAATTGAATGTATGACATTTGGAGGATCTTTGTTTCTCACAGATTATTGATTTTGCAGGAGTGCTAGCCTATGCTCAGGACTGCAGGAGACAGGTGACAAAATCAAATTATGGATGCCTTTTGAAGAGCAATGAAAAATACAGATAGTGAGCTGATTCAGGAGCTATAAACATTCTTAATATGCTAGAATGGAGTGCAATATGTCTTGCATTATTCTACCTAGGAAAAGACTGGTAGCTGGGGAATTCCATTTGACTGACAGGACAATCTACACAAACAAGACGGGAGATGAAACCAATTACTGAACAACAAAGTGAAGTGGCTAAGTTTATCTATCTAGACAACATCATAATATGATAGAACATCAATGTCTCCATTTGATTTCCCAAAATTTATCCTGTCTCCTTGTTTTTGTAATGAGATATGAAGGGAAGTGTCAGGCTATAATATTATCTCTTGGAAAGATTTTGTGGGATTTTATAATTCCTTTGGAAATTCTTTTCTCTAATCATGTCCTTTACCTTAAAATATTGAGAATGATAGAAGAAAACCTATGTTTTTTATATTATATATATATATAATACATATATGTATTATATATGTACACATATCCAGAAGCATATAAATAGAGGCTTCAAGTAAGTTTCCATCAAGGGTTTTTATTCAGGATCCCTAACATCATATTGCAAGTAAATTTAACTAATAGAGAAAATTGAGTTGAGTTGTCTTCATGATCTTGAAGGCTGTGATATTCAGATGGGCAGGAGAATGACAGACAAGTACTTTTCTTCTTCTCACAAGCTGAAAGTAAATGTCGAGGCAATTTTATTGTGACCTAGAGTAGAAATTATGTAGTCACAAAGATCACTAATTCTCTGCTCTGGAAAGTCTAATACATTTTTATGCATTATCCATAAATCTACTTTAGTGAAGGGAGTCCTGAAAGACTCCACGTAAGCTCTCATTGCACTAAGGCTGGCTGAACAGGTGCTTTGAAAATTCATTGTCCTTCTCCTTGT
Organism: Corvus hawaiiensis; assembly: GCF_020740725.1. Lineage (NCBI taxonomy): Eukaryota > Metazoa > Chordata > Aves > Passeriformes > Corvidae > Corvus > Corvus hawaiiensis. The sequence goes on from NC_063216.1 coordinate 36,120,399, forward strand.
AATACAAGTTTGAACTATCACAGCTAACCTTAGTCATATGTTTAGAGGTCTCGGTTCAGAACCAAAGTATTCCCCACGGTGCAGGATGAAACGGAGGTTGGGCAAACAACAAGAGGTAACTTTGTTGCTAAATATTCACGCAGAATAAAAAAGTATGACTTACTGTAGTGTTAGTCAAAACAAACAGCTTGACATTCCTATCCATTAATTAGCAACTGATGACCAATTCCAAACAGCAGATATTTACAAAGATTAGTACTGATAGTGAAAGTTTATTGTGTTCTAAGGGAATGGTTGATATATTTGACGCCACCAAAATAATCTTATACTAGAAGCCCCACTAGTATGGACCTTATTCATCAGGGACCTATATACTTAGACCATTTTCTTTATAAAGCAGATCAGGTTTATTTTATTGGAAACAGACGTGGCAAAAAATTTTAGAAAGTAATTTTCTTCAGTAGGAGCTGTCTTTTAAATCAACCACTTTTACCAATGTTAATGATGTTTTGATTATTAAATGAGTAAGTATTTGTGGATCTTTGCTATCTGTCTCACTTTACTGTGCTAACTGGAATTATTACATATGTAGTTTCTTCATGGTTAGATATCTGTATACCACTAGAATGAGTGATTCTTTGTTTTTGTGTGTTTCTGCTTTGTTTAATGTATCAGTAATAGAAACCCTGCACTTCCTCCTGAATTCTAAAACAATGATTCTCAAAAAGAAAACATCACTGCAGTGGCCAATCTGTTTTCTCATGAGTAAGGCATCATGGATGTTTGCAAGGGGGATTCCATTGTTCTGAGTTCTCTTTTTACTAGTAAATTCAATTTGGTGCTTGTGCAATTACTGGCTGTGTCTTCACAGAGAAACTTGCTGGGCTCCGGCTCAAGCACTACCCTATGATGAACTTCAGCATTTAAATATTTGCAGGTTACCCAGCTTGAGTCAGATATCATATTCCCAGTTTAGGGGCAAGATCAGAGAGACAATGTGAGGGCCACCAAAGGGTATGAATGAAGCCAATCTGTTCGCTGGAAGAAGGAAGTCTAACCAGTCTGACTTGAGCTATGTTCCACCATTCACTTTCAGGGTTAGGGAACACTATTTTGCTGTTAGAGATGTGCCACTTGGTTAGAAAGGTCAGGAGTGAGCTGCAGTAAGTATAGAGTAAAATGATGGTATCTACTCTGACTGAAGTTAAAAGGAGAATAAGGGATAAAATCTGCTCTAAGCTGCGTCCGGCCAATGGAAAAGACTTCTGCGGAGCAGGATCTATGGAAAACAGCCAGGGTAATCACTGATCACTAAGAATACTGTATCAAAGTCTACTGCCTCTCCTGAGCTGTGCTATGTGGAAGGAGAGCTGCCATTGCCTGTATTGTGGACAAGTCTGTAAGGCACACTTAAAACTTGCAAGTTTTACATCAGTGTGTCTAGCCTTGCAGCTGTTTTGAGGCATGACTGAAATGCACCTTAAGGAGCTGAAAGGCCACCCAGGGATATTTCAATTCTCATTTTGAACCTGAGGCTCTTGTACTACACTCAAAATCTGCTGCATCTTCCTCAATTTATTTGTCGATTTTGGAAGGAACCAGAGTAAAGTAGATTAAAGGCAACACAAAACCAGATTTGACTGCTTTAAACTACTGTATTTGCAGTTCCAAGGAGGAACCTGCAGGGCTGTAGTATGCATTAAACAAGTGCTGAGGTGACAGCCTTATCCATTACCAAGTCTCTACTTCTAGAATAAAAAGAGGCATACCTTAGACCACTTAGACTATATCCAACATGGTTAAAGGGGGGAAAAAATCCCCAAATAAAATTATAAAGGATATCACAGGCAGTTAACACACACTGGAAAGCAGGGTGAATGAAATTGAAGCGACAATGTAAAGTCTGACTCAAAGACAAGTATTTAATTAACTGCAAAAGTGCATTGAGACCATTAATAACCAATAGCAGTCAGAAAGTACTGCAGCTCTAAATGGTATTTACATTTTCATTAGTTTTGTGACAGCCAGTGTGTCGTGAGGAAGGTATAGAGACTTAGTGCAGGCAACTTATGTGTTGTTTTTTGGACTTTCAGATGCTAATTTTCATATAGTAATTGACTTCAGAATGTTTTATGTTCATCTGTAAATCAAGCTGCATCACTGTTCATAATCATCTTTTTAATATTACTCTTCATCAGAAGTCACTTTTGTCTTCTGAAAGAAAAAGCTACTTTTACAAGGTAAATTCTCACCTACAAGTTGGTTATATCAGGTACTTTCTCTACAAGTATGCCTTAAAAGTGTTTTATATATTTATATATATTTATAGACATTCATAAACCACAAAATTACAGGTATGCTAATGTTGGTAAATGTCATATTCAGAATACCCTAACGTTTTTAGATGGCATTTTTCTGGTATTTAGAGGGGGTTTTTCTGTCAAAACCTAGAATTGACAGAATTCTTTTGTCTTCATTGTAAAGGATATACACTTTCATTATTCACTTTGCATTAATAAAAGCCCTAAAGGTTATATGCAGCTTAATTTCTGTCACTTATTTAATATTCGGTCAAATAGGGTGAATTCAGCTCTACTCAAGAGAAAAGAATAAGTTTTAGATTGAAAAAGAAGAATGAGGATCATTTTTGTCAGACAGTCAGTCTTAGTCAGTCATGTTGTTAATGGTAGCAATTCATCTCCTGTCAACTAATTCTATAAATACACTAATACTCCCAAGGTTTTGAGACTCCAGTTAGAATGGGAGTTGCATTACTTCTGTCATGTGTACAGTAAACTGTTTCAGAGAGATAGATCATTTCTTGGCTCAAAGTTCAGCACTGGAAAATTAGAAATGTCCTGCTACTTTTGCTTTCACTAGCAGAAGTCATATTTTTCATTTCTATCAACAGTCCATTACATGGCTATTAAAATAAGAATTAATCATTGTCAGATGACATGTGTCTGTATTTCGAGATTTGGTGACAAAAAGAGTATACTGATTTAGTGCAATACTGAAAGTCTTTCATAATCATGACAACTAAATTTAACATGATTCATCATTATTGGGGAAGAAAAAAATTCCTATGGCATTTTCTCACATGGACATTCATATTATAAACCACAGTCTCTGTGGAGTTAGGAATCTCACCATTTTGACTTATGATGAGCAAATCCTGAGATGGCAGATCACCTATATTTTCATTTACCTACACTGGGATGAGCCCAACAAAAAAGTGCTGGAACCTCTGCAGGCCAGGAACTATTAACAAAAAGCCCTAACGTATATCACTGTGTCCCGCAGCCGTAGGGAGGAGGAGAGAAGATCCAGCAGGCAGGAATTGTGCAGCAAGATTGTTTTATTTAATTATTTTACAAACTCTTTTATAGACTTTTTTCTTCATAGTCTAATTGGACAAGGATCAACCACCCCTTGGGGGTGATTGGCTAGAATCCTAAAATATCCATTGTCAAAATATTTTCTACTGTACCATAAACAAGACTTTTCAAGGTTGCAGGTGTTTGGTTGTTTACAGAATTCTGCTACCTCTTCTGTGTGAGAGAAAAGTCTCTCACGGGCTTAGAAAATAGCAAGAAAATCCTTGCTAGCAGCATTTTTGTATCCACAAGGAACCAGTGTGGAATGCAGTTAACACCTCTCCTGCAATGCCACCTATAGATTCCATATCGCCTCATCTCCAACTCTATGTGTAAAAGCTGATCAACGGTAAATCCACCTTCAGTGATCCTCTTTAATGTCAACAATGAAAATCATGAATCATCAAGTCATCCATCACTAATGGCTATCCATCATTTCAGCCTCAGAACTACTCTGGGAAGATAACAGAGGTGCAGCCAGAGGATCTCTCAGTCAAGGATGACAAGACATTTAAAGTGTCATCATTTATATTACACTGAAAAAACTCTCCAGAAGAGGAGAAGTGGGGAAAAAAAGAGCTTTGTTCCAGGTGTATTTATGTAACAGAAATAAGCCAGCTGTTTTCCAGATAGCTCCCCTCCCAATCAGTACTCTCCTGTTGCTCTGTCCTAAAAGACCTGAGGTTTTAAACAGAAGGTGCTTAAACTTTGTTTGCTTATCATTTAGATTCACAATGCATGGGCTGGTTTTCACACGTTGGATACCCCAATATTTGACCTGTTGTTCCTAGAGGTAAAGAATCTGAAATTTTGCCCACAGAAAAAAGCATCTTCATGAAACAACCAAAAGTTTTTTAAGAAAAGGAACAATTTTTATCAGTTCAAAACATTAAAAGAAAATTTAAGGAACGTTCAGAGCAGCATATCTTTATCTCTCAAAATGGAGAGTTCATTTTCTTTGTGAGAATTAACATTTTAAAGAAATATAATTTATGCTGAGAGTTAAAAGTTTGGAGCAAAACATAGTGCTTTGAAATTACTAAAGCAGTTCTTTTACTTTGACGTGAAATTCATGGTCTACATTTTTGATTTGAGGAATTTTTTATCCTCTTTTACCATGATATTTTCCCCTCAACTTTGCTCTTTGATCATGAGTTGGATGCTTGAGCAGCAGTTTTGGAAAACCTTCACTCCTTAACATTCATGTGATGACAGTTTCTTGAACATGAGTGGTGCTGCTGAGTAAGAGCAAATGAAAGCTCTGTATAAATTACTTTTCGGCAACTGTGAACCATGTTACTGTTTGTGCAACTATCCATGGTTTTGGCAATGAATTGCAAGCCTGTGTCTAATAAATCCAGTGAAGTCTTTAATCTTTCCTGCTGAAATGCCAGTCAGTCATACCAAATGGAATAGTGGACAGTCATCAAATGACAACAAATGTGCAGTATGCTCTGTAATAAGGTGATCAACTTCATTTTAATCTGTGGAATCCTAATGAGTTAAACACCTCTATGACCTGTCCTGAATGTAGAATGGGTACTTCTGCAAACATAGATATCAAACACCAGCTTTTACAAAATACAAATTAAGCAATAAAGTAATTGTCTAGCTGAGTTCTCCTTTACTTACTGAGCTTGATTTCTAATACAATAAATCATTATTTGCTCCTGAGTAATCCTCATAATTTCTACTTGGTTTAATTTTTAATATTACTGGGAGCTGATATGAAAGCAGGTCAGAGCCTTGAGGAAGCTTTTGCCTGATTCTGGTGGGATGCTGATCAAAGATCTGATATACTTTTTAACTTCTGTCTTTTTGCATTAACTATATGCTGAAATTTTCAAGCCAGACACTCTATTGAAGAAAATGCTAGTGCACAAATGTTTCTCCTCTCCTACAGGAGGCCGAATTTCTGTACAGTACATACATGCATTGAGGTTTCAGAAAACAAGAAAAAGAAGCAAGTAGATAATGAGAAACCTCAGTAGTGTTTGAGGACAATAGTATATGGTGACCGCCTCAAAAAAGCAAACCTTTGAGCAAAAGGTGCCAATTATTCCCTTGGGAAAACTTACTTGTATAAACCATATCCATTAAGTTGACAATATGAAGTGTAAAAGGCAGAGTGCTATCAAGGTTTGACAATTGCACAAATTCTTCTTTGTCAATTTAAGGGGTTTTGCTATTCCACTTAGGTCAATAAAATAATTCAATCCATTGCAGAATGTTTATTCTGCCTCATTTTGTAAATAGTACCATGAAAGAAATGTGTACAAATGCTAGAGACAAGAGGAAGGTTTTAGTGTGGAGCTCAGCTGTGAATGAACCATGGAAAGTTTCGGTTTACATCTGAGTTTTGTATTATCTGCAGGAAAACTTCAACAGATCAGTAAAAAAAAGTACAGATTATGGTTCTGCAGAGTGGTGGCACATAAAATTCTCTTGACGTAAAAGTTTTAAAGAAATACTTTACACAAAAAAGTGCTCAAATTAGAATATTAGGGACAGATGCACCTGATCTCACAGACAGCCTGACAGAACAGTAGCATTTTTTATTGCATTCAAACTGTCACAGTAAGAGGATAGATCAATATTTCAACTCAGATTTTTTGATCTGGTGCAAGGAGCTATAAAGTCAGACTTAATGTATTCCCAAACCATCACCTGAGAGTGAAGTTTGTGGCCCTGTGAAGTTCGCAGCCCTGTGAAAGGCCAGTAAAGGGTTGCCAAAACATTTAAGTCCTACTCACCATCTCTAAATAGATCTTAAATTAAACCTCTCTTTTTGGAAAGTCTTGAATTAATCCTTGGTATTGAGAGAAATTTGCTTTCCTGAATGTCCAGATCTCATACTAGGAGGAAGGATAATACTTTGAACTGATCAACGCAGTCCTTGCCAGACACGTCTGGATACAGGCAGGACCATGCTGCAAGGCAGAACACCTATCCGTTCATCATAATACACAGCTTTTGTTCACCACCATGAATACTGTACTTCCAACTCACCCTGCCACTAGCACACAAGGAAAAGGTCAAAGAAGGAAAAGGAAAGGTTTCCATTATTTTTGCGGTTCACATTTGCTGTAGGTGCCTGATGCTTTGTTCCCACAGCCTATGGAGGATCCCTTAGTCCCTTTAAAAACAGGAGGAATTAGTCCAACAAGGTGTCCATGCCTGAAATTTCACCTCTTGAAAAGACTTGAGTCAAGTCAAGTGGCTCAGCAGACACAGCAGCACTGCAGAACTTTCAGTTTATCCTGAATGTGAAAAAGAAAACAGATGGTAAATAAGGTAAACATAAGGAAGTACAAGAATCAGGAAAAACAGGTCATATGAAAAAGGACAACAGAGTGGGCAGAGTAACACTGCAGACTTAAAGGATAGGATTTTAAGAGAATTCAGTAAAGGATTCCCCAGAGACAGAGAGGCGTCACACCCGAGATGTGATAACCATTCCAGACATGTGGAGAGTCAAAAGCAGTCAGAAGTGGTGCAGGAGATCTTGGGTGACTTGAAGAAGCCCATGATACCCTGTGGCTGCAGGAGCTGCTAGTAGATTATTGTCTCCTAATGTTGTTTATCTGCCTACACTAAAAATAAAGTGGAATAAGGAAGCAATTTTAAGGAGTGCTTGAAATAATATTGCCAGCTCTTACATCCACGTTAAAAAAGTAATTACTAATACCAGTAATACCTACAAGTACTGGAATTCAAGTTTACTAAAAGAGTAGTTCCTGTAATATTTGGTTTGTTTGACATATTATGCATTATTAATTTGACTATTTTCCCCTTTCCAGTTAAAAATATTATTTCCCTTGTTTGCAGTAGATAAAAAAAGAATGCACACATTAATAGTCTTAATATTTTGTTTTGCTTTTAGATAGTATTGTTAGAAGGACTTATAAAAACCTGAACTTATTTAAGCAACTGCAAAATATCTTGTTTCAATTGATCATGTCCCTGGAAATTAGTGTGAAATCCCCAAGAAAGGACATCTTATTTCATTCCTGTGGTGAACTACACATGTTTCTGTAATAAGGGAAAAAAAACGATTGTGTTAATTTTTTTCTGATTTTTAATGAATAAGTCAGCTTTTCTGACAAGGTTTTGTATTGTTATTTACATACATAATTTTATCCCATATGTGACTAACTTATTTCAACAGCAATGCACATTAAATAAAAAGGATTTTTTTATTCTAACATGAAATATATGCCTACATTTCTGTGTGTGACCTAAAGACTTCTGCTATATGACAAGAAAAAAGCAAAGTTTAAATGTCATGATCATCAAAATGTTGTTGGACTAACATCTTTAGATGAAGTCTCAACACAAACATTGAACTACACAGGAATGAAGAGGATAAATAACCATTTAATTTCAAATAGCAAGAATTTCAAGTGACAAGCCAATCACAAAAGACAATATGTATAAAAACTATTTCAATTTGGGAAATGAATAATAAAACATTTCATTTAAATTCCAGATAAACTGAAGTCTGGGACAATTCTACCTGAAGTCGGCCAGGACAGGATCTGGAGCTGAATCTTCAGAACTGTTTGGTGTCAGGTAATGACATTAGAAATGTCCAGCAGTTAGAGACAAAATGGCAGTCAAAGCAATCCATGAACACTTTGCTGAGTGACTGGAGCCACTTTGCTCCTCAAAGGGTGGGAGATGAACTGGAGTTTTACTGTTCATTTGCGTTGTGGCCACTTTCATTAGTCTGATGAATTAGACTACTGCAGCCTCATTGCCTTTATTAGGGTTGAACAAGTAAAAGATTGGTCACTTAGTGGCTAAGCAAACATTTAAATTTTCCCCTCCCACTTTAGGGTGTCTGTGCTGTAGCTTTCTCTAATTTCCACAACAACCAAAAGTAGGACAGCAGTTTGAGAAGGCTCTTCTGTCCACTGTACTGTGAAATCTGTGAGTGCATTTGTTTGTACATGCCAAACCCCAGATAAGCATGTGCAAGGATGTAATTGCATCTTCACCTGTCTGTTTAAGATGTCTGCTTTTCCACATAAGAATTTCCAATGTTAAGTTCTGTGAAATTCAGCCAGTCAATAAAATCTGTGATAATAAAAAATGCTGCATTTGATCATGGTCAAGGAATCTTAAACATATTGTCATGAGGCTGAGAGATGTCTTTGAACTCTGTTTTCTCATCTATGCTTATTACCTTTTAGGGTATCACTGTTCAAAATACATTATCTTGCTAGGTAAGGAGCTGAATTCACACTTTCTTTACATATAATTTGCTATAAAAGTAAAGAGAAAGGAAGACAAATGAAAATTTTCCCCCAAACTCATGAAGTTGAATTTTCTATCTATTTGACAGCTCAACAGTTTTTATTCTGCCAAGTTCTGTACAGGAGTTTTGGGCAGCTCTCTTCTCATCTTTTCTGAGATAAATGCAGATTTCAGTCTTGCATTTTAATGAGTTATTCTTGATTCCTTTTTGAGCCACCTGATCTACAGGCTCTGAGCAGCCTGTTTCAGTCACAAAAATGTCTTCCCTAGAAGCAGCACTGACTGAATTGAGTATGATAACTTTGAAATAGTGTGTCCTTCTCTGTGAACCATGAAGAAACAACATGCAAATGTGGACCATAGACAGGACATTGTACTACACTAAAGCCCTCTTTAGAAACAGTTTTGTGGTAGCAGGCCAGCCCTGTAAGTCTTCCTCTGACAGCAATCTGCATCTGATCCTCTTTTCATCTGCTCTAAATTCACCATATATGCACTCCCTATCTTTTTTTATCAAATGATGTGGTGATGTCCAGACCCACAGAACAGTGAATGACTTCTTAAAAGTGTTTTACTTGGTTAAGATTTGTTATTTAGAGTTCCTGGTCACTGATATAAAGTATACACACTATATATATATATACTACAGTGGAAGAAGAAGCTGTTCCCAGAAAAATGAATATATTCATTTACCTTTTTCTTCATCACCTCTATTGATTGATGAATGATGTTTCTCAGCATCTCCTTAGTTCCTTTTTCTTACTGCTGACTGTAAGTCACTGCAACTTACTGCCTTCCCTATTTTTCTGCTGAAGTGACTGAGATGTGCATCACAACTTATGGACGGGTAACCTCCAGCTCTGGCTCCAAGTTGGGATAGGTGTGCTTTGCTTTTTCCCCATGGTCCAGATGTCTCTTCAGTTCAGATAGCACTACTGCTTTCTTTCCTCCACCTTCTGCCTCTTTTATTCAGAGGAAAACAGTCAGTGCCAGTGGATAGTACACACTCTGATTTTATCTTCACGGTGTCAGGTGGAGTGTGTGCCAGCTCAGGGCTGTGTGGACCACAGTACAGCACACCTACACTGCAGTGTTACTGCCAGAGGCACCTATTCTGGTTCCCATAATTAGAAACACATTAGTTGCGTTCATCAAGAGGCCAATTAATGGCTGCTTCATCTGATATTCTGAGGGCAACTTTTCACTTTTCACATTCTGCTAGTGTAAGTTTCCTACAGAAGCATTAGAGGTAAGTATCGCTAATAAACCCACCTCTTTAATTTGTGTCCCAATGCTCTCCAAATAAAACAGAAGACAGTGATGCAAATATAGGAAGAAGAGCTCACTTAAGCTGACTAAAATCACTGGAGATGTGAACCCTTACAGGCAAACACAGTGCTTGTCAGTTTGCATCAGCTTCTGATCTGAGATCACCAGAAATAACACTGATATGCTCTTTTGACAGTCTCAACTAGCTGAGTTTTCAGCAGCCCATATATGCCTTGCCATGAATTTGGACACAGATGAGCAAACTTGTTTGTCCTTCCCCTTGCCGTTGTCACACACAGTCAGGTCCTTTAAAAATTCACTTGTCATAAGCAATTCAACTTCAGCTGCACATACCAAGGTCTGCCACTCAGGGTTATGTGCTGTCTTTAACGTCCTCATTTTTCTAGAGCAAAGTACAGGTACGTTCACCAATTTTTACGTTGCAGTTTACACCCCTACACTAGCAAGAAAGGATTGATCCAGTTGTAATGCTTGCACAGTGTGGCCAGAGTCCCTGGCCACTGATGGTCTACCAGGGAAAAGCACTTGCAGCTGCACAGAGCAGCCTAAACCTGCCTGTGCAGACAGCTGCACACCCTGGTGACCAGTGAAAACTCTGGAAAAAAACCTAAGCCTTCGAAAGCTACAGGAGCAAAAGCAGAGGGGGGAAGCACATATTCAAAGTCTCTTAGAAGTGTTTACGTTGAGAAAGACCCTTAAGGTTATGGAGTTCAGCCATTAACCAAGTACTGCCAAGTCCACCACTAAACCATGTTCCTAAGTGTCAAATCTACATTTCTTCTAAATACCTCCAGGAGTGGCAACTCCACCACTTCCCTGGGCATCCTGTTCCAGTGCTTGACAACCCATTTGGTGAAGAATTTTTCTTAATATATGTATCAAAACCTCCCCTGGAGCCTTTTGAGGTTGTTTCTCTTCATCCTACCACTTGCTACCTGGGAGAAGAGACCAATCCCCACCTGGCTACAACTTCATTTCAGTCAGTTGTAGAGGGTGATAAGGCCTTCCCTGAGTCTTCTTTTCTCCAGGTTAAATAACCCCAGCTCCCTCAGCCACTCCTCATACGACTTGTTCTGTAGACCCTCCACCAGCTTCTTCTCACTATTCTTTTCAGCAGACTTCCAGTGGTGCTCTGGTAGGGGTTAAACATGGCTTTGGGCTGAAAGCAGCTCACACAGCAAAGTACTGTGGACTTTGTACAAAGTACGTGAGTCACTACTCATGCAGTGGAGAAGTGTAATTTAAAGCTGTTTATGCCAGTCTTCTTGCACTTTGCCTGCCTTTTAGTTGGTCTGCTATCTCTCAGACTTGTAATTAAATGCAAATTAGAACCTCTGGAGTAGCATGTTCTACTGTCTACTCTTCATCTACACAAAAACAGTTGATGCTGACTTCAGTTTTGATACATTTCGTCAATCAGGGCTAAGGTATTTTCCTGAGCTCGTAAGCATTGATGTACCTGGGCCATCAGCAGCTATGCCAGGGCACTGCCTTGCCTGTCACCTGTGTCTGCACTGTGCATCCCTTCAAATTCCCTGCTTTTCCCCCCAGCACCTTTTTACTGGCATGGAGTGCTTTCTCTCAGCTTCTCCTGGTAATTTGCACAGGAAAACAGTCACTAATATAAATCTTACTGTGAAATATCTGTTCTTAAATAGCCTGGGATTGTCTTCTGTGACATTTTTATTCTATAAACTGTGATATAAGGCTTTATTGACACACATATCTCAAGGGTTACTAGCTAGCTAAGAATTTGGTGGCTAGTGGATCAGAACTGCCAAATGACATCGATGATCATCAGTGATGTCATTTGTTATTCTGTCAGAACAGAAACCAGATATACACAGATATTTTTCCTTGTTGTATACTCAAGAAATTGCAAGAGGATTAGTTGAGGCTTAGGAAAGCAACCTAGAGAATTCTGTGGTCTTTTGTACCTTTTAAAGCTCCAAAGAAATGCAATACAAAAGGAGTCTGAATTATCAACAAGTGCAAGTTCTGAATAAGCAGAATTAGAAGAAAACAAACAGAATTTCTTCATAGTAACAAACCTTTTCAGTTGATCCTTTACAATGGGTTTTTCATTACCTGATATCATTCTCCTTACTCCTTTGATCAGGCTGTCTCTTATCACCACAGTGATTTTGTGAATAATGTCAGATCCCATATTTAACCCAGCTTCTCAAATCGTTGTTTAAGGGAGTGTGACTGATCTTTTCCACCATGGAAAAAGAATAAAAATAAATTGTTCATTGTTGGTCTTTCAGTCCTGTTAATGTACTAGACTGAAGGTACTCTGCAGCATTAAGAAATGTTCTAAAAAATTCCTTCAAAACGAAAAATAAATGTATCTGTCAGGTAATGAATTCATAGGAGCACTCAGGCTAAGCTGTTAGGCAGATTTTTCAGTCCACATCTTGACTGTCTGATTTTGCTCATCAGCCCAGCTTCATCTCCTCTAAACAGTCTCCTGGCACTGTTGATTTTGCTCCCAAAAATGAAGAAGCAATGGGTTACCTGAGAAAAGCAGGTGTGATTGCCACAAAGTATTTAAACTTGAGAAAATAACACCTTTCAATCTACATCAGTGATCCAACAGCCCAGTTAACTGTCATCAACCCACATTTCTGCTACTGGGTTTGCAACTAAAAACAGATAGAAGCAGAGCTTGTGTGCATCTCCTCTCAGCAAAGTGAAGAATGAAGAGCAAAAAGAGAAACAGCAGGTTTTTTCTTTCTTGTATTAATGTCCTTTGCAGAATCAATATGTGATATCCCCAAACCCATCCACATGCATGGAAGGGGCTGACAGCTTCCATTCCAGGATCAGATGTACAGTATTTGAGAAACAGAGGTTGAAAAACATGCTTTTATGCAAGACAAAAAAATGAAAATTAATTCCTTTCTAAAGGATCCTTGTAGCTTAGTTATCTACATGAAGATATTAATTTGTAATAAATTAGAAGAGTTATAAAACTGGAATACTAGCAATGATCTGGGTTTTCCTCACCATGTGAATGGGATGAAGCAGGAGAAACCTTCTTTCCATTTGAGACAACTGTAATATTTTAATAGGCTTAAATGGACAGACAGAAAGACTTCTGATCTTTCCCATATCTCAGTCCAGTAGTCACAACTGATAATAACCAAATGATATCTCCTTTGAATTACTGCATTAGACTTGCAAGAGGAAAAAGAAGTATGATTGTACTATTTCTTTACACTGCAGGAGTGTTGTGAGTAGATGCTGCTTACTTTTTCCTAAGTAATCTCTTACAAAAAGTGTTATTTGTGGTGCCCCAGGAGCCAGAGACTGCACAGACACAATGGTGCAGACACAAGCAGAAGCCAATGCTCCAGTGCAGCCCACAGACCTCAACAGCATCCTGAGTCTGGGCAGGCATTTGCAGTGTGGACAGTCCTCATGGAAGGCATGAGCCCCTGACATCCCTCCCACTTCACCGTAGAGATGTGACATCACTGTCCTTGAGTTACTGGGTGGGAACAGGTCCATTATTTTTGCAATTTTAAGGTCTATAAACTAAAGAGCCCTGAAAATTTGCCTCCCTGTTTAGATTTAATTGACAAAATCGTGCTGTATAGACACATATTTCAATTTCAGATACACAGAAATACATCTTTGTTTCCATCACAAATACTATATGTATAATACATAACTATTCAAGGCACTTCTACTAGGAGAGCATAGTTTAGAATAGGTGTGTTGTTATCAGTTGGAGGTACAGCAGTGCATATTTGATGACACTTCTCATTACTGAAAAGGTTTCATCTCCATTTGATATTAATTGATGTACTTTTCATTGTCTTAACTCAGTTTTTCATTTACTTGGAAGAAAGGTTCTGGATGTAGATTAATTTCTAAGTGTCCTTTTTGCAGGAAAAAGATCTAAATTCTCTTGTATTTTGGGGGGAAAAAAAAGAAAAAAAAGTCATACCTGGTCTTCCTTCTTGGTTCCTAAATGCAAAACAGTCCATGAGGACATTAGAAAAAGCAGCTGCACCTAATGTGATGGGTTGCAAGCTGCTCTTGTACCCTGAGGCCAGGAGCTGCCTTGCTGAATATGCTTGTAATTGTATGAAATTCAGGTGCCTTTTTCAATTCACACACAGGAGTACTTGGGGGTAGTCATAATGTTCTCAGGATTCATTTAGAAACACTACATAGCAAACCACTCAAGAACTAGCATGACTCAGTGTCTGGGAGGTGTCATTCTACCCTTTTGTTCTCTAGACTGAACCTGAGCAGTGCCTTGCAACAGCTGATTCATTTTTTTAAAAAATACAGTCATGTTAACGAAATCTGTTCAAATATGCAGTGCATAAAGATTGATTAATTCAAGATGTTTGAATTTAGACACTCTGGTAGCTGTAGTAGCCCTCTAATTAGGATCATACAGGGTCTAATTTGTCTTTGATTAAGAAGGTACTCAACTAAAAAATCCCATGAATATGCACATGGAAAAAATTCACACACTTTTTCCTTAGCTAGATATTTTCAACCATGTAAAATATATAACTTAATTGTTGTGTAACCCTAATATATTTTTTCTTGTATCTTCTTTGTAAAATATTTTTTAAAAAATCACAGAAGTATAGTATCAGGAATGTTTCCTGTAAAAATAAAAAATTATCATATTTCCTAACCAGCAGGCATGTGTGTTTAAATCACAGCAGATCCTCATCAAACTTGCACTATCAATAATTAGAGGATATTCCAGTTGATCTAATGATTTTTTTCTTCAAAATTAATGCAAATATGGCTGGTAGGGTGTATCATATTACTGATGTACTCAGAATTTTAGTTTGCTTCACCCCATGCTCCTTGATGACTCAAGCCAGGCTGTCCACGCAGATTAACTGTCTGGAAATTTGAAGCATCTGAATTTGGAGGCCAGGCAAAAAAAATTCACAGAGGATGAACCACCAGTACATTCAATGCTGTCTGTTCTTACAAATAATTTTTGGGAATTAATGCATCATTGAAAGGGAGATGTGAATTGATGCAATGTGTAGGACACATTTTCCAAAAATCCATTAGAGAAAAATCTGTCTCTGAACCAGGCAAAAATTATTGCAGTACCAAAGCAGAGTGTGAGGACAGCCTTTGTAGCCTAACTGGCCTAACAGGTTATTTTACTGAAGCATAATTTTGCCACAAAACTCAGAGCTCAGAATCATAAAGCTCAGATGTTGGGATCCATGTCGCATAAAAGCACTTGTTTGGACACTGTACCTGAGACATATCAGCAGTGAAAGTAAAATATTCCACAGACAGTCTTATAAAATAAGATCCACATACTGCGCTCATACCTAGTTACGGTAGCACAAATTCTTGTTTTCTGTTTAGAACAGTAATAAGTGAGCTCAATGACTTGTTACTCTACCACAGCCATTTGTTAAATCCTTCCTTTTCCATACCCTGTATACATTTCTTGCCTTTACTGAAGATACTCCTCTTCCATAATTTAGTGCTGGAATCATGACAAATTAAGGACACAGACAAGACAAGATACCTAAATATAGTCATAGCTTGTACTATACTAACTTGAAAACTAGGCTCTCAGGAGCAGAAAGAAGTCCTTTCTTATGTTCTCTCTGCAGAAATGTTTGTCTAATTTTCTAAATTCTATTCCTACTTTCAGGCACATCTTTATACATGGTGATTTCTGCTTAAAATATCAGGGTGTTACACCTCTTTGAACTGAAAGAGTTCAACATATGTAGTACTCTCTATCATCTTAGAGATTAAAAAAGCAACCATGCAACTACAAGCTGTGGTTTGGGCTTATGTTTCAACATCACTGTTGGAGAAGTAACAGAACAAAGTTTCAAATAATTGTACAAATCAAGAAAAGGGGAAAATGCCTAAAATGGATGTCTAGCATTGCATTCTGCTGGTGGAAAATTGCCACCTTCACTACAAGGGATAAGAATAAAACCTTTCTTTACACAGCCATTACACTTATTGTAATGTCACTTGGAACCTCCTAAAACCAGCAGCATATAGGAATAGGTTCTGTATAATCTTCTGAAAGAGAATGCTAGAAAAAGGACAAAAAATGAAAAAAAATCCCCCCAATTTTCACTTAAAAGAAATAAAAGAGAGTGGTTCAAAAAAAAACCCCTATCGTTAAATAAAGAGCTGAAACTCGACTGACTTTTGAAGATGAAAAAGGTTAAAACATGCAAAAAGGTCATTACTTCAAAGATGCTCATGTTATTATTGAAAATATAATACCCAAACAAAGCAGCAGCAAAGCACAAGATGGTATTGTAACTATATATGAGTGTGTGTGTGTAGAAAAGTACAAAACAAAATAAAAGAGATAACCTAAATTCACCCACAACAGGAAAGTTTTAAAACACTAAGAAATTACTCCACTTTAGTAGTTACAAGCAAACCCTCAGGCTGAAATAAGGAACTGAAAACCCAAGGCAGGAGTCCACTATAAAAAACAACACTTTAGTGAATAATTTGCATGAACTATTCCTAACGGGACTATAAAAGTAACTAAAAACATAGCCCTTTTCAATTTGCTTTAAAAAAGCTGCTTATCTGCTGAAAAATTCATGGTGGTCCATGCATCATAAAATCTTAACACCAACTACTGCAAAGGCAGGATATTTTTGAATTGTTTCCTTAAGTACTTAAGGTTTTTTTGAGAAAAACCTCATCAAGACCTTGAGCAGCAGCTGGAGTAATGGAATGATTTAGAGTAGATTTTGAGATTTTTTTCTTTCTGTTCTTTTTTTTTTCTTTTACTTTCTCTTTTACTTAAATGCTGCTCTTTCAAATATGTGCTTTCCAGTTTATAAGCTAGAATGTATCTGTTTGCTTGATGAAACTTTCTGTTTACATTTAAAGCTTGGGTAATATTTAATGTGTATACAGTGGATTTAATAAACTGCAATCGTCTTTTCCATCTCTCTAAAATAAGCAAATCCAAATAAGTGCCAGCTACTTAAAATAATTTTGAATCCAAAGACCTGTGGTGATTTGAGTCCAAAAACCAGTTACATCAACATCAAATAAAGGGAAAAGATTTCCTGTTGGAGTATGCTCTGATGTTACTTGAAGTAGGGGCATGTAATGGTAAAGGAAGGGCTCTAAAACTAAGCCGGCTGAAGGAGTTTTGGTATCTGTAAAGAAAAACTGGACAATTATTTTATGACAATACCCAGGGCTTGACACGTCTCCTAATCCGGTTTCTTATACTCTGTGCTGTGGGAGATTTTCCTTTTTTTTCTCCAGTGATCAAGTTTTACATCTAGTATATTGGTGAAGATGACCTCTGCTTCTTGGCAACAAAGTTTGCAAGATAAACTTTCACTAATACCAATAACCAGAAATGTTTGTGTATATTATTTAACATTTAAATTTTCTCTGTCTTCGGTTGTTCCTAAACCTGCGTCCTGCCCCCTCACTCCCATATGGTATTGTTTGTCCTTCTGATAACCCTGGGGTAATATTGAACATTCTCCAAAATGAGTTATCTTCATTTTAATTCCCTGAAATGAAAGAAATAAATGGGGATTTATTTGTGATGAAATAATTAATTACTAATTTAAAAAATCCAAAGCAAAAGGGTACACCACCCCCTAGTAATTAAAATAATAGGTTTTCCATTAAGATAGAGTGTGCCAATTTATGTATTTACTCAGAAAAATTTCCTACAATTTGCAAATAAAGAATGCATTGCACTCCTGCAGTGCATTCGAGAACAAATATAGATAAATCCTTGACATTCATTTTAAAGTATAAGCATGTGGCAGCCTGAGAAACTTGCTGCTGGAGATTATAAATGTCTGTGACTATCATTCTGAATTCAGCATGATATTTACTAGTTCAATTTGTGCATCTTATGGTTTGGCTGTAGCTATATACTCTATCATTTCAAATGCTGGAAACATATAAACAGTGAAAAAAGCAATAGGCTGCAGCATGAAACAAGCCTTTCATTTGGAAATCTAAGTAGTTCGTTTCATCAAAATATATAGTCTGCCTCTCTTTGTATCTTTCAACATGTATTTCCGTGTGCTGCAATTTACCATCATGTAATCTGTTTGGAAAAGTAGAGTAATAAAGCCCTGTTTTCTTCCTCATCTAAATGCTAGCTATGATTGTCTCAGTAGGGTGCTACAAAAGCTGGAGGGACAAAAATGTCCTTGTAAAGACATGCAGACAGAGGAAATTGTTAATTATTGGTTTCTAATGGATGAGGATTATTCATAATGTACTTTTAGACTGTTTTTTAGACTGTTTTTTTATTAAAAGAATGGTCTTCTTATGGCTACAATGGTCAAAAGTGAAAAGCTAGATGTCATTTTTAATTATGTAGTCTAGAGAGAAATTGTAGCATCTTGCACACAGTAGTACATTAACTGCTGAGTTTTAGTGGCTGTAGTGTAGGGAGTCACTGCCATCTCCATCATCTGTAAGATGCACTGTTTTGAATGTGAGCCTCAGAAATGTCTCTGAGGAAGGCAGTCCTACAGGGTATAGACTTAGTATATCACAACCCCCAAATCTTTCAAAAATGTCGCTGGCTGTTTTGGTGTTTGTTACAGTGGGGATACTGTAACACGCATATATCAAACCAGGACTCCCGTGGAAAAGAAATATATATGGACAGATTCTTGATAGATGTTTCAGAGATGTTTATTTCTCCAGCCACATGGTCGGGGCTCTGCCAAGGAACTGTTCCAGTCACCGGACCATGGGTCCTTTGCCCGCGCAGGGAATCACAAAACAACCAGTGGGGAACGAGGCTGAGCAGGGGCAGGGAAACTCCGTGCCTCCCCCCCAGGGCCCATCTCCCAGGGCTACATGGCAGGGGAGGGACCCCAACATCTCACCCGTTTTATTTTAATAAAAGGAGAATGAAAACAACTGGATAAACATAACAAGAACAGTTTCAAAACAAAACAAGCCACCCTCCTGAGTCTTTAAATGTCCAAACAGATTCTCTGGAACATCTTAGGGCTGACAGAAGGGAGACAGAACTCTCTGAGCATGCTTTGTGGGGAAACTGAGGCAGGAGAGGGTTTAATTTCTTCCCTTCCCCTTTTCATCCCCCCCTCGGCATTGGAAAGGGATTTTTGGGGAAACAATTGGCAAAGGTATGGTTTTGTGGGGGAAACCATGGATGAAAAAACGGATTGGGAATACACTGGGGGTAATAGGACACAGAGTAAAAGGGAAAGGTGGGATTAGGAAAGGGAGACTGTAGAGGGGGGTTTACAAGGGAGATATTGTCTAACATGACTACGATTTTTTGCATATATACTGCCTTTTACAGGAACACCATCAGGCCCGGTGACCTGCGATGCTTGTAACCCTTTTCTACCTTGTGTAATTTTGAATTCCACCACCTCTCCATCTCCCAAGCTTGGGATGCATTTTTCAGGGTTATTCTTTTTAATAGCAGTTCTATGCACGAATATGTCTTGCTGGTTGTCACATCTTGTTATAAAACCATAATTTTGCTTAACATTATACCATTTTACTATCCCTAAGGTCTTAGTTACTATGATCTTTTCCTTTTTCCGAGTGGCTGCTGTTTTCTGTCTCGCTGCGTCTTTGCTCTCTCTTTCGGTCGCTCCCGTGTTGGAATTGTCGGGGCTGCTGGTGCCTGCGCGCTCTTCCCGGGGTCGCGTTCGGGGCTGCGCGGGCCGGGTCGGGCCGCGCTGCTCAGTTCTCTGTGCGTCGCCTCCTCTGGTCGCAGCTTCGCTGCCGCTGCCGGGCGCTGTACCCACGTCTCGGCCGGGCCCCCGAGCGATGACCCCCCCGCGCCCTGCTCCAGCGCGCGTTTCGGCTGGGCGCGGCTCTGTTCCACCGCCGCCAGCCGCCGCCCGCGTGCCGCCCCTCTCGGCTGGGCGTTCACGGGGCTCGCTCCACCACGCGCTGCGCGGGACCAGGCGGGCACCGCCGGGTCCCGCCGCTCCCCGCTCCGCCACCGACACTGCGGCTCGCGTGGCTCCGCCCGCGCGCGGGAACTGCCTCGCTGCTGCTCGCAGAGCGCTCGGCGCACGTGGCCTGGGCCGCACGGTCCCTGCGCCAGGCTTCCCTTCGCCAAGACACAGCTGACATTGCTCAACCGTCTTGGTAACTAAATAATATTCACGAAAATATTCTTCCATCAGCATGTATTTTGACTCAAATATTAACTGTGTCCAAACGGCCTTCCAAAACTCCTTGGTAAGAATTAAATCCCAAGAAACATAGAAAAAGTTCTTAAACAACCATGCCAGGAAGTGTTTCAGTTCTTTTTGAGCTTGAATCAAGCTAAAATTTACAAATCGTTGTTCAAGAATCTTTTCAAGTTTAAGATAAATGTCCATAAGTGGCTCTGAGAGCCAAGAGTCTTCCCACGGTTCCTCCATAGTTTAGATATGGAATAGCAAAGCAAAAACAAGAAGAGGAATCCAAAGTTTCTAGGGTTTACTCACACAAATCAGTTGCTTAGGGATCGGGGATCGTTCTGCTCACAATTCTCTACCATTTGTTACAGTGGGGATACTGTAACACGCATATATCAAACCAGGAGTCCCGTGGAAAGGAAATATATACGGACAGACAGATTCTTGCTAGCTGTTTCAGAGAGATGTTTATTTCTCCAGCCGCATGGCCGGGGCTCTGCCAAGGAGCTGTTACAGTCACCGGACCAAGGGTCCTTGCCCGCGCAGGAAAACACAGAACAACCAATGGGGAATGAGGCTGACCAGGGGCAGGGAAACCCCGTGCGCCCCACCAGGGCCCATCTCCCAGGGCTCCATGGCAAGGGGGAAGGGACCCCAACAGGTGTTCAAAGCATGATAAAAATATGGATCATCAGCAGATGTTCTGGGCTGCAGAGACCTTCTACAAATAGGTCTGAAATAAATCTCTTTTCATTTGGTAATCAACAGTCATGGCAACTAGATGGTAGAGCATACCTCTGTGCTTCACCCATCAGCACCTAGCAGAGCAGCTGCTATGATGTTGAGCTTGTAATACTTCAGTCAAATACGACCTGACAGGTCCTATATTTGCAGCAGGATGGCATAATTTTCAAGAAGTGAAACAGAGAGGTGTTGAGGAAGGGGTATTTAGATGAATTGTTGAAGTTGCAGCATTAAATCCCTGAGAAAATCTACTGGTATGTGAAAGCATAGTAAATGTCCATGGTGAAGTGCACTGTCCCTCTAACAGTGCTGCTCAGTGACATGCTTAGACTGCCAAGAGCTCATTTAACTACCTAAAGGAGTACAGATCACAGGTTGGGTTTTTTCCTTGTTTTTGTATTTGGTTTTTTGCTCTTCGGTGTTCATAAATCAACATGCTCTGGAAGTAAGATTTATTTTATTTTTTCTCCAAAGTAGGGGAAGGACAGCTTAAAAAAGGCAAATCTGTTCTTCTGACAGATAATTACAGATTATATTGGTGGAAGAAAGAAGTAACTCTTGTAACTTTTCTTTTTGAGATATAAGTATATTTAGAGCTATTAATTAGCTACTGTCAGTACACACACACACACATATATACACATGGAAGTTATTTTTTGCATACAAAATTTATTTTTGTGTGTAGGGACCTGGTGTAAATCATACATTTTTCAAAATGGAGTTTTTTCTACTTTTTCCCATCTGAACTTCCACCATCTTTTTCTTAGCTAAATACCGTTGACAGTATAGTAAAATAGCTGTAGTTTTTTAGTACTATTTCAAGAAATAGGAGAGATGTTAACCTTTTGAAGGACCATGAAGTAAAAGACTAACATGTCAGCACTGTGATATCTGAATAAAAATAGCTTATAATCTTGCTACACCCTTAGTGCAGGTATTGCCGTTTGCTAGACCAGCTCAGCTATACTGCTTTCCTCATTGTGCTGTCATCCCCTGCAAGAGCCCAGGAGAACCATTTTCTTATCACTGTTGCCAAGACCATGGCTTACCAGCCCTCCACAATCAAAAGAGGGATCTGGTCTGGGGTTCATCCTTCTTACCTGCCTGGCCCAGGACATAACCTCATCACAGAAAGAAGAAGAAACTCAACTGAGAAAATGAATGCAGGCTGAGAGAAATTTCTATGCCATGTGGGAGAAATCACTCCACAAATCATAGCTGTCCAGCCTCCATTCCCTTCCCTTACAGATCTATTGCTCTAATGAGTCCTATTAATACAAGGTCTTGCGGTCTAATTACTCTTCCTCCGGGACGTGAGCTGAATAACAACCAGAGTAGAAGCCTCGCTGTTCTCTTCACACTTGGTAACTCTTAGGTACCCAGTTAGTAGGATTTTAATGAGGAGAAATTATCCGTGTCTTTCAGGGTGCAAAACTTACCAGCTAGGTTGGGAATTGTTTTTTTAAAGCAACTTTTTTTTTTTTTTGGGACAGATGAGGGTTATTTCCCCCTCATTAAGATGTTAATGGAATGCTGACAAGTGTTTGGTATTTTTATCATAATTAACTGTAGAGCTATTTTTGTTCTTTTAGAGCTATTTTTCAATTTTATTTTCTAAGTAGCTCATCATATAATTAGGGATAATGAACCAGCTCAGTCCCAGAAACACAAAACCAACAAAAAAAGAGAAGACCTCAGACCCTCTCGATTCTTTCAAAAGAGAAAAAAATTTATTAGTGAGACAGGTTAAAATAAACATTATACAGATTACATTCATGCATTTCAATATATACTGATACCCATGCAGGATATTAAGGACTCTGTTTTGCAGAATGAACTTTTCTGTATTTACCTACTGAAATGCACAGACACTCACTGAAAACAAAAAGTGTTGCTGAGAACTTCTAAGGACAAAAGATAGAGAAACTGTCCTACAGAAAGTGATGTACCACTCTTTGACCTTCACCATTCTCAGGCTGAGCAGCTGCTAAATAAATACATTGTTCAGTAATAGCTAAACGCAGTTTGACTCAGCTTGTGTTTGGTTTCAGGTTTGGTTGAGTAGTGGGAGGAGTGATGGGGGAACCACTGTGTATTGGTTTTGAGTATAGCAGTCCTTTAGAGGAGACTGCAGGAGACAGGAAGGCAGTCGACCTGGATGTGCTGCGGAGTGAAATGTGTCTCTGTGGCTTCTGCTGTCCCCTTCTCTTCTCTCCACAGCATCTCTTTTTACCTAACAGTCTGATTGAGACATTGGTAACTGCATTCTTTCCCAGATGTCCACCTGCCTGTGGCTGGCACAATCCTAGAGCAAAGCAGTGCCTGACACTTCCCAAGTAATATAACTGGGGATTAACTGCATCCAAACAGGATTTAAAAGTCTATCTTAGCTCTGCATTACTGGAGAGCAAATGACACAAAAAGAATTTGAACTTAAGCCTCGATTATTAAAATGTTACAATTTTTCCTTCTTAATGGAGACAGTAAATTCAACTGCAATTTTCAAAAATGCTAAATGTTGTCAAAGACATTCCAAATCATTCTAGTAATAGAACACTTTAACTCCACTGGTTAGTATAGAAAGGATTGAAATGGTAACACATACAAACCTACACATGCACTTAATCAAAATCCACAGCTTCCCAGCAGTCCCACTTATCAGAGAATGAGGAAATTGCCTCTGTGTGTTTCACAAATACATTGAAAAAAAGAAAAAAAGATAAACCAGCTCAGTTGGCAGTTGTAACAATAGTGTTTATCCTTTTAAAGCCATTTTGTAACCACTAGTTAAAACCCTGTTATAAACTGGAATAAATTAGCAGGAATAATATCATGCAACAAGAAAACAGAGGAAATATGAACTTTCCAGTTCATATGAAAAGATTCTCACTTTATTTTATATTTTAATACTAATTCAATTGATATTCATCATTGTAAGGACACTTTTTTGAGTAAATTTTCAGATGTCTATTGTGTTCTTGCATAAAACCTGCAGCTAACCTATGGTGGAAACCTTTCCTGGCTCATGTATCAAGTTTGACTCTAAGTACATTAACACTGATGGATGTTTCCTAAAATTAGTATTTTGATTATTTTTTTCCTGTGGGAAAGCTTCAGCAAGACTTTATCTGATATTTTATCATTATTTATAAGAACATTATGGGTACAGACATATTTTTGTATATTTATATTTTAAAAATGTTTATTTTTGTTAACTTTTACTGGTACCTAAAAGCCAAATCCATTAAAATTAGAAAGATACAGTGTGCTGCTGCAGAGATACACTTATATAAAAAAGCAGTGGTAAAAGGAATGGAACAAGACTTTTTTGATTTTTTTATACATTAAATTAATTTCTGTGAATTCAGCAAATGTTAAATGTTAAATGTGCTCAATGTTTCCTTTTTTTTAACACTCTTAATTTACATGTTTAATCATCAAAATTGAAAATTTTGAACTAAAGGATTTGCCAGGTGCCATGAAATAAATTGATAGTAGGGGTAATCTTGTTCTCTCTTTACTGTTTCTTTGTGTGAAGAGATCCTCAGACTCCATGAGTGATCATATTTTATCTCTGCACAATACAGTACAATTTTAAATTCCTTACTAGGCCAGATGGATAGATGTGCTATTATTACTTGTTTGTGATTGCTGAAATTTAGAAAAAATATTTTGAAGTTTTGAACATTTGTGATATCACAAATCTTGTCAAGCAGTAATGCAAAGAATCAAATTTAAGAACTTTTGAGTTTTGAACAAGTGAGGAAACATAGAAAAATTTCTCAAAGAACAAAATGTGAAATTGTGGCTTAGCTGAGAAAGAGTCATCTTGCTATCTTGAAATGTCATGTATTGAATGTATTCATTAACTAGTACCAGTAAATGCATTCACAAATAAAACTGGTAGACAGAATGAATAACATTTACCAACAATGTACTTTCTAATATTTTTACTCTCTTTCCAAGCAGTCCAATGTCTCTTAAAGTGATCATACAGCTAAGATATTTATCAAGAGAAATAAAAATCAATCAGATGTCAAATAAGTTATTCTGTGTTCATATATTTTACTGTGGAGACTGCTTCAGTCAAGTCTAGAGTTTGTCATGGAGTATTTACCATTAATTACATCCCATAGGCATACCACAGCATAATTCTTTTCTCTCGTGCAGTTTTCCACATACCTTCTCACACACAGACATATACATACCATGATTTTTTTCCTTTGTATAAGTACATTTAAATATTGAGAAATAAGAAAGGCATTCAACATTTCTCAGCAGATGGTACTTCAGGATGTGAGTCGCTTAATAGCAGAAAAAATACCCCAAAAGAGTCATTTTAGTATTGCAAGAAAAATTGATGAATCACTAAAATAGGGTCTTAAAAAATTGTTGCCTTGGTGAAGCCAAGACATCTGGTCTTCTTTGCCTAATAATTTTAAAGCAAAGAATCATAAAGAACAAACTGTGAAACTGCATCATGCTTCTTTTCAATCTATTGGTCCCAAAATAAATTGATATTACATGTAATACACCCCTGTGACCATGCATCCATTTAAACACTTCCTCCTTGCCACAGAGTAAATGCTTAAATGTGGGACCAGTCACCAGAGTTACAGAAAACACACTCCCAGTCTTGAGAAAAAGCATAGGTGATTTGCTGAAGAACATCCTTAAAACTGGCTTCTTCCTACTAAATATTAAATACTTTAAACCAGATTCAAAGAAAGATAAACCTCACCCACAGCCATTCACCCCTTATGCCAGGCACCATGTGCCAAGCGACGTAGGCATTCATCTCCTCATGAGGTACACAGACCCGAGGAGGGCTACATCCCAGAGGCAGGAGCCTTTCCCAGGGCAGCACCTCTCCACAGCAGTAGGAATGGCATCCTTAGCCTTGGCAGTGCAGAGAAAGCCAGCCTTTATATCACACCTCTGCAACAGCATTCATGCATGTGGCATTCCCCACTCACAGCTGGAGACACAAAGCAAGATATCCAAAGCATTTTTTATAGAAAGAGAGAAAGAAATGTAATAGATCTTTCCCTTTCCTTTACTCATCTGCCTATCAACTGCTTAGGTCTTTCCTAAAGGAAACTCATCTCATGCTCTCATCTGTCATGAGTGCACGGAGGATCAGTGTAGTACAACCTATTTGGTATTGGAGTTCTTTTTTGCTGCAGCTCCTTTTTGTAGAAACCCTTAAGCATTCCTTAGACTAGGGAAAATTCTGAATGGTTTAATTCTAAAATCTCTTTTCCTGAAGAACCCTGGCTTTTGTTCGGGCTGCTAGTCAATAGTTCAGTAGCAGTCAATTCTCTTGTGCTGAGTGTGACGTCAACAGTGTAGTCTGAAACTTTTCTGTGCAGGTGTCAGAGCCTTGTGGTGCCTTCATGAACGTGAGAAATAGGGCATATATTGAATGTGAGTGTCTCATGCAGACAGTGAGCATCCAAACCAAGTCAAGGAGAGAGAATTCCCTTCTCACTGTCTTTGGTCTACTCACACTTGAGCTGTTCCTTTCTTTGGGTCTTTGAGTCTCCCTGTTTAGACATTAATCATACCTAGGCTTTGCATTACAAACCTCAGCTGGTAATTCCATATCGCCGAGTGCAAAGTCTGTTCAGCAGTAATGGTATGAAAGTTAAATATTTATATCGCTGAATCAATGTTTTAAACCTGAATCTGACTCCTCTTTCATTTCTCTTTTATGTAGCTAAATACTTGGTAGAAGAAGTCTGTCAATCATACTGCTTTTTAACTTTATCTTGGCTTTTTTGAATGAGTGTTTGAGTAAGGCATTTCACTTCAGAAAGGGATTCAGCCAGACCATTATAGCACAAAATGGCTGGCAGTCTCAATTGGGCATTGCATGTCTTCCATTAGTTTAAATTAGATTTAAAGCATTTTAAATAAATTTCCTGAATAAAAACATGCCAGTTTTATAGATAACCTTTATTTGTGATTCTCAATATATAGAGAGATTTACAGGCTTTATTAAGAATTGTTAAGAAGACATATTGCATCCCACTAACATTTTGCATATCTTACTAACTATTGGACATAATAGCTCTAATCAGATTTGGTATTTGGTACAATTTCCTTACCCAAAGGTAAATGTGTATTTCCCTTTTTTTCACTGGAATGTTCTCACCTGACCGATCTGTAGGCCTAGCAAAAACCAAGGTGTTAATTTCTACAAACAGGATCACAAAGAGGAAGTGATCTGAAAAGAAAATAGAAGCATGATGAATGGCCAGATAATATCACTGCAGGGAAGTTCTTGAGTTACCTTCCTGGAGGCATTTGAAAGACGTGTAGATTCACTTACTGGCATGGTTTCAGTGGTGGACTTGTCAGCGCTTGGTTAGTTCTTAAAGGTTTTTTCCAAAAATCCATGATATTGTGCTCCTTAATGCATAGCAAGCATGAATTTTGTTCTCTTGCTCACATACTTTTTCTTCATTTTATTAAAAGAAAGTATTGTGAATACCCCTGTGTTCAGGAAAGTTGAGATAAACCCCAAGTAACTGACAAAAGTTTGCTCTCATAATTCATATATATAACTCATAATAATTCATACTGTATAATGCGATGATCTAGAGATATTGAATGAATGTGCACTAAACAAAAGAAACAGAATTATTAATTAAAATCATGCTTAAATGCTATAGAAATATCTTATTGGAAGTAAATTTTGCTTTAATTTTTATTTTCCTTGGTTTATCTTGGTCCTTTCAAGTAATTTCTGCAGTTTTGCTATTGACTTCAGTGACAAAAGACGCTGTGCTGCTGGGCAAGGTCATAGGCAAAACCCAACCCAAAGAATTGCAGTAGGTCATTGCATGGGAAAGGAGAGGTGTCCTCCTGTTAAAAAAAACCCCATGAAAGTATTTTGTAACAAAGCATTACTAATCACAGCCCAAATACTTGCTCACTTCCTGTCAGTCTTTTGATCCTTTCTTTCTCTACTTTCAAGCACGACAGGAATTCTCTGTCATTTACCCCAGTCCTCCCCAACACTCTCTAGCCTACAAGCTAGCTTAATTTTCCTGAGCTTGTACAAAAGAATTTATGTTTTGTCAGATTAAGGTGTCTGCGTTGCTATCTCCATGGACTATGAACTATCCTGAAGAGATTAACTGTGCACATGTTTTTGCAGAGAAATTGCTTTAAAATTGTTTAGTCTCATGAGCATAAAGTCTTTGAAAAGTACTGAACATTCTCTATAACTTTGATCTCTTCAGAATATACCAAAAAGATTTACCTTTTACAGTTATAGATGCCTTACAGCAATGTGTTCTACAGTAAAAAGGAGCACCTGGGAAGGGAAATTATGGTAATTCTGCAGAATCATTTACAGTACTACCTACAACTCACAGAATTTTTCCAAGCTTGGTTTCAATTTTAACTTTGAAATAAACTGTATTTTCAGCATATAAACTTCCCTTCTCAAACACATCTCAAATTTTTGGGTTGTCAGAAGCTTAGAACATGAATGAAAGACTGAAGCAACAGCCCACTATATTAAAATAGAATGAGCCTAAAGAAATCCTGCAGGTAGTTGGAAGTGCACTGCTTTTTTTCCTCTGCCTGATTGCACTGCAAAATGTTATTACAGCTCATGAGATAGCCCAAACCTGTGTCTAATCACAGAAGTTTGGATTGTAGTGTCTCAGCAACCTTAAAAAGTCACTCCAGCTCTCTTTCTAACTCCAGTGTTTTGTCAAATTTCTGGCTACAGCATTAATTCCACCTTCATGTACAAGAGACATCTTCTTACACCCCATTGCATATTCCTGGCTGTTGGAGCTAGAGCTCTCTGGGATAAAATGATTCCTTTTCCCAGCTCTCATAGAAAGCTGTTTTCAATCTTGACGTGTGGGCCACAATAGGAGTTGCCTGGTGGTCAGTGGCAAGCAGGAATCACCCACCCATGGATCCTCATAGTCAGCATGAGGACTGCACGGTTACTGCAAAAAGGTTACAGCTCCACCTTAGGGGCTTCTACATGTGACCACTGGTTCCTTGAATCTGTTCCTGATTTATTTTCCTTGGCAACCCAAGATTTCCCTCTGTGTTATTTCTGAGGAATCTCTAGTGTCACTTGGAAGGAATACATCCTTTGAAATTGCTGTCCCACCAAAACTTTCTCATCCCACGTGTAAGAAAGATTGCCTCCAGTTAGTTGTGCTCCCAGAGTGAAGTTTGGAGGCAGGGCCAGGATTATTCCAAAAATACCAGCAGCACAGAGTTTTAACAAAAAACTTTGTCTTTCATGATGGGCTTGTTAATGGAAGTATATTGTCATTCCAGGCAGCCTCTGAACACTTCTGAGAAACTGTTTAAAAACTTCATGAATGACTGACTGGGAGTTCCCAGATTTCTAGTTGGCCATCAAGCCCTTGTAAAGTAGCCTGACAAACTGTCTTAGATTTGCACTGTGACTCTAATGAGGCAAATCATTCAGCTTTCATTAATTAAACTTTTAAAAGTTGACTTCAAAGAGGTACACTGTGACTGTATCTAAATTTTAATGTGCCTCGTGACGCATTGCAACAGAATCAAAAGCTGACTGGAGGAGTAAGCAAAATTAGACTTCAGAGATCTTTGTAACAGAAATATTTATTGCAGCAATACCAGATTACTTCTCTCACTACCCGGTATTGTAGGATCCTGCAAACATTTTATGAACATTAAGCATATACAAACACAAGAACAAGCAGAGATTGTCAGGGGCAGCTGGCACACTTGAGGTTCAGAAAACCCAGGTGTTGGTCCTTGATGGGAGTCAGGCAGACTGCTTTGAATGCTGGATTATAGCTCTTCTCACTCTGCGGAAAGATTCCTCAGCTACACAGCTGGTCCATGGTACATTTCATGGCTCCCAATTATGTGTTTGGAGATGAAAGATACTGTGACTAATTTGGTGGCATAATATATAACATCTTAAAATGAATACACTCCCTAGACTGTTTTTATAGTGTCAGTGACTTGGGCCAGACTGGATAGAATGTATCCCAAATGGTGTTTTGGCAAAAAGGCAGTCATTTCCAGATGGATCATTTATACCATTTTAATTTTTCTAACTAAATTGCATTCCTGCTAAATGAATGGGCTGTGGGTATTTACAACTCCAGGGATCAATAGGCCATTTAATAGAGATATTTTGGGGAGCTACCTCAGAATATTCATCAGGCTTAAATTGCACAGACCTATAGAAAAGGGAAAACCATTTCTCTGTCTTTACATGTATAAATATATAATTCAAAAGCAAAAGCAGAAGATGTCATGAGAGACACAAATTAATAAAAATATTAAAAATTGCATATGAAACCAAATGTACTCTGATATTAAAAACTCTATAGTGTATCCAGAATTAGGTACCTTAATATTAATTTAAAATATTGTTAATAACATTAATTTCATGTGGCAGGCTTTAGTTTCTATAATCTCGTGTTTTTCCTGAATTGCAGCAGGTCTCACTATTCTTCATATATGTGATGCCTAAAG
This sequence comes from Corvus hawaiiensis, assembly GCF_020740725.1. Lineage (NCBI taxonomy): Eukaryota > Metazoa > Chordata > Aves > Passeriformes > Corvidae > Corvus > Corvus hawaiiensis. The sequence continues at coordinate 36,150,745 of NC_063216.1, forward strand.
AAAATTATAATGTACAAGGTGATTTTGTTGCCATTAACTGAAATCTCCTAGGCAATCATTCCTTGTAAATGGCAGATGTGAAGGGTGACAAGAAGATTATTTGCTTCTTAGTTATAAATATTCACTGACCCTCTGTGTCTACTTCCAAAGGGAAATAAAGCTTTTACCGTTTTTATTTCATTGCAATAAACGGTGTGATTTCACTGCATGCACCAAGCTTTTATTAAGGTTAACTCTTGTGACTTTTTTCAGGCAACTGTGAGTCAATAGTGAACAGAGGCACCTGTAAGATAAGCAACTCAGTGTGACAATTTCTTAGGCTTTCTAGTGTAAAGCCTGAATGCACATATAAGGCTCTGCACTGGTTCTGGGAAGACTGAGGGGTCACAGGGAAGAAGCCCCAAAGTCCCTTGTGCTGGCCATCAGGAAACACACTGGAGTAGATCCATCATCAATCCAGCCCCTTCCCTGGGGACTGGTGTAGCCATGGGAGGAACTGCAAGGTTAAATGGTTTTATTGCAGAAAGTGACAAGAGACATATGAGAGCAGTTGCAGAGAAGGAGACAGAAAGGAGTGCTCAGGGTACACAAGCAGGTGAAGGTAGAGTTCAGGTAGGTTTGGGTTCTCTCAGTCTTAAATGGGCTGATTTTCACCTTTACACTAATGTAGCGACTTTTCTGTATATTTTTTGTCTTTGTACTTCAAACCCTTGGGTTATTTCAGTACAGACTCGGGTATTCTGTATGTGGGGTGCATTTTTACTGAAACATTTCAAGGCAGAATACACAATGTTAATATGTTTATTTTTAATTGATTGGAAAAAAACTGCAGAGCTCTTGAGTAGAAATGCCTGGTATCTGGTTGATTGCTTCTCACATTGCCATTAGAGTGACTGTTCAAAATGAGTCACATAACTCTCTTGTTTGCTCTAGTTCTTGTCACTGGTAGACAAACAGATCACTGCTGCTTGCAATAAAATGCCATTGCATCCGGATTATGTGTGGTGTCTGACAGCCTCTCCAATAACCTCTTAATGCTGAGAATGGGGCCTTATTGCTACACATCATAAGAGAGATAGAGCAAAATGTTTTTGTCCCTTTAGGGCTAATCTAGCACAAACCTGAGTCACAGGTAAAACAAATTTCGAAAGAATTGACATGTAAAGCAGAGACACGGGTCTACAGGCCTATGTTTTAGCAGACCTGCCCAGCTGGGAAAGCACATACATCTCAGACAGGTCTGATTCTTAGTGTTTGTGCTGTTCTAACTGTGATGGTAAAATAAGCAAAAAGAGTTTTGTGGAGAAGAAATCTCTTTTATTAAACCAACAATTATGGGTGTTTGAATACATGGAAATTATTATTCTTTGGACTTGAAATAGAGAAAGAAGTTTTAAATTCTGCTCATTCGAAGGCCAGTCTTCTGTGCCACAATGGCAGCTCAGCAGCCATGAGCCAGATTCCATCCCAGGCAGCAGCAACAAGCATTCCTGAACCTGGTTCCAACTAATAACACTCGAGGAGGAGGGTTAGAGAAAAAGGTCATAATGATCCGTAAGCCCTTTCACATTCAAGATGTTACTGTGTTTGGGATAAAAAAGTTCTGTGATGACTTTGCACTGAACGAAACCATGATTTAAATAGTGCATCTTCAGATCAAATGAACTTTGACAAGTATTTTGATATGAAACAAAGTGAATTTTTCTCCAGTTTTTTATGAGCATGCTAAGTAAACCCCCACTTTGGGTCAATCAATTCACACTATGGTTTGTTTTTTTTAATTTCATCTAAATTAAGCATTGAAATACAACCTTTTTTTAGTTGAAAATTCAAGCTTGTTATTTATTTGGGGAATGATCTTTTAATACAAAACAAAACAAAACCAGTTTTGACAGGAAAAATTGCTTCAGTAGAAACACTCCTGCTACAGGACACATAGCATGTGCATACCATGACTGAACCAGTAAATTGTCCATGTCAAATCAAGTAAAGATACAGGTTCTTGGGACTAGATAAGAAAAGTCACTTTTTGTACAAATAAAAACAGAATCAAAACTGACATAAGAGTGGTTTTGCATGTGTTAATTTTACAGTAACAGTGTTAACATTAAATAAATATCAAAGCTCTGTCATCTGATTTCAAACTTTGACGGGTCTTGACTTATGTGTAAGGATAGAATCACTGGCACCAGACAGCATATTGTAATAATTTATCTCATTCCCAATTTCATACCTCTCCTTATAATTTTTATCTATTTTTACTGGACTGTTTCTGTTAATTATCTTTCCATAACGCTTCCCTTGTTTTGGAGTATACAGATTTAAATATTCTTTTTTGATAAGCAGCAAGGGATACGCTTCAAACATATTGGTGCCCAGGGAATATCCCACACAGTCCATCTCCTTCCAGATGTTTTACTCTCCAGGGTGAACTTCAACCTCTGCCTTCAAGACACAGCTCCTCCTCTCAGACTCTGAGATACTGTCTTACCTCAAAGGACCTTCCCAGAATCTCTCCAGCCTCCCTTTTGCCCTGGTCCCAAAGTCTATGTGTTACTTCTGCTCAAAAATGTCTTGCATTTTAAGATGGGAAATTCTCAACGGAAAATCAAAAAGAAAGACATGCTCAGAACTAAGCCTGTGTTATGAAAGGCTTCACTTTCTTCAAATCAACATTTATTTTGATATAGATTCATTCAAAGAAAAAATTATTTGAATGTTACTAATTATGTCTTTAAAAGGACAATAGATTTGTTCAAATAGTATGGTGAATTAAATTTGCTTGTTAAAGAGATCTTATGAAAACATTTATAAATATGTGTTCAAATTTATGTTGAGTTTAATTATGCAACTCCACATCTTCTTGAGGAAGCACACAAAGTGTCTTGAAATTTTGAATAATTTGCAAGTGCTAGCAACAGTGACACTAATTCTCAATGACAAAATTGCTAACCCATGTAATTATTTTAAAATCTAAGATTTTTCAGTTTAGTCATTAAAAATAGAAGATTGAACATATTGATGTGACATACTCAGCATAACGCATTAAAACCAAACATCAATTTCAGAAAAGTTTTCATTTCTATTAAATTCAGGAGGCTTTGAGCTGAACAGTGACTGCTGTCTAAACTCTAGTGACTCTGGGCACAGAACAACAGCCAGAGGCAAATCCTTCTCTAGGCTTTTTAGGTGGAAGGCAGGCAAAACTGAATCCTACTGTCTCAAGGATATGCATAAAATTAGCCAGCCCTTGGGAGACAAATTTCCTGGATTTGTGTTCAGAAGAGGATGAATGGTTTGTTTTCACAGCAGAAGCTGCCCTTCCTGCTAAGTCCCCTGCCTTGTCCTAGCAATGGCCATGTCATTGCAGAAGTACCTGACCATCAGGAGTGGTAACAACAGAAAGCATTCTCCAGAGATGTGGCACAGGCAAAGCAGCAAGGGGCAGTTCCTGAAGGGCTTAACTTCCGTTTTCACCTAACTGTAAAGCTTAAGATTTTGTGAAGTGTTGAATGACACAAAAGAAAGAGAAACTAAAAAGAGGTGCAGATGGTGGTGCTAGCTGTCATTCTGTTTATGGACTGTAGAAGACAGAATCGATTGAAAAATCAGTAAGTGTTTTGGCAGTGATCTCAAATGGAGACAAAATTTTACCTGTGGGGTTGCACACATGCAAGGACATACTTCAGTCTGTGTTTGGATGAGCAGTGAGCAAGAACACAGGTGAACAAGCCTTCATTTTTCTGTCTTATATTGTTTTTGAAAACTGATGCAGGGAGAACTTAAAGGAGTCTGTTCTTTGATCACCAACAGTTAAGAGAAAGAATAAAGACTAAAATGAAAGAATCTTTGTGTAAGATCCCCCGTTCTTTAGGTTTAGGTCCCATTTGCTCCTTTTTGTAATATTACTCATCTATTTTGTATTATATTTCTTTGTATCTGGACATATTGAAGCGATCCTTATTAATCTGACTTGAATATGTTATTTTCACACTTACATTCTGTTAATTTTCCTTAGTTCTTCATCACTGAACACATTTTCCCTAGAGACATGTATTTATACTTGCCTACATGAAACAATTTTTATTCATTTGCACTTTTTACAATGTTTAAAAATTGGTCGCTAAGTACATTTTTTGGAAAATAATTCACCAAATATATTCGCATCACCCTGCTCAACTCTCCAGTTTCACTCTTCACTTCTTTCGACTGTTTAGAGTTAATTGAAGCTATATTTACACTTTACATCATGCACCTCACCTTTCCCACAATGGGATATAATGCAGTTTTACGAATCCACGGAAGCCAACCCAGATAGTGCCCAAAGCTGCAATCCAGTCTCAATCCTTTACGATTTTTTCTTCATCACTTCATTCAGATTCGTAAAAAGAACACCATCTCTTTGCACGAGATTACCTAAGGATAAAATCATCCACTGACAGAGGCTTAGAATAAACATTTCAAGACCGAAATGCATTCATCTATAAACAGAGATGACGTGGTTGACATTTGCTGAAAAAATAAGCAGAGATTATCTTTTCACAGTGGCAGGAGGCTGAAAAAGAGTTGAAACACTGGGTTGGGTTCTTTTCTTCACAGAAAGTTCCTTCCTCCTGGTAATCATGATCTTTATGTTTAAACGCAATTAATGAACAGTCATGGTAATTTAGACTGCATGCAAACAAAGCTAAAGAAGTTAAGCAATTAGATATACCTTCATGAAGAAAGGAGAGTCTTCCAATACCTTAATCTGGAAGGACAGAAATTTTAAAGATAATCTTTATCTCTAACAGTATCAAATTTATTGACTTTACAAGTTCAGAGTAGGCAGCACTTATAAATAACTTCATAGACCCTATGCTTTCTTTGCAGAATCAAACCTACCATATACCTAAGGTGTAAGTTGCATTCAGTAATATAAATCCTTTTTTTTATTATTATTATTATCGTCATGTCTCTATGGGTCTTTAAAAAAAATAAATAACTATATTTCAGGGAAATATTGTAATAGAAGAAGCATATTAAAAGTAAATTAAATGTGGAATTAAAAAAAAAAAGCATGCCTAAAAGCTTGAAAATTTCCAAGTTAAGCTGGAAGAAAAACTAGTCAGAAGAGGCAGGGAAAGACAAAGACTAAAAGAGACCATGTACAAATGACCCTTTAACAGTGGAATAGCAACTCCATTTGCAGTGGATTAGAAGACACAATTCTAATACTGCTTTAGTAAGGGATTGTAAGTGCTCATAAAGCACTCACAAGAGTACTGTAATCCACACTGGTTTAGGGTTACCAGTTTCATTAGCAATTTCAAGGACATGAATAATACAGATGACCAAAACCTAAAATAAAAATGTAACACACTACAGTACAGTGCTCTTTTGCTATGAGACATCTTTGCTTCTTTAGTTGGAAAAAAACCCTGGTTTTCTGGAAAGAAAAAACTAACCTGAGAGTTAACAAGTGGATCTATTTTCCACAATGAAATGCCAAATATAAATCACTCTTTATTCCCTGAATATGGCTGATTTCCAAAGAATTTTCCAAGCATGTGTTTCACTTTGCCCCTGTGACGTTCACTGTCTGGCTACAGATGCAGATAATCAGTGCTGGTTCCTGCCTCTCCAAACTCCCTCAGCAACAGAATTCCCCTGGGAACTTGCTCACAGAAAAGACTGGGTCTGACGTGCTCCTCCTCACCTCCATGTGTTTTAACACCAAGGCTGAGCTTAAACCAGGCAATGCAGGTCCAGCACAGGAAGCATTGGCTGTAGGAGGCTTTACAACAGCAGAGCTTCCTCAAACAAAAGAAAAAATCCTGTGGAACAACATCCAGCTGTTCTATATTCAAAATACAATACATAATAAACAAATATGTGCTAAAAGCGAGCAAACTGAACTCAGAGAACTGGAGAACTCAACACAATATTTTCCTCTCTTTATTATGCTTCATTATTCTATCCATCTTTCTGGTTTTGTTACTGCCCAAAAAAGTAAATGTAATGCTAAGTTTCATGATATAATTAGGCTGCTTCCTTCTACTCCAATTTGTCAGCAGTAATCGTTGTGTGTGACAGGCAGATGGAAATCTTTTTAGGATTTTATTCTCCCCTAATTCTTCAAGCAGACAACTCTGCATCTTCTCACTCTTCCTCATCTATTGTGTCCGGTTCCTTCTTCCCTCATTCCAAAACCAAAGAAAATTCAATATTCCAACAGGAGAAAACACATTCAGTTCACTCATCTCAATCTGTCCAATTTGGTTGTGTTTGCTTTGCAAAAAACTGAAGCATAGAAACCAAACCTGTGTAAGCCCACGTCTGCCAGCAGACAGCAGCTGTCAGCAAACCAAAGCCAATCACTTTTCATTGAGTCTGAAGGAACTCGAGCTTTTTTTCCCCTTGTTCCCTCTTCTGTCTGCCAAAGATTACACAAAGCAAAATCTTCATCTCCAGAAAGCAAACAATAAGATTGGCTTTTCAGAAGGGATTGGTGCTTTATCATCATCTTCTTTCCTCATATAAATACAGATTTTATGTTCTGCTGTTTCTGAGACTGGCTTATACGCTGCAACTCTGTCACGTGAAAAGCCACCAGTGGATCACTGTGAGGTCTGCACTGGGTTATCTTACTGTTCAGCAGGTGCAATTTTGGATGAACCATGCACAGAAAGTCTGGCTAAATGCTGGTGTAGAAGCTCTGAAGCCATGCTGGGGATGCTGAGTCCAGGCAAACAGACCCAGCTGGGATGAAGAGAAGATTCATGCTGGCTCATCTCCTTGTGGATGTAGGTCTGGGGCTTCAGGGCTTGAGCTGAAACACAGGTGGGATCACACAGGCTGCACCTATCCTGTGTTACAGTCCAGTTTTTAAAGTCATTAGAAATGCCTCTGCCCAAATTAAGGTGCAGATGAGACCATAAGCTAAAGGCACTAGTATGGGTTTTATTTAATAGTGAATATGAGAGACAGGAGATAAAAAGGAAGAGGAAGAAATAGAAAAGAGGTGGGGGACAGAAAGATAGTGACAGAGATAGATTAAAACAAATATCACTACGCCATGGATCCCAATGATGTTCCATTGATCCTCTCCATCTTCTTGGTCTTCTTGGTGTTGGGAGTCCCCCCAAAAAAACCAGAATCCAATGGGTTAATATATGTTCAGGCCAGGTGGGAATGCTCAGATACCTCTCCTGAGGGTGGCATGTTTGACACTGTCTCTTGCAGCAGACTCTGGGTTGTTGCATCCCTTTTCATCACGTGCAGTCCTCTGGTGCAGGTCTGAGGAATGAGTCTGGGGGCACTTCAGGGGTTTTTGATGGATTGTGACACTTCCTCAGCTGCCTCTCATGTGAATGTCCCATGGATGTAGCCTTTCTGGGATTGGGGGTTCCACAGCTGAGCCAGTTTGTGTAAGGGAGGGTGGGTATTCACTGCCCCTGCTCAGAGGTTACGCCATGCCAAAACTCTCCTCCTCCCCACTTCACTGGGGGGGAGGTGAGTCTGTGCAAACCTGTCCTCTGTGAGCTGTGGCATCTCCCACCCCAAACCCAGCCAGGGATGATTTTCTTCTGCATTTGCCTTTCTTTGGATGCATTCTTTTCCCTCAGCCTTGTTTACCTCTCCCTAGACCTGAGATGATCGAACAATGGTGTCTGTCATAGGTTAGCAAGCATAGTCCCGGAAGGGATGTCCTTGCTGAGGGGTGCTTACAGCTTCCTCTGGGACCTGATAGAACCTATCAGCTGGCCAGTTTGAATATGGACAATTCTCTAAGCCACTTAAAGTTGTGATCACCTCTGTTATCCACATTTAAGAATAGACAAACTCCCCCCCCAAGCTCTCTCTCATTTCCGGTGCTGGGACAGGTGGCTGCAGGACCCATGGAACCCCCCCCACTGCCTTGCCGTGGGCAGCTGGAGCGGCTCGGCTCTCCCCCCTCTCCACTTCGATAAGAAAATTCAACATTCCAGCTGCAAAGCTGCAAGGCTGAGGTGAGATTAACCCTTTTACTGCTGTGAAGAGCTGAAAACCTGAGGGAAGAGAGAGAGGAGATGCTTAAAGCTGAAATTCTCTTGTGAAGCTATGATATATCAGAGTATCCCGTTGTAATTCCATGAAGATATGGGGGGTGGAGTGTTCAACTCGTGAGCAAAAGCACCTGCACTGAGATAGGCAGATGCTGACGCAGCTGTAATTTCATGAGAAGTTTGGACAGGGAGAGATGGACCAGATGAGGACTTTTGCTCCAAACGGGAAAGGAGAAAACCTCAGTCCCTAGAGATGTACCAGATGAGGACTTTTGCTCCAAATGGGAAAGGAGAAAACCTCAGTTCCTAGAGATGCTCCCAGAGATAGTCCTAACGATGATGATGTGGAAGACCCTTTGCTCCCAGGGAAGGAGAAGGGCCTCTGTTTTTGTTTCTGAACGGCTCAACCTTAAAATTGTATCCCAAAAAACTTCAAGAGTGGTCCCTCGAAAGCAGTTGCAGGAAAAGCTGCAAGTCGGGGGAAGGGACTCACACGCAGGCAGAGAGACTCCTCTTCCTAAATGGACTGAACAATCTTTGGAAGTGGGCGGCTGTCTCGTTGTGATAATGTTTTCATAGCATGAGCAAGGAGACTTCTCTTTCTAAATGGACTGAACAAGGTTATTATGGAAGTGGTAAACAGACTGAACATCTTAAGGGTTGTCTTTTCACATTGTCAGTGGGAGAAGGGAGGAAGGTGGGGGGAGGAGGAGAGTTCTGAAGGTGGTATAATTTTTTTTCCTTCTTTTAGGTCTGTTAATAAACTTCTTTATATTCTTTCAAGTTTGGTGCTTGCTTTGCATTTCTCCTAATTCTTATCTCACAGCAGATAAACAGTAATGAGTATTTTGGACCAAACCACTACACAAAATTGGTGTTTCCGCCCGGTTACAAAACCCAACTCGCTACAGTGTCTTATCTTGAATTCCCTTAGGCGGCTTAAATCACAGCCCAAAGTTTCAGTCAGGTGTGTTCAAGGAGGGTGGGCTTTGGTGGTCATAGCTTCTTTATACAGTTTTTGCTATAATGGGCAAAACTCCTTCATAACAATGCTTAAGGCATGAAACATTTCAGTCTCTGACACCTGGTGAACATGAAACATCTCCAGCTTTCTGCCTGGATCACAACCTGTATTGATGCAAACTCAGATATATCATGCCATTTATACTCTTCATAATCTAATTATGTTAGATTATCATGGCCCCAGTTAGACCCACTGGAGGTGAGGAAGTGAGAGCTGCCTCCAAAAAAAGTGCAAGCATATACCACTGTCCCAATTTTAAAAAGATGTAAGGTAGTACTAGAGAATAAACTCTCTGGCAAGCAGTGCTTGACTGAATATAATTTTAGTTAGAAGTCTGCATGCATAAGAAACACCACAGAATAAAACACAAAGGAGCAGAAATGTAGCACATGGCTGATCAAAAACTGAAGCAGTCACTTACTAAGGAAACATAAAGAGCACTAGAATGAAAGAGACTTAAAGCAAAGAAGCTCTGTGCGATTGTTTGGTTCCTATTGCATTCAGAAAATCAGGACTGTTCTCTCTTGGTGGATAGGTATAATTCCTCCTAAGGTGCCTGAGGCATAATCAACTTCTCTTTTCAGCTGGAAGCAACGCAAGGAGCCCTGGAACACAGTGAGCTGCTCAAGTAAAAAACCTGAGTGTATAAAAGGTATAACTTGTCCTGATAGAGTTAATGTTGAAGTGGCAGTAGAGCCATTATGAGGGCTGCTGTCTCACTTGCTCTTGCCACAAGGTGTCAATTTGTATATATGACTTAGGTCTTTTGCCACCTTAATTTTCACTCAAACATTCAATGCCAGAGGTGTATTTGGAGTCAGTTCGGATTAAACCTACATTATGAGAGAAGACATGCATATTCTGACCTTTCTTGATAATATATACTTAAGGCTCATGATGGCATACAGCTATTAGAGGCTGAAATTCATTTTTATGAGTTTGCCACTTTATCATCTGTGGAGCAGTTTACTCTCGTGGCGGAGGCCATCCTTACCATGCGATTACACTGTACTTCTGACGTCCTTACTTCTGTTGTCAGACCTTCTGGACAGCCAGACTCTATGTGCAGCTTTCTGTGTCTGCGGCCTCATGAGAGTAAATATCAGTGCAAAAATCGAATACATTTCTTTCCTTGTGAGATGCTGCTGCCCCAGCATTTGTCTAACACAGGGTAAAGGCAGGAAAGAGGGATGGGTCTGCAGGACCACTTCTTTCCTGGGAATGCTTTTAAAAGCTACCTTTTTGTGCATGTGTGCTCCTGATAAGTAGGAAGTGCAAGATAATGGGTGAATGAGGATATAGCAGTTTCTGACTCAAGCAAACTTTACATCAAATATTCAAGCACAGAAACATCGCTTGTTATGAGGCATATTACTTTGGTTTTGCATTTGGAGTGTATTTCTACATGTCTATATTTATCTTTTGTGCCTGAGGAGTAGATGCACCTAAAGCACTTATATTTGCATTAATATTATTTTCTGATATTTCTGGGTTTTTTTATTGTATCTAATAATGAATGAATTACATAATAACACAACAACAATCGTACCTTAGTTTAATGTTGATTCAAGAAAAACACAGTGGGAAGCTTAAGTTTCTTATTCCACCTCATTGCAATAGAATTGTACCATCATTTCTATTCTGTTCATAAGGTTTGTATAAATATTATCCCTTAAGTGTTTTCTAGTAAACTATTTAGGGGTAAGTGAATGCCAGACAAGTTTTGATCATGCTACAGAAAGCAACATCTAAAAACAAGCACAAATGCTAAAAGTGTTTGACTCTTGGAACTAGAAATCCATTTGTTAATGGTGAATTGAGCCTAAACATCAAGAAACAGTCATGACAATGTTTTACACAAGAATCATACTGTGGCTTCCCTTCAGTACAGTATTACATAATTCCCTTAAGGTTTTCTGAGAATAAAAAATTTTACATATGGTCTAGTGGTAGCCTTAAAACTTTCCTGGGGAATGGTGTTCTTTATACATTAACTCATTCACAGATGAAAAAGGCAGACTCTGTAACATTATTGTGTTCAAAGCATTCTCTATGTGATTTTTTTTTTTTTTTTTTTTTTGACTCTCAGCACAGTCAATTTTCCAGCATCCATAGTTTAATCAAGAGGGGAAGAGTACTTATCAAAATAGTCTCTTTGGATGAGCTTGCTTCCCTGCTGCTGCTTTGACAGTCCTGCTCTTGAAGGACATGGAGCTGTGCCCCAGTTGCTCCTCAGTGACCATTTTGGTGAACACGATACCTACACAATTGCCTCTGATCTAAATTCAATTTCTTTTTCCAATCTCTTATTTCTCTTTAATAATGTCTGTTCAAGGAAAACTTTTTCTGGGAGGCAGGAGACAAATATAATACCTCTTTATTGCTTCCCTGACCCTTCTTCCTCCAAAAGAGAATAGAATAAAAGAAATTTTCTTTTTTCATTTTCTTTTCTTTTTTCTTTTCTTTTCTTTTCTTTTCTTTTCTTTTCTTTTCTTTTCTTTTCTTTTCTTTTCTTTTCTTTTCTTTTCTTTTCTTTTCTTTTCTTTTTTCTTTTCTTTTCTTTTCTTTTCTTTTTTCTTTTCTTTTCTTTTTTCATTTCTTTTCTTTTCTCATAAAAATTTTCACCTCCTTCTCCACCTCCCTCTTTTTCTGTGTTTTTTGCTAAAGCCACAAAAATAAAATACAATGCTGTGAAAATTAATTCAAGTTTTGCTGTTGACTTCAATAAAACTATTGTATGACGTTTTTGTACGATGTTTTCCCTTGAGCTACAATAGAACATCCCTTGATCACAAAACCTCATATTCTAGAATAACGTGTTGGGGTAAAATTTGGATCCAAATAATTATTTAGACTGTAGTAAAAATGTGTGAAATACATATCTGTGTGAATACAGTATCTGTGAAATACAGACTTTAACAGTAAGATGATAATATTTCATCTATTCTTTGCCAGCCCAGCTTTCTTATATACATTCATGTATGTTTTTGGCTGAACTCTCAAGAGTTAATTTTGGGATCCTGATGCTGCCAAGACCACAGAGACAGAGTGTTTGAGAACTCATCTTTCTTATTCTCCTCATAATTGAAAGTCCCATAACGCATGCTTATTCCAAGTCCTTGATAACTTTCATTAACACTGCTTTCTTTTCTGAATATTACATGATCTGGGAATTGGTGTGCTTAGTAGGTAGAAGCAGCAAAGAAATTCACCAGTAAAAAATGAGCAAATGAAGCACCTTATTTTTGTTGAGAAGTTATGATCTGCATGGAAGGTGCAGAACTAAGATTTTTATTTTAAAGCAAAAGATATAGAGAATCCCCCAGTGATGGCTCCCACTCTCATCTTATTTGCCAGAAAGAACCCTAGGGTGGTCAAATAAACACTTTTGCCATGGTTTATTGTATAACAGTTATAAATTTGGAGAGGATATTACAAGACTTCAAAATAGGATTTGTTTACATTTCATTCACTTCTGTATTTTGGAAACTATGCACTCTCCATGTGACTTTTCTCATTGAAAATCAGAAGTCCAAGACTTTTTCTGCTGGCAGAATTACAGTATAGATCTTCTAAACAGTTTGCTGCATACATACAAAATTGCTTAATAAGCCTAGCTCACAAAAGTGCATAACAATGTTATTCCTTTAGTGTTTCTTTTGGCAATCTTTAGTTGATTTAATGTAATTCAGTAAGTATCCATACAAATGCATCATTATGCCCAAAGACAGCGCTGTCACCAGCAGGCAGTGCTGCATCTTAGCATTACGTTTTTATACTGCTTTATGTAACATTTTTGTGTAGTCTTCAATTAAACTATGTCTTTAAAACACCTAGAGGAAAGTAAGGGCTGTGCTTGCTATTTGTGTGCTGGTAACCACAAAGAACACCCAGAAGAAAGTGGAAGCAAAGACAAGTGTTTGCCGGTGTTGTTATTTGCAGTGAATCGCCTGGTTACTGCAATCATGTGTTGCAGCCGGTGAAAGGAGCTTTTAACAGGCACAAGAGAGAACTCACTGTTCATGTGAGCGAGCCTGTGAGCACTTGGCAGGCTGCAGCCATTTGCTGTCTATGGATGGGTGAGCAGAGAAGGAAGCAGCAATGCCCAGGAGTCTTTTTGGACGATGTTTTATCGACAGATTCCCTGAGCGCAAGGTGGTTCTTCCAGGCAGTTACCCAAGCACACTTCTGGGTGAAGACCAGTTCTTCTGAAGCCACCCCAGAAGGAATCATAAGAAGATGTCATAGAATGTGTCACTGTGTATTCTTTATGAACATCGAGACAATAATAAGGGTTTGTTCTGACACACTGTGGCCAGAAAGTGGTGAATAAGGAAGACTCCATGTCTGACTGAAGCTGGTGGTGCTGAGAGGGAGCTAACTCTCAAGCCTAGTTCAGTGACAGCACTGACAAAATGTCCCTTTATAGACAGATTTGTAGGAAAATGAAGAGAATATTCTGGAGACAGCATCAAAAAAGCCCATAATTAGAAGTATGAACATTGGAGTAAAATCTAGGAATTTCTTAAATGTATCAGGTGGTAATTCCCACTTCAAGGACAACTCCTTCATACCAATATATGATTTTAAGAAGGGACTGCCATGAAGTGGCTAAGCAAATCCAAATTAGTTTTTTTTAATTTTCAACCTCAGAAAAGACTCAAAGTCACAAAGTTCATAATAATACGTCCTAGAACCTTAATATTTCTTTTTTATTCTTTTACTACCCTATATACTTCGAGTCTTACTCTCTCTCCTTATGTCAAGTAGATACAGCTTCCTTCTCCCAGCCACAACACCATTTTCTAGATCTCTATGCCTTTGCTCTTTTCCATGCAACATTTCCCTTGCCTTTTTTGGCCATCTTATTGAAACTTTGTTTCAGATGGTTCCTATTCTCCTTTTACTCCACTCTTATTCATTCTCATTTCCTCTCTTTGACAACATGCCTCAGAATGGAAGGCAAATTAAATTGGATAAATGCAAGCCAACTTACAAAATAATTTACTCTTTTGTTCAGAAAAATGATAAAACTGAAATCTGATAACCAGACACCCTTTAGGACTTCGCAATGTTAGGAAACAGAAACAACTTCTACAAATGCATAAAACTCTTGTTCCTAATTTTCTGTGTCTGGGAAAGAAAATGCTAAACACAGAAACATTTTCATCTGTAAAGAAGAATTGTCATTTGTCCAGAACTGAACATTGCCCATTCTGGGCATTAAGCCAGGATGATTTAGTGAGAAGGGAGAGAGGAACCTGCATTTGGAGAGGCAACCAGGAAATGTTTCTCTGACAGGTTGATTTAAAGGAATGGCAGCTGTGTGAAAGTGCTGAGGGAAGAATTGTACATTGCATTTTGAGGGAGAGAGTTATTGGGCACCCAATGGAGACAGATATCGGGGGGTGATAAAAGCATAAGCCTGTGAAAATATACTTTCAGATGCCTGAAATTTTGAGAACCTGTATATTTGGGGTGATCTTTTTCCTCTGTAGCTTAATATGTCCTAAATACTGAGGAACAAACCTCCTTGTAGCCTCCAAGGTGGCTGCACTGGAACATAGAAGCTGTCTGCCACCTCCCTCTGGTGTGTCTCTAGATGGAGATTCACTGGCTTTCCAGTTCAGACAAGATGGTAGGGCTTTTGATAACATGATCAGAGTTTAATGATCATAAGAAAATCCAAATCTGATTCCAGTAGACTTGAGTGCAACATTTTGCACAGCTCAGTAGATGATTCATGAAAAGTTAATACATAAATGCATTGTCTCTTCTGCCCCAGCATTGCTGTGAGCCCGCGTGTGAATGATCTGTCACAGATGGTGGAGTTGTTATAGATGGGAGACTGAGGGCTTCCATTTTCATGATCCAAAGTGCAGCATTTCCTGAACACACATGGACTGCTTTAGTTTGTCATCCCATTAAGCTTCAGTTCAGACTGTGCTCGCAGAAAGGCTGCGTGTGCAAAGCTGATGGAAGGTCTTCAGTATGTAGAATGCTCAGATGATTTAAAGATAGATCATAAGGTGGATTTGAGAGGTTGAGTTTCAGGTAGGTATTTCACACATGACTAAATGAAGGAGCACAGCCACGGTACAGGCAGAACGAAACCCTGGGTACCACGCCAGCCAGTGTCCACTTCCCATGAACAAGGGCTTGTTGGTGTGAGTTTAGGGATATGCCTTGTTGCCACCTTCCTGCCCTGTCTTTCATTTATTCTCCTGCTTTCCTATGAGACCTGCAGCTCAGTCACTGCATCCAACAGCCGCAACTTGTCCCAGAGCTGTTTTTATCTTTCTCTGGGGACTGTCTGTGCATTGGAGTTCACTTCTCTCTAACCCAAAGAAGTTTTCCAGAAGGCACTAATCAATTTCTGCTGCATGCTTTTTTTTCAGAGATTCAACTTCCTTGCTGTCTGCTAAGGGCTAAAGATGTCCCTGCTAAAGCTCCCTCCCTTAATCCTAGATATTTGTGAAGAATTTATTAAAAATATTGTTTTGTGCATGACAGAACATTTTAATACACAGAGTCTACAATACTTTAAATACACTAAATTTCATTATCTTCATGCACAAATTCATATCTAGAAATTTTCCTCAGCAAATATTATTAGCATGTGATTGGTGCAGTAAGTCTGGAAAGAAAAGGTCTTATGTAGCTTTGGGAGAGTTATGAGTCACTGCTATTTTACATCCCTATGGAAAATACTATAATCCATGTTAGTCTCTATCTCAAACCATAACTAGGTTAACAGCATTTTGCCTTTCTGCATTCCTCCATGGACTCAGTTGATATGACATTCCCCATTTTTTGTCTTAAATCATTGCATAATGCTGAAAGGTGCTGTTCAAGGCTTCTTTATTTCACCCTACTTTTATGCAGTGAATGAATAACTCCTACAAATAGTTTGTACATGGGTTTGGTAAACCTTAATATATTTTTGAGACACTGAGATGCAAAGATAGCATATAAAGGCTTTGGATATTTACCATTACAATTGATATGAAATAAATTTATAAATGAAATGAAATATAAAGAGTTAAAAGAAAAAATAGAACAAACAAAAGCTTCAGGATAAAATATTTCATTTGGAATAGATGGCAGAAGCCTTGAGTTGTGAGGAAAGATGTATTAGACCACGGAAAAATAAATATGAGAGAAACTATGTCATGTAAAGTCATTAGAGGCAACTGCTGGAGATATTGGAGATGCTGGAGAGAAAAATCTTGTTTTAGCAATGCAGTTCTAAACAGTCAGAGAAGCATGTTGTGAGCACCTTCTAAAAGAACAATTTAAAAGAGCTGGAGCAAATAAATGGCTGATTGTAAATGTCCACTTAACCTCCCTGCAAGAGCTGAAGTGCCTGCGATGATTTCTTATGGGAAATGAGGAATTTCCGAAAAATTATTTTCCCCAAATTACAACTAGCATCTATGTACTTTATTTAGAAAGAGGGGAAGAAAGAAAGGAGTTGGAGAGACATGGAGACAAAAAGCAAATCTTAACCAAAGATTAACCAAAGGAGCAAATGAGCTACTTTTCACTATCTGGCATTTAGATTTCATTAGTATGTCATATATGAATTTTAATATAGCCAAATATAAAACCCTCTTGTTACAGAGTACTATATAAGAACAGAGGTGAAAAGCCGTTGCAGATGAAATGTTGGAATTTTTTCCACTGACTCCAATGGTATAATGATTTTTATTAGAGAGACTTTCCCCATTTAAAATGGGATGGCATGGGTGAGGGCTGAGGTCTCTACTGCGCATTCACTGGCAAAGGCTAACATGGATCCACCACTTCTGTATCCTGTCTTCAAACTCTGCTTGGTACTCTGGCCAAGTACATGTCTTAAATTACCTCTGATTTGTCCATATTTGATTTATTTATCTGTCATTAAAAGCTATTTGAGTCAAAGCTGTTTGATGTTCACTATGTAAATTTCCTAAAGCAATGCATATTTGTGCGTTAAAATTTGAAGTAATTTCCACTTATTACACATAGCAATATTGATTGAATTATAAAATAGTCTATGGCTATTGTGAGGAACAATATGGAAATGAACTGTCTTATTGTTGCATTTTAATTTAATATGTAATTAAAATTACCAACTGCATTGCGATTTTAGTTTTAATATGGTTTTGCGAGTGATGCAAAATGACAGACAACATAAAAGTGAGATGGTTTGGAAAAAGAGTCTGGTTGTAGTTAAGTAAAGCTGGGAACATCCTGACCTTCCACACAACCAGATGTGGAAAATACACTTCAAAGTCTTCAAGACAAACCTAATGGCATACAAGATTAATGGATGCTGTTCCTGAAGGACATAAAGGGTCTTATAACCTTGGAATCCATGAAAGCAAGGCATATATGTGAAGTGCAAACTGATATTTTCTAAATAATCTAGAAGAGATTATATTTCTTATCTATAGCTGGACAAATGCTTTAAGAGAGGTTACTACTTCTTCAATTAATGTTTTCATTTATTTAATTTAGCAATCCTTTAACACAGGTTTCATCTTTTACTCAGGTCATGATGTGGTTAAGTTTTACCAAAGTAAACTAATTATAAATAAGTGTTTTTAAAATTTTAAGTTAAATATTTATAGAATTTCCATTATTTGAAGTTAATGCATGCAAACATTAATTTCCACTTACTGGTGTAGTAAACAGACAACAAAACAATTTCATTTAAAATCTAAATTCAGTTAAAATTTAAAATTAAAAAATTCTTCAACTTTTAACAACTAATGCAAATGAAGATTTTTTTTTTCAAGACAGGCTATCACTTAAAAAGCAGCATATTTTGAAAAAAAATTTATAACTTATATTACATCCTGATAGAAAAAACTAAAGTTAGTAGAATTTCTTATTATGAATTTTTCTGCATTTTTCAGGCATTATTAGATTTAAAATGCTGGCATGTAGTAGGATATTCATCATGTTCTAATATATCTGTACACCTTACACAAAGGTATCTTCTCCTTCGGGTTTCATATTTAGAACAACCCCAGCCAGAAATGGCTACACAATATTCCTTGTTACAAGGAATAACATGGAAACGTGAAGATACAGTTCACAACCGGTCTGCCCAGACAGGCTATTAACATCAAACTTTTAGCATTTCATCCTCTTCTTTTTTCTGCTTTAAAGGGGGGGGAGGGGGGTGGAAATGCCAAAAAACCCCCCACCAAAACACAAAACCCCCAATAACCACAACTCATATCCAGTCAGTGCTACTTTATTCAATAAAACGGAGGAGCCGGTGACTTGAAGAATTGGTAACAAGACATGAAGTTTTTTATCTCCATGGGAATGATTTGAACACAGCTTAGGTTAATAGTGACTGAAATCTGTCCCCAGGAGACTGTTGCTCAAGTGAAAAGCCTGTTGATCATTTTGGTGCAATGTCAGTGCACTGTGTAAGTGAATCTTAGTAACCAGCATCACTGCTGTCATCTCTGCAGCCTCTGCAAGGAGGATAGAAAATATTCCTGGGGAATGAAATACTGACTCAAATAAATCATCCCCTTGGGAGCCCTCAGACACACTGAAATAAAAATGCAGGTGAAGCTTTCATTATGGCTTTTTCTGATTTTGTACTTCCATGTTCACGTGTGAATTCTCCTGGTTTTGGTCTAGAGCAGGAATGAGTGTGCCAGGCACAGGAAGGAGGCCTAAATAGTAACCCATGTAACATTACAGTGGGTCAACTTTGCTAAGGGATGAGCTTTTAGCAATTCCAGTCATCAATGCATGTATTTCCATTCGACTGTTTATCCTATCCACATCAAGTAAAGAAAAAGTCACTCCTCCACCCCACCTTCTCTGTAATTAAATAAATGAATTTGAAATAGAATTATTGTCAGACAACTCAGCAGTTCTGTAACTCTAATGGAAGCTTTTCCCCTTGGACCCTCCTTGCAAACACTTAAGTAAATTAACACAGGATAGACAAAGCCATACACAGATCAAAGGATCAAATCATACTAAATGGCATAGGACCATTTAATGTCCTCCTGTTAGACAGAAAATGAACCTTTGCTTCTGTTCTCTCAAGGTGCAGCCCCACTGTAAATGCTGTCAGATCAGAATAAATTAACTCTCTCCACCTGTCAGATGATCTATGCACATATTCCCCTTCAACAGGACATTTATCTGGCATGCAGAACCAGAAAACATGCTCCAGTTTGGCTTTTCAAATACTAAAGCAATTTAAAATAACCTAGTTATGATGCCAAGTTCTCTCCATCATATGCCCACTTTGCCTGTATCTTCTGAAGATATTTTCTTAGCCCTGTCTGCTCCAAAGAAACTTATTCAGAAAAACAAAAAAGCTGCTGATAACTTCCACACTGTTCTGTATTGCTTCTTCACCTATTTTGACTCCCCTTCCACAAAGGCCTGGATTTCTGAAATGGTGGAGCTCTCCCCACTGATATCTTTATGCCCCATTTTGCCTTTTTCAGGTGATAACATACTGTGTTGCTTTTCCTTGTCTGTAGTTCTGAATTTTTAGAAGTTAATGTGGTTTACTGTCTAAATATGGATATAATTGTTCCTCTGAGGAACAAGACAATTCATTAGCTGCTCTGAAAACTCCTTTACAGCTGCAAGAGCATAACAAGGATTGCCCTCTCATGAGCGATGCATGTGAGTGTACAGTGCTCAGGGAAAAAAACCCCAATAAACTACAAACAAAAACCACAGAAGCGGGGCTTTTAGTTATGGGAAGAACAAGTCCTTCAGTACATATTTGGCATCTCAGACAATCCCCATCAGCAGTAGAGGCATCTCCATCTGGGAAATGCCATGCCACACCCCAGCAGCAGAATTTATAGAGACCAGCAGTGGCTTTTGTCCCTTTTCAGGATGGAACCCAGTGATTCTCTGATACCATCTCCAGAAAACATCATGTGAGAATGGCTGCTGCTGCTCCCAGCTGGAGAAGCGCACAGCAGTGTGTGGGCAGAACAACCATACACCTCACAGCCGGCCAGCTATGGAAGCAGATAAATGTCCTTCTCTGCAACGTGGGAGGTTGAGCCTTCTCAGCTCAAAAGAAACAGTCTTCCTCTGCTTAATAGCCCTTCAGCTGGGATTCATTAAGGAGCAGATAAGAATAGCATGATGATGGCTTGGAGAGGAGCATTTTACATCTTTGCCGCTTCTCTGTGCTGGAAGGGGCTTTGCTAAGCTTAAGGCAACTGCTTGCCTGGTGCTGTGCCAGAACAGACAGTCCTCCCTCCCCAGCACAGTCAAACAGGCATCTGACTTACATTGCCCCAACTAAGAAAGCTACTTGAGTTAAATACCTTAAGGCAGGGATCTGATTAATTTCAAGGCCTTCAACGTCCTGCTGGTTACAGGAATGGTTTTTCTCATATTAGCAAAAGGCAAGGTCAAATGTAGGTTTGAATGTGTGGTATCCCTTCAGTGTTTGCTTTTCTTTAATCTGGCACTTCTTGCTACTTTATGAGAAATGTATGTAGCCAGAAAAGGGGACTCAGAAACTACTCACAATCACTTCAGCAGCATCTTTTAAAGAAATGGAGAAGAGGGTCACTTCTCGTTTGTGTGTGTGTGTTTTTGATTTACTTTTAATAATCTTCATGTTTGCTAAGCTGGTGGCACAATACAAGTTTCTTCAGAATGGTATCTTTGCACAGAACTGTGAAATGTAAAAAGCTAAGATGCTGTGAAACAAACATCTGAAATTACAATTCATAATATTCCCTGCAAAATGCTTCAGGCCTAAAAAAATAGTCAAAAAAGACAACCAGACAAGTCCACTCTGATCTTACTTCAGCTTATGATGGCCTGGCCCCCCCACTGAATCATCCCCATCCTAAATGATGCAGGCTAACCCTCTTTCTTTCTCATCTTCTTTGTTTTGTGCTCCTCTCAAATCAAAACTTGTCATCATCTGCTGTTTGGCTGCTGTCTTTGGGGTGGGGGAGGTTTAATTGGTTTTGTTTTCCTACTGGCTGTGTGACTTTAGCAGCAGTCTTTCTTTAAATTATTGTTCTTCATTTTTGAATGACTGATTTCTTGCTGCATACATGACTCATGTCAGCACTCACTTGTGGGATACAAGTGAGTGCTGGAGGCCTTTGAAACAGCAAAAGTGAATCCATGCCAGAGGAGGACACCCAAAACTCAGGTGCTGTTTGTTCCTCGGGACATTAGAGCATTGAACAGGAAGTGAAACAACCTCATTTGCAACCTTCCAATCTCCATATTTCTCTTTCTGCTCCTATTACACAGAATGAAAACCAGCTGCTTATCAGCTCATAGTTTGCTTTGCTGATTGTGGTTTTGGCAGATGAATGGGATTTCCTCTTTTGTGCTTCTTGTATTTCCCGCAGTACCAAAGTCTATTAGAGGGGAAGAGTACTGAATATTAATTCCAGACACTCCATTGTAAAGTTGTACCTGGCACTCCTGTTCAGATGCATTAACATTCCAGTTCAAATACATTAACATTCCCAGACCCTGGTCTGAGCTCATTTGTGCTGATTTTACACTTATATAACTGCTGACAGCTCAGGAGTTGTCCTTAATTTACACTGAGCTGCTTTTACTGCTTGTTTGCACTGTTTACAATGCTGGGTTATTTACTGTACTTCTATTTATCATCCTATTTTGTAAAGAAGATTTGTATCATTTATCTTGCAAGGCTGTGGCATGCATCACGATAGATAGCATATTTTTAATTATTTTCCTTACAGTTTGATTTCTTTTCATTCTTTCTTTTAATATTCCTTCTCTTAATCATCCTTCTTAATCAATATTTGCATAACTTATGTAAAACACTTGCTCTCCATTGTTCTGCATCCCTTTCTAGATCTGCTAAAACATTTCTCATGTGAGGATCAGAAATGTCCAATGTTTTTTTCAGTCATGATGAAAGCCAGCAACAGAATAGGGACAACCATCTTCCCAACTCTGAGCGAGGAGAACACTTTTCCTTGCACTTTTCACTGTTCTTGGCTGCTTTGAATCCTCTGAACTTCTGAGTTGAATAAGTATTCACTAGAAACTGATGAATAAATCTAATGAACGTTCTGTGACCAGTCAAATTCATGTGCTCTTTGCTTTCCTTCATTTATTTATACCCAGGGGGAATAAAATTACTTTTTTTCTAAGTTTTTAAAGCAAATTAAAGGTAATTGACAGCCCTGTGCTTCTTGGTACTGATGATTATTGAATGAGAGTGAAATGAACTGAAAAGCAGTATTTCCAGACGGATCTACTCTAATTTCCATTTTTGTACAGCTAAAGAATAAGATTTATTAGCACTCTTCAGCCTTTAGCTGAAAGAGAAGGAGACAGAAAAAAAATTATCTGTGAATATCCTCAAGTTTATTTTTTATATATGTATTTTGAACACATTCTGGAGCTTCTGAAAAAAACATGTAGACCAGATAAGACTAGCAGGAAATAACAACAAGAAAATCTGAGACAAAATACTAGATAACTCTTGGGAGTAATTTCCTCAGAATCAGACACGTAGCTCCAACATATATTTTATCTTGTTTAGCATGCTTTTAAAACAAAACATAAATTGTCTCCATGCAAATGCTATTTCATGACAAGAATAACGCCAAGTAGTTATGTTCTTATCATAGCCCTGTATTGTCTTGTCAGCTGCTGGCACTCTTTAAGAATACCTTTTTCCCTGAATTTTTTGTGTAGTGATTCAAACACAGCTACTGTTTTGAGCTGCTTTGTGCTTTGATTTTAAATATATTCAGCTGTTTCCCGTTGGTTTACAGTGGCTGAATTCTGTAATATATGCTTCTTGGTTCTCTGAGATATATGCTTGGGTTCTCTGTTTTACCAGAATTGTCTAAATTACTCACCAAATCACGAGCTTGAAATTTGCTTCAAAGAAATCCCTGCTATGTCATGCATTTCCACTTTTGTGTTTCATTAGGGATTTTTTTCATTTTAAAAAAATCCATTTTTTTCCATAGGGTGAGCATACAGATTCCTGTGTAGATTTATGCACCTGTGTATGAAAATTCAGTCTCAGCAGAATTCCCAGCCTGCCACCACCCACAATCCTGCAGTCAGCTATGAGTAATTACAGTTGATCAAATGTTTTCCATATACAATTTGTGAATAGTAAGGGACAGATTTGAATGTGGTCAATCAAATTCCAACTCTGCTGACATCAATGGAATGAGGTGAATTGACAACAATTATTGACTGCAATGCTTTCCCACTAAAGTTTTTGACATCAAACTACTAACCACTGGCAGGCACTGATAACTTCTATTGTATTTCACAGGTGTATATATTAGAAGAGTTCTTTCCATTCTAAAGGTGCTAAAATATTCCAAAAGATCTTACCTATAATCTCCAGTAATCATATTGTTCTTTTAGTCATTATTGTTATTGCTGTTAATATTACTGCTTCTAAAGATAGTTTTATTCTCTAATCTGTTGCAAAATCATGAACAGATAATGCAGAATTCATTATTTCCTATCTTGCCATTATTTCTAGGACTGACAGCAACTTATTGTAAATTACTGGGTCCCAAGAACACCCATTTTCTTTAGAGAGTTTATCAAACATAGTAAACTATGATTAGCAAATGCTAATCTTTTGTATTAACTGAAGAACTGATGTTAAATCAAGTTAATCTCATTGTCTATAAACAAGTCTTTGACATCTTTTTAAAAAATGATTGTATCTTTTAGGGCATTTTATCTCTCAGGCTGAGAGATAAAAAACCAGGCAAACTTGCTTGTCTCTGATAGTTGACAATATTAATTCTGATAAATTTAATTGCAAGATGCACCTAGGTTGGAGTTGGATGGCAAATGTAACTCCTGGCTATTGAAAGGGATGTAGAAGGCATCCTGGGATTTAGAGGCCAGTCTGTAGTCTACGATGAAGTACAAGAACACTGTGCTCTTATTCTCTGCACACACACCAGTTAGTGAGATATATGCATGTTGTGGGGGAGTTAATGTATGAGAGACGATCATGCAAGGCATTTCTTAGTAACTTCATTCCATTTAGCCAGATAGTTTGCCATAGAAACAAAGATATAAATCCCAGCAAATCTAAAGAAAATAATTAGCTGTAGTTTAATTTGGGACTAATAAAATCATTATTTATTATTTGCTGTGTTGTTGCCTCTGCTGTTTGATTTATGGCAGATAAATTGGTTCTCTTTAATACTACATTTTGAGTTTTTTTAGGCGGACTTGCTAATGTCACAGCGTACCTAAAAGCATGTTGCTGTACAGTGAGCAAATCCTTCCTTGCCTGAGGCTGTGGGCCTTCAGTTTCTCAGAGTCAAACTACATAATCACTGCAGTCCTTAAAATACGTACCAAGTCTTATAAGTTGCTCTTTCTACCACTGCTACAAATTATGGTCCCTCATTCTCAGATTTTTTGAAAATTTATTTCCCCCCAGAGAAGAAAAATTTTTTTGTAATACTCCAGGGAAATGGATTAGCCTTGACCTGAAGGTCCTGGAAAGTTCCCTGCATGCTTGTGTGGGCAGTTTCAATAGTGCACACAGCACAGGTTGAGAAGCACCACAGAAATCAGGAGATATAACTCAGAGCTGTGAACCTGTTTCTATAGAATTCCCAAAATAAGCTAAGATGATTCAGGGATATTTTGCACCTAGGAGCCTTGTTGTTTTGTCTCAGTGATTATGTGATTTTACACTGATAATCAATTAGCAATGATGAAATCACGACCATTTTTTGTTTTATTGATGAAAGAAAGACTTTCACATTCAAAACTAATAAAATGAGGAGAATCTAACTGAATACAGCTATTCCTGTTCTGGGGAGAGGATGGATAAGAGATTAGTGTGTCAATATTTTACATTTAAGTGGGCAAAATTATAATCTGATTTCCTTCAGATATAAAAAACCTTGCATGTGATCTGTGTAGCAAGGATCATTTAGGGTTTATGTGAAAACAGCTCAGAATAGCATGGTTCAATCTTTTCTTCTTTCTGACCGGATTGGAGCATGCTCGCCATTAGCTGAATTTTTACTTCTACAACTATTATGACACCTAAGAAATTTTTCAATAGAATACTGCTGAAAAGCTCTTTCCACGTAAAAAAAAAGACCAATAAAAGAATCTTGGAGATTAAGAAAATCCAGTGGTCTACTAAATAGCTTACTGAAAGACTGATCTTCAGAGTCCAGAAAACAATAATTACAAAGCAAAGGCAATAGAATAGAATACAAACAAAATAAAACTATTTGGAACAGATTACATGGAGGTTGAACGTTTGCATTCTAATTTCGGTAAAGTCACTGGCAGTGCTGTCACTGTCTTCAAAGACTAAAGAGTGGGATTCCTGGAAAAGAAATCCCACTTTCTGTAAAGTGATACAAATTATCTAAAATGCATGGTCACTGCAAATAACAAAGTGGGATAACCCACATTTTTTACCATTAATGGAAAAAAACTTTGCAACTTTTCAGTAAACAAAGGCTGTATTGTTATTGATGCTGTTATCTAAAATTAAACTTTGAAGATATTTGTGCCTGTTAGTGGAGAAACAAACATTCTGACATTGATGTGGTGTGGAGCAAAGTCATAAAACTGTGTTTGCTATACTACATATTTACAGATGAGAAATGGAGTAAAAAATACTTGAATACTTAAATATCCTTCATGTGTTGTTTATAGGAATTCTAAGTATTTAATGATGAAAAAAGAAAGTTTATTTTAGATTTAATAGTAAAATCAGTAGTTAAATGCCTCCAAGTCTCAATACGTGTTAAAACACCAAATTGTTGTGAGTACTGGAAAGGGGACTTTCCAAAAAAGGGGTCTTAGCCAAATGGGACAAATATGTGTGGCATCAAAAATTATTTTATCATGAGGAGCTGGACTTTGGAGATTACACTTCTGAGGTCAATGAAGTCAGTTGCATCTTGCAGTACATGCAGCCTTTCTTGATCCTGGGTCTCGGGAAATGAAGAACCTTTAAATTAGTTCCATATGCCAGTGGACCTTGTAGGAGTATAAAACAAAGAAATGGTCCTTTTCAGCCTGAGTTCTAGTCCTCTAGACCTACTTTAAGGTTTCAGATTTCTTTTGTCTCAGAAGGCAATAAATCAAAGAAAGTAGCCTGTAATATTGTTCTTCTCTGCACCAAAAAAAAAAATTAAAAATAAAAAGGAAAGAAAACCTCACCACCACCAAAAAGACAAAAAAACCCAAGAATCACCTTGTCTAGCTTTATGCTCTTATCTGATCTGACTTGAACATCAGTGCTGGTTAGCATTTCTTTTTTCATCCAAAAATTCCACCTCCTCAGTACACATAATTTATTTTATCAGCCTGAGCCGATGTGTTCAGTCCAATTGATTCTACTATTAATAAGGAAAATGGCTTTCCTCAGACTTTTAACGTGTTCAGACCTGGTGGGAGCCTGCATGGCCATCAAACAAAGACTACTACAGCACCGAATCTATTGAACAACTATCACAAAGCCACTGCAGTGATCTTTAAATAAGGTTCCTTTTTATTATCTGTGCTCCCAGTAGGCAAAAAAATAGATTGAATCAGGATGAAGTAAACTGCTCTGTTTAGTTGTTGCAAAAAACTAGAGCAGCTGAGGTGGATAAATTACATTTTTTTAAATTAGTGCACAGCAGCTCTTTTTTAGGTAACAAAAGGAAGGGTCAAAGGTTATTGCCCAAGAGATTGATAGTTTTTCCCAGTGCAGCAAGAAGGACTTGTGAAAATAAAAGTTCCACTTTTCTATGATAACTCTAGATGGAGGAAACTGACCTTGTGTCCCACTTCTTCTGTAGAGCTCCAGCATTTTGCTTCAGCAGACTTTTCAGAAAATGGCCCAGGAAGTTTTCTCACCCAGAAAATCGTTCAGCGAATCAAAATTGAAGACCTTTCCAAAGTTTAACCTGTCCCAGAGCTTCAAAATTTCATTAGGAATTAATAATTAGGAATGAAGAGCCGAGCCTACATGTCAGTCACAGAGGCACACTGATGCCAGGCATGGTGTCTGGCTGCCCACAGTTTCCCCAACCAGTCCAGTCCCCTCTTCTTCCTCAAGACAGCTGGGCCATGTGAGACCTGTTCAGTTAGAATCAGCCTGGCAGGCCCTGCATTATAAAATAATCATAAGAAAGGAGATAAAGCAAATGAAAAAAATACACATCTGTCATTGTGGATGGACTTCTGAGGACAGGATTTTTCCACGGCTTTGCAGATAAGGACAGCCATGCATGCTCTCTCAGGCTGAAAGCAGACATATGAACGTTCCTGCCTTATGGATCTCCTCTCTATCTGCTAACAGTTGATTTGTATAATGCTGTTTGGTATCTTTCACTGATCTCTATTCTCTTAGCAGAAGACAGTGGAAGGATGTGACATTTAAAGTTGTTTCTGCTTTCAGGTGTTGGGAAGTGGGGGATCTACATGAAAAAGGCATGGGAGCAAGCACACTGGGATTAGGCTACGAGATATTCAACCTGAATACTGACATTTCCCTTGAAGTCAGAGACAGTCTACAGAACTGGTTTCCTCCTCACTTGTCAGTGTACACAGACTAATGTCAACAGGAGTCTGAATCTTGGGGTTTCAGCTGCCTCACTCCAGTTTTAAATTGATGTATGCATTTTCTGATGCTTTTAAATTAACAACAAAAAATCTATATCAGGTTCTCTGTAGCAGTATGATAACTTTCATTTATAAAGCTGCCCAAAATCCATCCTGTTAAGGAAGCTTCAGAATTTCCAGTTTATGGCAAAAATAATTTTGGAGCGAAACTTCTGGGCAGTGAGAGGCGGCCAAGCCTCAAAGTTACTGCCTGCCATGTGAGAAATGAAAGTCCTGTTGTATTACAACAGAGAAAATTCAGACATTATTTGAATTCAGAAATATACTGAATTTAGAATTCATTATAGATCTGTCACTTTTGCAGAAAACATCTTCTAAATCCATTTCATATCAAGAATAATATTTAGGAGAATTAAATAAATATACATAAAAATATAATATAATTTCCCCATGATTCTCTCAAAGTACATGCAGTTTGGAGACAATTTGGAAATCATCTACTTCATAACCAACTAATATGGAGCTACACAAAAATCAAAGAATCCCTCAAAATCCAACAAAAATGCAGCAGAAAAAAATACTGATTTAACCTAAAACAAAACTTTGGGATAAACATTTTCAGTCCCAATAATTGCCATTTACTGCATTTGAAAGTCAAATCTCTCAAGTGCCACTAACTTTAAGTTCTGTCCTGAACTTTTATATAAACACAAAGAATTGGTAATGTTTAATTTTTGGTATTACAACAAAATGAAAAACAAAATAGGAGAGATCATTATACTATAAAGTCTCAAGCCCCCATTATTTATTTTCTGTCATTCTTACTCTGCCTCAAACATCTATATTCTCAGAAGTAAAGATAAATTCCTTTGGTATATGCATTCCCATATTGTTCCAAAAAAAGAGTTTTACTATAAAAATCAATATGTATCTGTTGATACTGGATAATGATTTACTATATTTTTTCAGTGCAAAATTCCCTATTTAGTTTTTGAAAGCCCTGTTTTCAAAACAAAATATGAAATTAATTATTATTCATTTAACAAGGTTTGTTACTGTAATTCAGACTGAGTCTGGCTACATCTCATCACAAGTGTTCCATGTCCAAAAATTTAATTTCTCTGTAAGGACATATACTACACACTTCCTCTATAAATGTATCTAATTTAATGAGTTTTTACTACCTGATAAACAGTAAGCTACAATATATTTCTTTCTAAAGCAAATGAATAGCAGTTTCACATAATTTAATGGCATGTAATAAAACACTAATCTCTTTTACACATAGAGTAAGTGCATCACAGAAGATACCTGTTATCTTCATCATTTTACTAAAAATCAAAAGTCATTATTAATTTTTTCTACATTAATTATGATAGACATTAATCACAACGATCTTGCTTAGCATTCAGATTACTAGAAAGTATATCATAGCTTGGAAATTCACTATTTAATTCCAGGAGGATTAAGTCAATTAAGGTGACTCAAAACCATTATTTTCATAGCAATATAATGTCCAATTTTCACCTTGATTAATAGTTTATAGCTTGAACCTTTTACTAGGTTTCCACTTTGTTTGATTTGTGGAAAAATGCAGGTTTTGCAAATTTGGTTTTTTTACTTATGAATATTTCAGCCCAATGGGAAAAAAACAGTGCCTCCTAAAAACTGAGCACATAAAATTACAATGAGGCAAAACTTGCATGTATTTTGTCTGGGTAGACCAGACAGAATGCTCATTACATAATAGATTTATTTCAAGTACATCTAGGACACGTAGATAGAAATAACTCAGAAGTCAGGTCCCAGCCTGTGGTATGACAGATAATACCATATCCACTGCATTTTCACATTCAGGCAGAGGCCACATCGTGTTAATTTTAACTTAAATTCTCTGTAAATACTTCCTAACAAATGAAATTTTAAATCATGTAATTTACTATCACAACAAGAAATGCTTTGCTCCAAAAATATATTAGCAAAGAAATGTCCTTCCAACAACAGGTGAAAGGTTGCATATAAAAGGACTTGACAACTCAAATGGCACCCCAAGCACTAGAGAGCATAAATATTTATGATATCTTCTTATTTCAATTCCAGTTTTAGTACAGTTCTTACCTTCCTTCATTGCACACAAATATTGCTGATGACAGATTCTGCACCTGGGATGGGGCATCCCTGGATGTATGGACAGATTGGGGAATGAGAACCTGGAGCAGGGCTGTGGAAAGGGAGCTGGGGGTCCTGGTCAATGGCAAGTTGAACATGAGCCAGCAATGCCCTGGCAGCCAGGAGGGCCAACCTGGGGTGTCCTGGGGGGCATCGGGCACAGCATCACCAGCCGGGCAAGGGAGGGGATTGTCCCACTCTGCTCTGCACTGGGGAGGCCTCACCTCGAGTGCTGGGGGCAGTTTTGGGTGTCACAGTACAAGACTAAAAGCTATTAGAAGCACCCAGAGGAGGGCTGCAAATATGATGAATATTCTTGAAAAAAAGCCATACAAGGAGTGGCTGAGGTCACTTCATCTGTTCAGCCTGGAGAAGAAGATACTGAGGTACCTTGTTGCAGTCTGAAACCTTCTCAAGAGAGGAAGAAGAGGGGCAGGTACCAATCTTTCCTCTGTGGTGGCCAGTGACAGAACTCAAGGAAGCAGCATGAAACGGAGTCAGAGACGTTTAGTTTATATACCAGGAAAAGGTTCTTCACCCTGAGGGTGGTTGGGCACTGGAACAGGCTCCCCAGGGAAGTGGTCACAGCACCAGCCTGACAGAGTTCAAGAAGCGTTTGTCCATTGCTCTCAGAGACATGGTGTGACTCTTGGGCTGCCCTGTGCAGTACCAGGAGTAGAATTTTGATGATCCTTGTTAGTTTCTTCCAACTCAGAATATTCTATGATTCTAGAAGTCTATGAATGGCCTTAATAAAGGTTTTGCACCAAATTCGAATCCTCTGAAATTATTTATTCCTCAATAATACAAGCCTAGTTGTTCCATTTTGTCATGTGGTAATGACACCATCACAAAATCATCCATAATGAATTTGTGCCCCTATGTAGTCCTGCTTAAGTCAATGTGCTCTTTCTTACCTGCATAACTAAGCATGCAAATTTGCAGTACTGTTGCCTGCTAGAACAAAATCCTGCTTGACACAAGTGCTAAAAGTCAACATCTTATTTGCTGTTCTAAAATTTGGGATCAAATAACTTGTATCAGAATAAGTGATTTCAAAATTTTGTTGGAAGTGAAAAGCGAAGCTGAAAAACAGCAGACACAAGATGGCATTTGAACCGCAAAGAAATCTGTACCAAATCCTCATTTGTTTCAATGGAACAGCAGTTCCTCCACACATTATAGTAAATCAGAAAGACTTACTGGGAATTTCAGTCATCCTACAGCTTTGCTGAACAGTCTGAAGTATTTCATAAAATCCCCCAAAGCCTCTGAGAAAAGGTACTGGCAAATGACTATAAAGGTCAAAAGTGAAAAGAGAAATGAGAGAAGGGAGAAAAAAAAGAGACATCCAGAAGAGCGGACGTCAGGGTTGAAAACAGGTGAGGCGCACTGACAACTGTAGAAAGAGAGAGGTCTTGCTTAGTCAGAGCTCTTTTTCCTGCGAATGAGCAGAAAAGAGAGAGAATGACTGAGCAGCTCTTTTCCACTTTTATTTAGGTTGCTGCTGAGATATGAGTATGTTTTGACTTTCGAGACTTTTGACATAAGTGAAATTAGTATGATGTAAAAGAGAACTTTCTTTATCTGAAAGAAAGTCACGTGTTCCACTTCTGATGTTGTAAACTCCTAAAGATTAAAATATGTAAATAGTCAGAAGCCTTATCCCTTGTAAATCAGATCTAGAATGGACAAAGGCACCACCAAATACATTGAACAATGCCAGATTGCACTGCTGAGAAGTTGCACTGGATGACCTACTTGGCCTTTGCTGCCTTTAAATTATGTAATGCTCTTTAACTCTTTGTTAAGGTTTTGAGACAAAGCCAAAGGTTCCTAAAAACATTTGCCAATCCTTTTAAGAGAGCAAAATAAATAAACCCTCAAAGATCCTCCCAGAAAATCTCTGTGGCTGGTGGAGGAGAAAGTGCTCCTTCAGGGAGGGCTTTCTTTTCTGCCTTTATATTGAACATTTCCTCTGAAATGCATCTAGGGCAATGTTTTATAAATGCCTCTTAGCAGTATTTTTAAATCCCTGCCAGAATGAGGTGCACAACTGCTGCTGGAGGGACATGAGTGGAACTGAGCTGAAGGGTACCAGCAGACGCCTACAACAGTGGTGGCTTGGTGTGGCAGCAGCTACCCCCATAGGGTGCAGACAATGCAGAAGAGGGGCTCTGGAACCTCAATGCCAAAAGCTGTGCCTGTGGCCAGGAAGTGTCAGGGATTGCGAGCCGGGACCAGGAAGGGTTTGGAAAATATTTGGGCAGAGGACAAGGAAGGCTTTGAGATGGGAAGAGTTCAGTGATAGACGGAAAAAGGATGGGCTAGAAGGGCTTAGAGCAACTCTGGGGCTGAAAAGATAAGGGACAGGAGTCCTGAGGCAACTGAGGGAAAGCTGGGAGGCCACTACTCTTTTCAACCTCTCAAAAAGATCATGCCAGCAAGAGCACTTCATGCTCATGCTTGATGTCAATGCATGAAATTCCCTGGGCATTTTTGGAGTAGCTCAGACATAATCAAACTGCATAAGGTTTTCTCATCAAGACATACCACAGGTCCTCACAGTATGTCTAGCAAGACACTCATAGTATTCACCCACTCTATACTGTCTATGACATGAAATACCATCTTAGCCCAAAATGTACCGTCAACAGACCCTATAATGCACTCACTGCACTAGTTAGTATGTGTCACAAAATATCACAAATGAGCTTGGAAGATAGTGGGAAAGTAAAGGTCCTAGAGAGCATCATGCAAGAAAAGAACAAGGCATATTTTGTGTTGGAGGATCCCATTGCTGCACATGCTATGGGGCATATCCAACCTGCTTGTATGTCAAGAGCAATAGATGAATCCAAAGATTCTAGGACCTACCCCAGAAAGAGGTTGCCCTGAAAGTGCAATTTGTCTTTGCTTTACTGATGTGTTTTTCACTCTTAATAATTGACTGACCTGGGCTACATCTCATGCAGATCTGTCCTTTAAACTGAAAGAGGGTAGATTTAGATTAGATATTAAGGAAGAAATTCTATACTGCGAGGCTGGTGAGATGCTGGAACAGGTTGTCTAGAGCAGCTGGATGCCAGCCCAAGAAGTGTTGAAGACCAGGTTCAGTGGGGCTCTGAGGAGTCTGGTCTAGTGGAAGGTGTCCTTGCCTATGGCAGAGGGTTGTAACTAGATGATGTTTAAGCCTTCCAACCCAAACCATTCTGCAATTACGATACGAGACTGTCACCTGAGACTGCAGATTCATTTGTGGTGAGAAGAGACCAAAAATATATGGATTTGCTGAATGGACCACAGGTATTCCTAAAAGACAGCCATCTAATGGGACGTTGTGGGTGCAGGACATCCCTTTTCTCTTTCCCAGGTGAGACCTAAACTGGGAATTGCTGGGCACTTGGCATGCTCCATATGAGCGTGATTCACAGGCTGCCTAAGGATATTCTGATGGGCCTGAAAGGGCAGCTCCTTCCTCCAGCCTCCTTCAGCCACATTGTGGTCAGGATGTCCTTGAGAGCACTCCTGGAGTCAGACACTGTAGGCACTCCAAGGATTCCCTTTGAAAGCCAAAGAAACCTTTGGGGGTACTATAGCTGTGCAACACAGACAAAGCCAGACGCTTCTCTGTTGCTGATATATCCAAACACCCACTCAACACAGACCCACTATATCTACTGTATCTGTGCCATGCCGAATTCCTCTAAAACTCCTGAGACTTGCACTGTTTTCATTTTGAGAAATGCCACATAAATAATAGATGCTTTATCTTGAAAAAGAGGGAATATATTTCAAGTGAGCTTTAATATATATTTATATACATTACTGATAGCTTCAAAAATGAACATTTAGAAAATTAACTTCTGCTTTTATTTACTTTTGTACTGTTTTCTCCAGAGAAAGAGAAATGTTGAAAGTAGGTTCAGGAGTAAGTACAGTTATCTGATGGAAAGAGAGGTGATATTTTATATCTAAACACATATAAATAAATACTTTCTATGGAATCACTGATGTAATAAAATTCATTTAATTACCTTTTTAACTGTTTGCATATAAGCTGGAGGAAAGACAAAATGTATATATTCCTGCATGTTTCTGCAATCGGGTAAGCATCTGTATCCCAAAAAACCCCTTCACAATCCCTGTGTTGTAGTCTGTGGCTTCATTAAAACAGTGTACAACACTCTCCCATAATGTGTGTGTGTGTATGTGCGCGCTGTTGTGAGGAACAGAATCCTTTTCTCTGTTAAACAGACTGCTATATAAAGCAGGAGAACTGAAATTAGAGGAGGCTTATTTTCTTTGCTCCTTTTTAACCCCAACACCACATTCCTCTTGATCGTTATGCTAAACCTGAAAAGGAAGACTTCTATTAATAAAAACTAGAACTGGAAAAAATATATTACACCGTCTCTATGCCTGTTAAATTAATAATAGGCAAGTGATGAACAAAAATTGTGATTCATTACACATTCTGTGACAAAAAGAATAATTTATAAATTCAATGTAATGTTATTTCTTCTGTAATAGCAAAATGAATCATCAGCTTTTAATTTTCTGCTATAGCTATCTAAACCCTTTTAATAAGGGGTTTATCTATCTCTTGAGGTGTCTAGCAAAGTCTGATGGAAGTTCTCAAATTTTAGTTATGACACTACTTATCAGCTAAGAAACTGCAACAGGTTGTTTTCAAATTCCATTATCTCTTAATTAACTACAGTTATAGTTATATATTAGTCCCTAAATATTCATCTTAGATTTTACCATATGTCTAGCTATATTTGATCTACTGGACTTCACAGAGTATGCCTCACAAGCAAGTAGCCTACAGGATTTTTTTGATGAAAATAAATGAATTAATTGTCATAAACTCCAACACTCAGGTATGTTTAAAAATTTGACACTGTGATAAAGCTTGTTAAAAAGCAAACTAGTAATAAATAAATATTGCATTGTAACCTATTATGTATTTTGGAATGCCTGCTGCTTGTTTCTTAATGCTGCAGCTTGAATGTTTTTAGTTCCTGTAGAGGTCATTGGAATTTTAAAGACTAGTTAATATGGCGCAGTTCTAGCTCAGTCTCCAATACAGAAGGACTTACAGCATCCTCCTGGCAAAGTTTGGCATGCCAGTCATAAGCTGACTGTGTATCTAGCAGGGCCACCCTTTTGAATGGGATATTAAACAGGATTTGATATATCTATATTTTGTGTGTGTCACACAGAAAAGACAAAACAAGCTGGCCAAAGACAAATCATATGGCTTGTCCTGTAAGAAAAAACACCCAATATTGCAGAGATTTTGCCCACTGTTATGACCTGTATCCTCTGCGACAGTCGACACTGAAACTATATGACTACAACCTGAGGGATCAAGAAAACAATCATGATGGATGGATAACAGGTCTGGGATATGTACCCTGAAATTCCTAGGATTTTATCTGATTTTAGCCTTGGATCTTTAAACTAAATCTCTTAGAAAATGATGCTTCCACATACTCTAATGAGAAAGTGGGAAGTGCCTTCACACAAAAGCCCACCTGTAGCTAAAGAGAAAACTTTATCTCTTCACCTGATACACATAGAATAGGAATACAGATGCTTAAAAATGCTTTTGAATTCTCAAAACATTCCATTTGTTAAATGTTCTCAACTTGTGATGGAAGCCGGACTTTTTATTCTGGGAAGCTTAATAATTAAGGCACCCTTTAGAATCAGAGAAGATATCAATATAATGTATTAACATTTTTTCATTTCTAATGTATTATGTACTTGTATTATATATTTAATTACTGAATTATGACTGAGATCCTAGTTTTGTAGCAGACCAGCAGGGGAAGATACTCCTGCTCTGGTAGAACTATTAGTATCTTTGACAGTGAGGAATGAATAAGCTCTCTAGGGCAGGCTGTGCTCTCTTGTTCTGTGTTTGCATTCTGCATTGTATACTCGAAGCTCAGCTGAGGACCAAAGGTTCTTCAGTGGATCTCTGGCGCAAGCAATGCAGATAATCCCATTATCTTCCACCTCGCAGTCTTTTTCATGTTTCTGTCATCATGGAGAAGTATTTAACATAAGGTAGAATTTATCTTGCCTAATTTTAGCTCTCTAAATGTCAGGAATCAAGTATAAGCTGATTGCTCAAGGCAACCTGTAGTCAGAGGAGAAAGACAGGCTTCTCCAAGCAGCAATTCTTCCCACCCTGCTGTAGGAATCTGAGTGAACTGCCATGCTCTGACAATTTCCATCTCTCTTTCCCTCTTTTGAAATAGGAGACCAAAGGCCTAAGATTAAAGTGACTGCTCAAAAAATTATGTATTCCCCTAAAACTCTAGTCTTAAACCTCCTAAAATGGTAAAGGAACTGTATTCCTGTATTTTTATCTTCCATATCTACCAGTTTTAGAAATATATTAAGATTGTTAAAATATATTTCTTTTTCACTTTGTATGGCTGTTGTGTTTGATAATGTAATTCCAGCACTATTCTCCACTGCTGGAATAGCTGAATAAGAGTTTTTTCTTTAAATAAGAATCCAAGATGTATTAGGATATTTATTATTGCAAGGCCACATTATCCTAAGTAGCATAATGTTTGCACTTTGAACATTATACCTGGGAACGCTATCAAAATTAATTCTACTCTGGTGTCAATGACTACTGATGGGAGCTTTTTCAGTCATAATGAAGGAAGAGCAGTAAAATGTTAAAGAACAACACTGATCTTCAAGAGCTATACAAACACTTTCTAAAAGACTTAGGGATGCCATTGCTAGCTTTCCTCAAAACTCTGGTAGTTACAGAAGACATAATGATCTGCTTTATCCAAAAGTAAATCCCTTTGTTTTGAAGGCACTAATGAACCACAGTAACTGTATGATGATAAGGTCTGTAAGAGTAGTGTAATAATAAAGGCTCAAAGGAGTAAATAAATGCTTTCACATTGGAGTGGGAAACATCATCATTTTTCTTCTGATTTATGATCTCTAGTGAAAGGCCCGGTCCCATGAAGCTGAGTAAATAGTCCCCAGGGGTTGTTTTACCTCTCATTGTATTATTGATGTAATCAGATCTGACCTTGATATTTGACACTTTAAGAAAATTACAGAAAGGTCTTGCCCAGACACTAATTTCAGTTTGACACCTCACTAGCACTTTGTAGACCTTAAAAATTGCATTAGGTGCTTCTGTTTCAATTACAATAAAAATTGAAATTCCTTGATCTAAACTGCTTGATAAAGGTGTATAGTGAATGAACACACATACAGAAAAAAAGAAAATATTGCATATAAAAAGAGGACACATAGTGGTTTATTTTGTTTTAGGTCAAGAAAAACAGCACATATTGAATATGTATTAAGTCATGGCATATATTCACAGAATAATATTTGGAACCTGAACAGCATTTGAAGGCTTCAAATTCCATCATTTTTTTTAAACTTTCCTATTTTCAGCGGTAACTGGGGATATGAGTTGCTTCTGTCCTCCACTTTTTTACTTACAGCAGCACATTTTTAAAGTGAGCATTATTTACTCTTATAATAGTTGCTCGTATGTTTTAAAAATTTTATTAATAAAACTAGACGTGTAAAACTCTTGCCAAATTTGCAGGCCAATGGGTAAAGCACAATTCTGAAAAGAAACGTATTCTATTTAATTATTGTGGAAGTTGAGTCTGGCTCTTGTTTAAGCAATTTTTAAGCATAAGTAAGAATTATTTATAATACCAGAATCTACCTTTTCTCCTTTGCTTCCATTTTTCTTGCCAGAATATATCTGTGTTTTTGGAAGAACAAGACTAAGAACAGGTTCTCTCTCTTAGAGAATACTGTAAAATTTATGTTATTTCCACTAGAAGTGAAAGGAGTGCTCAGCAAAGCCAGTTTGGATCATCTCCAGCATAAGGAAAAGTTTCCATCAATTCTCATGTTTGTTTCTTGCCCAATGTAAACGATGCATTACAAGACTCCGTTCAAGAGCATTTGGGAAGTGCTTTGAGACCCCCAGTGGAAACCATTCTGACCATGCAGACTACTCTTAAGATAGTCTGAAAAGCCAGACTAAAATATTCCGTGTTTCTATGTTGATTCTCTCAACCTTGGCTAAGGAATTAAGTATTTAAGACAAAATGCATGCTTCTCTGCTTGGTTTCTCACCTGTCTGCTTGCCAGACAGCCTAAATGGTGTGTCAGGATGCCATTCTTTTAGCTACACAATTTACACCTGCCTGTGGAGTCATGTTACTGGCTCTTCAGGGATTTAGGAAGATGGGATGTCTAGCTAAAGAAAAAGCTGAAAATGAGATGATTTTCTGTTTGTTGTTACTTTTCTTCTTAAAAGGATTTTTTAAAATTATGATTCCTCTTTCACAAAAAAAAATAAATCCAAACTTTTAACTTTCTATTTCCATTCAAGGATATTATTACTTAAAGTGAAATTTCTTATCAGATTTCTGATGGACTATTGTTGCAGTGGGGATCCTGCAACACGCATATATCAAACCAGGAGTCCCGTGGAAAGGAAATATATATATGGACAGACAGATTCTTGATAGCTGTTTCAGAGATGTTTATTTCTCCAGCCGCACGGCCGGAGCTCTGCCGAGGAACTGTTCCAGTCACGGGACCAAGGGTCCTTCTCCCCGCGCAGGGAACACAAACCAACCAATGGGAACGAGGCTGAGCAGGGGCAGGAAACCCCGTGTCTGTGCCCTCAGGGCCCCTCTCCCAGGGCTACACGGCAGGGGAGGGACCCCAACAGACTATAGGTAATACCTTATCATTTATCTTTCTCAGATCCTGATTGTGTGGGAAGCCAATAGAGCAGTCAATCTTTTAACACAGAATCTTAGGCAAGACTTTTGAGCATCTTGTTCTGTACTTTTTCTGCTGAAATAGATACCTAGTGAAATACAGGAATTTGAAATCCATTTCAGATATTGACCTCAGTGGTGACCTTCAAAATATTCATTTTTGTCAGGTTTACATGACAAGATTAGTCTCACTTATATTCTACTACACATTATTTTTGTATAAGAAGAGTCTGAAGGCTGACACAAATGGATTGAATTCCCACCTAGTACTATTTTTCAAACCATTCTTCCAGTGGAAATCACACTTTTCAGGACAAGTCCATACCTAATTCTCTTTAAGTTCCCATACATGCAACATAGATCTATGGTTTGGATATCCTTGTCTTTCCTGCATCCTCCAAAATCTGAAACCACCACAGAACTTTGAAAAACAGCAATAACTCAGCATGAGAGCTAAAAGAATGAGTTTTCCAATTTGGGTCCAGATGTTCCTATATTTTACCTTGAATGCTGTTTAAGTCACTGCGGCAGTAACTAACTAAAAACTGGATTTTAAAATATGGTCTTGTAGAAGAAAGTGAAAAAGTGAAGAGGATAGCAGCTTCTAAAGAAACGGACATATTTTACAGACTAAGTATTTACATAATAACAGTAGTGAATAAAAGTATGTAAGGAAGACTATGAAAATAAATGTATGAGAAAAGAGCAGAAAGATAAATATTTCACAGAAAAGTGTCATTCACAGCAATACGAATGGTAGTTAACTTACATTTAAAAGCAGATGGGTTCAGAAAAGGAGAATTAATTGGAATATGGCACCATTTTTCAAATGCAACCCACAGTTATTAGCTCCTTTTAACTCATCTCTTTTTTTTCTGTGAATGCCTATATTAAAAGCCTATTTTAGGTGCTCATTACCAAAAATAATTGAAAATATTGATGACAGTAACAGTAAATTGAGGTTAGATGTATTTATATTTGAATGCTAAAAGAAGGAAATAGTGAAAATTTATTGTTTTAGAAAATACATGAGTAGCAAAAGTACACAAAGTCGTTCTATTAGAGTGTCGTAATTTCTACAAAAATACATTTCATGGGGAATATAGAATAACCATGGCAGCCCATACAGACATCATGGTAGAGTGGGAGGTGTAGCTGTACAATGATGTCAGAAAAAAGCAAATGTGCTGATCCCCTGGCTGTCTTTCCTAAAGGGATTAAGAAGTCAGCTTGCCCAACATATTACTGGCTGCTTTCATTCTTGCTTTCTTAAAAACTGAGCTAAATGTCCTCTGGCGATATTCCTGGGCTTTGAAGTTTAGTTAAAATTCACAAATACAACCTACCTAATCCAAACTGGAAACCCAGATCATGTTAGAAAACATTCTATAATTTTAAAATGTTTTTGACCGCCTCCTAGTCGAGGCCACTTCAGGCTCCATCTGAAAAGTAATACAAAGTTCTGTGCATCTACATCTTCACAAATTGTCCTAAGTTCAAAGAGAGTGGTTTAACCAATTTCTTCTCTGAGAAGTATTATATGGGACAGACCACCAGAGGGAAGTACTGAACACTCTTAAGAGACACAGCATTTGAGAAGTTTTCATTCTTGAATGAAATGCCATATGGCTGGGGGGTTGGATTTGCCTCTCTGAGGAAGCTGTGACAAGTGGTAACATTTATTTTTTGCCTTAATCTTTCTACGGCTTCAATTCTTAAATCAGACCTTTTTCCTGGAGAAGAAGTTTAGATTTTCAGTCTCTGCTGCTGTTCACATTTGCCTGTGTTCTGTGCAACTTATTTCTAGACCAGCAAGAAAATAACCTCTTGATCTTGATAGGTTAGCATTTTGAGAAAATCAGCAATATTTTGCACAAGCCTTCTGCAAAAATAATTTTTCATTTATTACCAAAAGAATAAAGAGATTGTGCAGATAGGTGAGTCAGGAAGATTCAGCAATCACATGAATTCAAGCAGAATGCAGTACAGAGGAGTCCATGTGTGGGTCCATCTGTCAGAGGAGGGGAAGAGCATCTTTGGTCATAAGATTGCCAAGCTGGTGAAGAGGGCTTTAAACTAAAGATGCTGAGGGAAGGGAACCTTAATCCATCTCACCCCTACCAGTTTGATGCCAGTGCCAGCAAGAGATGCCCAGAACCTGGAGAGGGATTGCAGGTCATCAGGAGAGCGCCTAAAGAGAAGCACAAAGAAATTCCTGCCAGCAAATTGACTTCATAAGAGTCCAGCTTAAATGCCCCTATCAAACTCACATGAAATGTGCAATAAACAAGAAAAGTTAGACACAACCATAAGGGCTACAATCTTATTGTCACAGAGTTGTGGTGGGATGGTTCCTGTGACTGGAGAGAATGCCATGCAATAAAACCCTGTAGGGAAGAGGGGCACAAGAAAGCTGGTGAATATTCAAGGATCACCTCCTCCAAGCTCAGGAGGTCAGATTGGATGGGGAGGTCAGATTGGATTTGAGCAAGCTGGTCTAGTGAAATGTGTCCCTGCCCTTCGTAGGGGGGATTGTAACAAGATGATCGTCAAGGTCTCATCCAACCCCAACTGTTCTATGCCTCTATGATTCTGTACATCCAAAGGCTGGGAAAAAACACCTCTGTACCTCCTGCAATTTGCAAATGTGCTTTGTCTGGTAGTGCAACTTAATCAGAAAACCTTTCAAGGGCACAACAACTTTATTGATCCTAAAAACTTAACAGAAACAACACTATTTAGTCTCATATGACAGCAGATGGCACTCTAAAACTGTTGGCATGTACATGTATGACTGCATATATGTATACATACACAATTAAAAAACATGTTTCTTTACAAATAAAGAAGCCTTAGAAAAATCTAGGATCTAAGACTGTAATGCTATTTTCTCTCAAAAAATATTTGAAATACAAAATCTCTCCATGCAAGGTTTTAGAAACATTTTCACATTGGAAGATCTCCAACAGAAGGGAAACAAAATCTTTTTCTAACATTTTACTTTGTCTTTACTGTCTTTCCATGTAATAAAAGTCATCTTCCTAGAAAATAAGAGTATATTTATTTATAGATGAAAAATAATTATACATAGATGTGGAGTTTTTTCCAAATACCAGACTGGAGTATCTGCTCAGTATTTACCAGGGATTCCAAAAAGTATTTAACATGTTAAGACTGTATGAAGAAGAGGAAAGAGAGGAAATATGGAATCCACTGCAGTCCTCTTAGCATATGTAAGAAATATGATAACATTGTATGAATTCTGTCACCTCATTTTGAAATTTTGTCAAGTTTTATTTTCTCTTATATAGAAGGAGAAAGAAAAATAATTAGTAGATTTAATAAATTATTAAAGCTGGAGAAATCTGAGAGAAGAACAATAATTATTCAAGCAAGAAGGAACAGTGGGGGTAAGAGAACAATGCCACTTGAGAATAGATTGTAACTGGATGCCAAATTACGCTACTATTTTTGACCATAGTGGGTGGTTTTGCTTGAATAAGGACTATAGCATTAAAGCCAAATATACATGCAATGCATGTGTTTTTGAACAACTAAAACACTTGAGAGTTTGGAGCACAGTCTGTAACTGGAGGATCAGACCTAACTTCCTTTGTAATATAAACAGTCCTGAAAGAGAACTGGCCAGTTCTTATAGTATCTGTGCTAATGCCAAAAAATAAGGTAACCTCAGTGGTGGCTAGGAGAAAAGTCCTTTTGGTTATTCTGGTTTTCAGGAATCTCTGACTAACCCCAGAGGCTCTAGCAGCCTGTCTTGAAGTACTGAAAACCAAATTCACCAAGATAATGTCCAACAATGGGCCTCAGACTAGT
This sequence comes from Corvus hawaiiensis, assembly GCF_020740725.1. Taxonomy (NCBI): domain Eukaryota; kingdom Metazoa; phylum Chordata; class Aves; order Passeriformes; family Corvidae; genus Corvus; species Corvus hawaiiensis. The sequence continues at coordinate 36,193,197 of NC_063216.1, forward strand.
CATGATTCACATGTAGGGGCATAAGCACACGTGCTTTCATCTAGGTACAGGTTTTATTTGATCCGTAGCTAGGGGAAAACATCTGATACTGTGTTGCCTCTTATTAAGGTCTCGAGTGGACACCATGGAGGGGGCTAGATCAGACCATACAAGAGGTCCTGTTGGGGTGATACTGCAGAACCAGCAGTGACTAAAGGCTCTGGGCACCTGAGATGGATCCTGACATTATCTCTTAAGTCAGGAACCATCTGCAATCAGGTCTCAGTCTTTCTCCACGCTACTAAGAAATTCTAGAAATAAGATATACATGGTAGTAGAGAACACACTAGACTTTATTCTGTTGGCTTACCTGATGCTTTGATGAAGGCATACACATTTTTACTTAATGTAGGATCAGACCTACTAAAGGATTTAAGCATTTAAAATCTGAGCTGGGATCCTAAATTTTTCTGCAGTCCCAAACAATGACTGTATACATCAGTTTAGTTGGTCTCTAATCCCAGATGTGTCCACCTGATAGATTTTTAGTTCTTCCTCAGTATTGACTTACATGAGAAGCTTGATGCATAAGGCATGGCTCGGCCTGTTATTTCTCCCTCTCTGTTTCTAGAAGGAAATGGCTTGGCAAGCTTTCTCCTAGCACCTTTAAGCATACCCCAATAGGGACAACAAAAAGACAAGTTTAATTTTTGCTACCATCTCATTTCATATCACTGTGTATTTGCTGGAATATCCATAACAAAATGAGAAGCTTGGCTTTTGGAGGATAAAGGCACACTAAGAAGATATTTTAATGCTCTATGTAGCATCCTATAAGAGTGTCTGGGTTTATCTGGAAAGATATTTAGGGAGAAATATAAAAATTCTGGAGGGTATTATAATGAAATCAAGCTATACAGTAATAAAAAAATGAGGATCAATTGGATCAGAACATTAGGAAAAAAAAATAGGCAGAAATTTGTCTTTGGTTCATAGTTTAATGGTTAAGACACTGGCAATAGGATATCTGAATCCTAATCCTTTTCTAAACAGTCTTTACACAGTGATTGTTCCTTAAATCTTTATAAAGCCTCTGATCAGGACAAGAAATCTATATAACTGCCCCTATGGTAAAATACAGAAAAAGCAGTCTTGCTTTGTGTTGTGTCTTGCTTTCATTATAGAACAATAAACCTTGTATTCTTTTTCACAGTAAGAATGTTTCAACAGGAAGAGCTGAAAATGTTCCCTCTTTCTACCACAGTGCATTAAAGTGCCTATAATGGTTGAGAAACACTAGAAAATAGGGGTGTGTATCCTGTTGGGTAGATAAGAGCATGAAATAAGCCTTTCCCTGCTTCTAGGTGAGAACTCAGATTCTATTCTCAGGAGTAATTGTCTATCTAGCTGTCAACTAAGAAAAGTCAACTTTATAATATTTTTCAGGAGTCTGTTGTGTGCTGGATACACTGCAGAGTGGCTTGTGAAATAGCTGCTGAGCTATCCAGGGGCACTGGAGGCGGAACATGTCTGGGCAGTAAGGGACATGCCCCTACTCTCTGGTAGCATCTGAGCTGGGCAGGACTTGATTTCGGTTTTGGACATAGTTGTACTGGAGTTTTTCACTATTACATGAGGCCTTGGATGCAGGATGCTGGGGACTGAGGGTCTGACCCACTCCTTTGATGGTGAAAAGTCATTGCCAGCAATGAGTTTTTGGTATGGCTCAAGCCACTATACCTCTTTTCTAGAATACATTCCATAGAACATGAAGCATTTAGAAATTGGCTGAGGAAACCAGAATGGTGAAAGTCATGCTGGTGTTCCTCTCCTGCAATTATTCTCAAGTCCTATTTTCAATCTGCATGCTGCTTATTTTCAGCAAACCCCCCTACCGTGAGATTCATCTGGCTTGGCAGCTGGTCTGTATGCAGTACATTTCAAGAAGGAAGGGGACAGAAGCACAGGCATGTTTCCAAGAAAACAGATAAACTGCTTTGGTGTCACTGACGTGGAAAGTGGGTTAGTCACACTGTAAAAGACCCATATTCTTGATTGGTTTTTCTTGTCCAGAGCAACACATGGCTGTGCTAACCCACCACTTGGACTATAATTCAGTGGGTCTTCCCCTTCCCTGAGAGTAGAGCAATGAACTTAGATTTTGGAGTTTACTATTTAAATTTTGCAAAGTATTCCACTGTTTTAAGGCAGCATGTAAAGCTGATTTAGGGATTACTGTTATGTCGGTTCTCTTTTTTTAGACACACTAAGTATTTATCTATACATTTAAACCTTTATCCAGACAGAGAAAAGGTGGGCAGATTAGATGATAGTGAACTAACAATTTTCACTCTTCCAAGCGCAAAAAAAGCATTATTCAACTGACCGGTTTAAGAGGAATTTAGCAAGCTCGTGGTATGGAAAGGTTAACTGGAAACGAATTTTTTTTAGGATTCAGACTTGATTACAAAAACTAACGCAGTATAATCAAAACAAAAGATTGCAGGTTTATAAGATGATGATATGAAATATATATAGCTGTGGGTTGCAAAGAAAAGGAGGAACATGAATTATAATATTTGGTGGACCTGAAAATAGGAGGAAGCATTTTCTTTTTGCTTGTTAATGTTCATTTACCTGACAAAAGCTAACAATTTCTTTGTCCAAAGAAACACAAGAAAATAAAAAATCCCAGAGTAATAAAATTTGGTAAGGTTTACAGTAATATATCACATGCTTACTAAACTAAGGTATGTATAATGATTCTATTTAATTTCTCTTTCTCTCTTCCTCCCACTTCTGATTGAGTTGATTGGTACAAGCTTAAACTGAGAAACCAATGACTCAAGGAATCACAGTATTAGGTCTTGAAGACTTCTCATTTCTGCTATTTTTAGGTTGTTGCAACTGCATCAACTTCAGTGAAGATACTTCTGATTTACACTGGTGAAACAAAACTGATATTTCAGTTCAGGAATCTTCCTGTGCAGAAGGTGCATATTCCATTTTCAAACGTTTAAATAATCCCGGTTGAAGAAATATTGTTGTGGTGATGAAAAAGAAGCCCTGCTTGAGAATGCAAAAGTTTGTCTAGCAAATTTGAGGAAGATCAGCAGACACAAGAAAAGGAAACATCTAAGAAACTCTAAAGCAAAGGAATAAAATTAATTTGTGAATTTACTTTCTTTCTTTCTCTAAGAGATCATTCACCCAGAATGAGAACACATTCAGCTGAACTGGAAGCCATGACAGGTAGGTCACTGACTGTGGGATATGAGTTATTACATCGTAAAAAATTAATGGGTGCCATAACCACTTTGAGCTATGTGCAATTATACAACTGCTTGAAATCAGTGGATATGTTGAATAAATGTAAAAGGCTCAGTAGATGTGCTCACGCAATCCTACACAAATGCCTTCAGCTCTCCCCTCAAAGCCAAATTCCTGAAGACCCTGTGCTGTCTAACCATGGAGTGAACGTCACAGAGTATGCCACCTGATAAAAACAGGAAGTGCCACAGGATTTTCTTCTTATGTGACTGATCCATGGGATACAAACTCAGGCTTTTGGTGAGGACATCCTTTCGTCTGCCACTACAACCCTTACAGCACAACACCCTCTCAGCTTGCCCCTACCCCCAAGCCATGCTGCAGGTGCTGCTCTGTGTGTTGGCTGAGGGGTACAGGATGTCCCAGCCCCTCCTCCACCAGGCCTGCCAAGCTTGCAGCCTCCGGGTATGCAGCCTGCCCAGGCACATCTCAGTAGCAGCAGCACACTTCCTTTCCTAGCAGGTAGAAAAGAGTGTTCTCTACACCAAAAATTTTAGAAAGATGATTCTTAACCACAATCTCCTTTTTTTATTATTATTTCTGTCACAAGAACAGAATATTGCCACTCAGACACCTTCTACCATATCAAGAGTTTTCACTTGCCTTGACAGGATTGTTCACCTGACAGAGGCATCTACCTGCAATGAGCAACGTCTCTGTTTACCTAGAAATTTGGTAGAAACTTGCCACCCTCCAAGTGTATTCATCCAGCAATGCTCAGGGATCTAAGAGTGTGTCCCTGACCTCTTCAAAAGAGCACTATTTGTATTAAGTAAGAAGAAAAGCACTTGTGAATCTATTTTGGGACAGCCTGATTATAAGTGGAAGGAGGAAAGGTGGGTAAATCCCTTAACTGGACTGTAAAACACGGGTTTGAACCTCCAGTTACCTGAGGGGAGGGAACAGAAATAGTGTATTCTTGGAATTGCAGGATCCACCTGGCCCTGGATTTCATATTAATAGTTTTCCTTCTTGTTTTGGCCCTGAAAAAATATTCTTTCTCAGAATGGCCTTGAGCATTGCACATGTACCTTGAGCATAGAGGTTGTGCTGGATGTGCAGCTGCTCATCTATAAGGTTAACATGTGCTATGGACTCAGGGGACCACAGTACTTCAGAAAAGAATGACAGCTAAGCCCAGATTTCCTCTATAATATATTCAAAAAGTGAAGCCTTAAACCTGCATGACATATTCTTATCCTGACAAGTCTACGACGGAGGATCAAGAAAGAGGAACCACAGACCCTGTCCATCTGGGTCCATGCCTACAAAGGTCCCTGTACAGGGATGCATGGGCCTCAGACAGGATGAATGGGCCCAGCTGCAATGTAGGCATGTGTATGTGACAGAACAACTTGAGAAAAAACACCAAGGCATTCTTATTACTAGGCTTTTAGGAATCAACATTGTCCCAAAAGTCTACTTGACTGTGATGCATGCAACTATAACAATTTATCTATATGAAGGGAAGAGTTGGAAATGAAAAAAATAGCCAAGTGACCACATCTTCTGGTGTGGGGAGAGATAAGATAGAATTGGGTTGTGAGCTGTGGGATGTGCTGCAGAGGCACATGGCAGCACAAAGGAGCACATGGCAGCACACAGAGGCTTGTCTCCACCGGGCCCTGGGGAGAGGAGGTGTCACACAGCAGACAGACCCCTACGGAGAGGAGCCTGCCGGGAGCTGACAGACAGTGAACAGCGAGTGATCACCCCATAGAAGGACACTGAGGAAGTGTGTTGCTGATGAGACAATATGGGTTAGGTCACGTAGTGAAGATCGCCACATAAGGAAATGCTGTGCCTTGGAAAAGTGTATAAAACCAGCTCATTCCTTTGAATAAACAGTTGAGGTTCCCTGTCCATCTGGGTCCGTGCCTCAATCGCTACATTCTGGGATCAACCTGAAAGTGCATTTGTGATGCATTTCACATTGGCTGTAAGCACTCCTTGTTTATCATCTCGACTCAATAGTGACATAACAATAAGCAGAGACTCAAATTTATCCATTGTTTGGCAAAGAAGGTCTGAGAAAAGATCAAGAGCAACAAATATGAGGCAAGGAGGAAGATGACAGGGAGTTTAAAAATCCCATTTGATTAATACTTATCGTAAAGGGTTTATTTATGCACTGAAAAACATGTTAAGAAAACACAGTACCTGATGAATGTGAACTACTCATCATGACCTCTGCCCTTTAATGTGATGCTTGAATGAAGGCTGTAAACTCATGCAAAGCCTTATTAAAGAGCTGTTAAAGAGATGCTGGAGAGATAGAGCTACTAGGATTAGTGGATTATAAATGTAGCTATGCTCCATACTGACCTTAAACTACAGTCATGTATTTAACACTGGCATTCCTTATGGAAGTGGAAAAATGGTGCTATCTGTGACCCCATTCATAGTTTACCAGATACTGGTTTCTTAGAAATACTTTCTCTACATATGATGAACTCATTCTTAAGGGGAAAATGTTGGTAAGGTTTTGTGGCAATCAAGAGACACTACTTACTGCAAAAGTCCTTAGCTAAAGGGCATAACTGCATTCAATTTAAATGCCTGATTTTGAAATATTTTCGAATTCCACTTACCTTCTAGAAGAACAGTTTCAACAATCAGACATTATGCCTACCCCTGTACTTATTTACATTTCAAATTATAGCAAATTTCAATTCAAAACACTGGAGTTTCTCTGTAATTATTCATGTCTCCAACAACAGAAGCTATGCAGGGAAACACAAAAGATGTCTAAAGTCTCCACAACTTTTTTCTCAATCATGGCCACAGTCTTAATCCTGAGGACAAAAAATGTAAAACGTGAATAGGAAAATAAAGAGAAAACAATGCAACTTATATTGCATAGTGGAGATACTAGACCTCTATAAACACAGTTAGGAGTGGGTTTGATTTGTTCCTTAGTGAACACTACTTCTTATGTTCCTTAAGGAAAAGCAAATCCCCTCTTGTAGCTAGAGTAGCAAAGAACTTCCTGAAGATAGTGGTTATTTTTAACAGTAGTTAATTCCTTGTGACTCTGTTCAAATTTTCTACAAATTCTTAACTGAGAGGCTTTGTTAAGCTAGGAAAAAAAAGTCAATGCACATTACCAGCAAATCTTCTTGAAGATTATTTTCAAATGGCTATTTGAACTTGTCACATATTTATAATTAAAGAGCACATAACCCAATTTTCTTTTCTTTTAACAGGTAATCTTTGTTTCTTTATATTAAAGACACTGTGAAAGAGCTTTTGCTTCTCCCTTCTAAAGGCTTTCATTCTCTGCTATTGTTAAACCATAACAATATCAGTAATGTCATGCCAGAAAGATTGATTAACAACCTTTTTTAGTGAAATTCACATCTCTGCTGACTAAAGCCAAAAGAGAGAGAATAAGGGATGTCAATAGAAATGTTCATACATCCTTTTTTTCCCCAAGTATGTATATGTACATGGGTGCTAAAAGGAAGTAATCAAGAAAAGTTGTTTTCAACAATGCAAAGGAAAATCACACGTCTGTCTGTCGTAAAGAAACTGATTATTTTTGAAAATTCTGGAAAAAGAGGTATGCAGAAACAAAATATGAATTTTTCATTATAGAAAAGCCAAGCACTTCTCATTGGCCACCACCTTCCCTATTTCTGTTTTCTTAATTTGTAAAAAGAGAATTAGTCCCCTTTTTCCCCACATAATTTTTTGGATTTCTACTATGTACTGTAAAGAAAGCAAAAAATCTGACTCTTTCCTTTCAGGCCATGTGTAGACTGCCTTTAAAAATGTTTATTAGATTAAAGTTATTACAATCTGGTATTACAGTATTTTATCACAGTGGTCTACTTTCTTAAAAATTCTAAATAAGATGCAACTGATCTTTTCCACTTATCCTTTCTTTCAGACATCTGCTGTGGATGCTGTTTTACTGGTACCTGTGAAATGATAACCTGATTGTCACAACCATAGGCTACATTGCATTTCTCAGGGGTTAGGAGCAGAAACGCACAACTTGAGATTTATTATTCCATGTGGATTTGGACAGAAGACGAATCTTTCCTGGGACACAAACATAGTCATAAAGGGAACCATCTGGAGTCAGCACACCTCGTTTACCTCACCTGCTCTGAAAGGCTGGCATTGATTAGAGAATGTTAGAATTGGTTTGCAATATATATTAAAACAAATCAGTAGGACCAGATGACATTCTTCTAACGAGTCCAAAGAAGCCCAGATATAAAATTTCTGAATTACATGTCTTACAATTACTTTCTCACTCTTATGCCATCTACTGTAAAAGGGAACAATGATAACATGATTTAAAAAAAAAAAAAAAAGAAGAAGACTTCAAATAAATAGGATCACAAACTGAGGAATATGACTTTCAGTCCAGGTCTATTAGTAGACATTTTATTAATAATCAAGCAAATAAACATAATATAATTGAGGAGATTAAACCTCTGAAGAGCAAATTTATGCCCCCCAGATTTGAAAGGTGTGAGCTCTTCCAAGGAGTCTGTAATCATGTGGAAAGAAGGTTTCCCAAATAACAGTCTTGGATTTTCAAGAGCTGTTACAATGTTTTTCAAAGAAACTAAGCTCTCCTGTGGAAAAGTAGTAAGTTGTCTTGTGGATCAGTACTGGGTGGAAAAGCAAGTAAAAAATTACAGCAATAAAGGCTCATTTTCCAAAAAGAAAAAGAGAGGATTTTTAGGGGAGTCCCATATGGAACTGTCTCAGGGATCAAGCATATTCTTAAGTAGTCCACAAAAGAGACTGAAATATTACACAAAAAAAATGCAAATAGTACAAAAATAGCCTCAGTGATCAAAATTAAAATTGACCATAGTGTTCTGAAAAAAAACCCCAAACATTTTGTAATATTGAGTAGCAGATTAATAAAATGGAAAATAAAATGCATTGTCCGTGATTTGCATAATTCATATGGTAAAAACACCCTCAACTAAACATACAAATAGAATTTCTACCACTGAAGAAGGAGATCTGTAAGTCACAGCTTTTAAATTTTCATAGCAGTGCGTAATCAAAAGGAAAATTGAATGCCAGGAATCTGTAGAAAGATACTAGAAAATGAAACAGAAAACTGTTATATAGATGTACAAATTCCTGATGCAAACACCTTTTAACTATCATGCCTTGTTCTGGTCATTCAACCTCAAAAAAGATACAGTAGAATAAGATAAGAAATGATACAAAAGGCAACAGGAAGGGTCAAAGAAATTGGAGAGGCTTCTTTCTACTCAAGCAGAGCCTAAGCTTACTAAAATTTAGCCTAAAAACCCCGAAAGAACCATATAACAGAAACCTGGCAAAGAAGGTAAACATTGAAAAATTTGTCATTTTGTCATTGTTTCTCGTAATACCAGAACTGGAGTGAACTAAATGAAATCATGAGTCATCAAGTTAAAAGCAAAGAGTGGAAGTTTTTTTTATTTCAAAATAAAAATGTGTATAAGAAAGATTGATGGATGGCGAATAAATGCAGTGATGAATAGGCAGGCTCTGCAAAACTCGTGGCACAGTTTGTATTGTGAGGAAAGTATCACAATGAATTTTCCTGCCTTATCTTCTTTTCTAAAATAGCCACTTTGTTCATTTTTACTGAGAAGGGACAATGGGCTAATTTCTCTATGCCAGCTCTTCTGAAGCTGTCAGTGCCCTCAGGTCATACACAAGAATAGGAAAAATCTCCTCAGCCTGTTATAAGCACGGTGAAAGAAAGCTGGTTGTGTTTTCCCTTGGAACCCATGCTACATTCAAGGTCCATCCAAACCTATAAGTTCTCCCCAAGAGGATTTAATGGGAGTAAAATCACCGTATTAGGAGTCAAGAGCATTTGGCAGTGTGCTCAGTGTCACAGTCTCACCTTATGAGTACTGAATTACAGAATAGGTATACAAATATTAACAGGACCACCTTGGAGAAAGCTGTCGGCCTTTCAAAGGGTAGTGCCAAAAGCTAACTTAAGATCAAGTCTGGTTTTATTGGCAATTTCTTTAACTTCAGAAATTCATTTAGAATGTAACACTATATATAGTTCTGTCTAATCTTATTTTTTAAGTAACTATGTTGAATTCAAGTATTTGTTGAAAGGAAAGACTCTTCTCTGCTATTGTAAGGAAGTTGTCATTGTCAAGGGATAGGGGTCAGCTCTAGCCATTAATCCACATTCCAAAATGATCGTTATCAAGGAATAGGAGCTCTGAAGACAGAATTAGGACAGAATTAGGTCTGTAAAAAAATTTGCTAGGAATTTTGCAGATTTGTCTTGCAACACATCATAAATATAAAAGGCATGAGGTGGTATCCTTGAAGATTTGGAGGATTTTACCTTACCTCATCTGATAGGTTTTATACCATTGTCAAAAAATCACACAGGGAATCAAGAAAATCACTGTTCAACAAGACCAAGATACAAGAGAAGGCAGTGATTCAGGAATGATAACTATAGATATTTAATGGTAACAGTAAAAAATGCCATCTCTTCATACAGCATCTGAGTACTGACCTAAATGTTATTGACAATGCAAGGCACTAATGCACCTACTAATGCACCTGCACTGCATCTCCACTAATGAATGACATGAACTGGGAAGGCAGACAGTATGTCTACAGCTGCAGTCTTTACCAGTCAGAAATATTTCCCACAACTCCTCTGAGCCCTGGAAATGCTGCAGAACAAAATTTCACCCATGGCAGCAAAAGCACTACTGCACTGGAAAACCAGAGAGAAATGGTTTGCAATACTTGTTTGAAAAAGAGAAAAGTCTTATTTTTACTAATTTTAGGTATTGCAGTCACACCTAACTTTCAAATTGAGCTTTGCAGACTTAAATGGGGTTGTCACTCAGGGCTGAGTTTTAGAAATGCTGAACTTCCACATCTGTCAATGGAAGCTGGACACCGGCAAGAACTAGATTTACACGTACCTGCTTAGAGTCATCATTTCGGTTGCTCTGATAAAATCTGGTTCCAGTTAAGCCAACAAGAACCATTTTTGATTCAGTAGGACCAGCATTCTTCAGAGAATGCTGAAGAAGGTTTTTCTTCAGAAAACCTCCTTTGGTCCCCAGGTAGATTATTTATCAGCTACTTTAACTTTTCATTCCCATATTCATTCTCACATATTTACAGGAAAGCACATAGATTTCCACACATGACCTTTCATGGTGTGAAGAGTCTGTAGTACTCTTCTGGACTATGCTGGTAGATACTCCCCTGGGCATCAAGGGTAGGATTTATCATACCTAACTCTAACTATCTCAGAGTAGTTGTTTATTCTAACCATTTAAGTAAGAAAAAACTTCCAGAATAGTAATAGTTATTGTAATATCCAGAATTGTAATAGCCAGAATTGTAATAGTTATATTTAACATTTACATACCAGTCCTCTAAAAGCTGTTTTAAATGTCATTTCGTGCAACTGACCATTATCTCTGAGTCACCACTGTAGACCTTGAAAAGAACTTAAAAATAAATTACATACTGCACAATTTTTATAACCAAAATTATCTGCAAGGATGATTTCAGTGAATCAAATCATAGCAGCTTTCTTCCAGGCAAATAAAAGAATCCAAAGCTTTTTGAAGTTGGAAACAGGTATGAGAACTTAAATGGCCAAAAACATATTGGAAAGGCTCCTTTGAAAATGTTTGGAAACCTCCTAAAAGCGTATCATAGAAGGTTTACAGTAAATCCCCTAGAAGGTGGCTACCATTGATTATTGTTACAGTAGCAAATTGTCCTTTTTTCTGATTAGATAAAGACATAATTTTGAAATTTTGTCTGTACATTTTTGGTTGCAATGTTAAATAATATCAGGTTTTGCTATCTCCATTTCAAATTTGGTTTCACACTGCTTATAAATAGAGTTAAGAATATCATTTATTTGGAGAAAATATGTGAAAAAATAAGAGCACACAAACACTGTAGTTATGAAAAAAATCAAAACATCCTATTTACTTTCCATTCTATTTATTTGTTAATATCAATCACTAAAGTAATTCATGGCTGGGACAAATAATAATTGAAAAATCCAGGAATTTCAGATTTCTAGTAAAGCAGGACTAAAAGTTTGAAAAACGTCAGGTACTAAAAATTCTGTGAAATATTTGTGATGCACTACAGTGGAAAACTTTAAAATGGTAGCGAAATGAAACAATAAGTTTGGCTGCATTGCTTTTCTACTGAAAGAAAACAAATTCTATGTCTTGGAGACAACAGGCTATCAGTAGCTGCAGATCAGGTACATTTTCATTCAAATGCAATTTTAAGAAAAAAGAATACTTTACTAATCTCTGTGCAGATGGTCAAGCCTAGCTCTAGCTAAGTTCTTCCCTTTCTAAGTTTAAATGTCTTCCATGACAAAAGCGAACAATTGCTTTTGGGAAGGAAATAGTTTTGTTCATGGATTAACTAAAAGAAATATTGATAAAACACAGACCCATTAAAATCAAGTACAGTCAGGCATCTGTCTTCAAAACTTGAACCTTCAGCTCCCCTTCTTCTTACCCAGTGCACAGGGTGCCCATAGGTATAGTCACGTCAGATTTCAATGTTGGTGCTCCCCAGATGATTAAGCCCCTGACTGCGGGCATCAACAGAAACATCACAGTCATTACACAGCTGACCACTCAAGCAGCTAAATGTGGAGCATCCTTCTCCATCAGTCCCTAACCCAGTGATTGTTTCCAAGCACATCCACAGTTGTATGCTCTGCCCAACGATAGGGGTATTGTAAGCTATCCTTATACCACCTGCCTGAAAAGAGGAAAAATCTGCTCAGTAGCCTATGGGTTTAGCTGTAGTAAAAAGATTTGTGAACCAGTCCTAGACTATGGATAGAGCCTGATTGTTTATTCCTAGAGGGACTAATAAAGTGAAATGCATGGACAACCCTGAAATCAATTGCTGGAGGCTTCTGTCTATGAAAGACCTTGTCACATAGCATGTACAATTCTATGGCTTGGGGTTTGAACTTCCCCAAAGAGACATATAGGCACTCTGAGCTGGGGGGGAATAGAGTTAAGAGCAGGGATAGGGCACACTGCTCTCCGTGACCTCTGTGCTAGACAGCAGTCCTGAGCACAACTCTTTCACTGGTCTAGAAGCAGCCACTGAGCAGTATTTGTCACTAACCTACCTGAAGTGTCTCTGAAGCAAAGGGATCGCTGTGAAGAAGTGCAGAGCATCTCTGACCAGATGGCTGCGTGTCCATAAATCTCAGCCGTACCCACAAGAGCAGAGCATGTCTGACACCTCTGGTCACACAGCTGACAGTGGGAAGTATTGATGCTGCCAGTAACACAAGAAGTCTTGAAATACCAGACACGTTCTGCAAAATCCCTGCGATCTGGATTTATGTTAGAAAGAGGATTCTATTAGAAATCTAGGCCTACAGTAGCCCCATTTTTTAAATCTGTATTAATGTCTTATGTATTTAAAGTCCACCTTGGTCCTACTAAAACACTTCAGTGTTTGTCTCTGGCCTCTTGCTGCTGTGTGTGGATGTGTTGGCTCAGCAGTGTTAACAAGAGTAGAAGGCAATAAAAGTTTGTTTTTGTTTTAAACAGTGTAAGCCAATCTGCCCTAGAACACGCACAGAGAGTTGTTACATTATTTAACAAGGTGCCACTTTTACTTGGTCACTATTTTAATAATAACTACATTATGCTACTAGATGTACCAACTAACGTAAGTTTTCTTTCCTCCAACTAAAGATCACACCGTGAGGACTTTCTTTGCCAGAACATGGGATTATTTATATCTAGTAAGAACTTCTATGAACCAGTTAGTGTTGCCAAGCACTTACTCTCTTGCTGCAGATGGTTACATTAGGGCAGAATTACTCTTTTTAAAGTTACTTCTATACTTTAAAATATACATTAACAAGAGAATACAAATTAGAAATAAACCAAAAATGTAGTTCCAATGTTGTGGTCATCCAATTCAGAAGGGAAATATAAGGGCTTATTCAGATTTGCTTGAATGCTTCCACAATAGAGTGCTCATTTCCTTAAAGGTAAAACCAAACCCATGAAGATTAGTCATTAAGGGATGCGCATTCTAAAACTGAAAGATCTAAGACCCATGCTAAATGACTAATAGCCTATTCAGCACCTATTCCTCACCCAGATGTATGGAGAAAATTACATTCCTGTTTCAACCAGCAGAGAGAAACAAAATATTTTCATTGACAAATTTGCTCCTCTTGCAAGCGAGAAGCAGCACAGGCATCCAAACGTGTGTCTTTACACATTTTTTCCAAACTGGCAAATCTGTTTAGTTGGGAAGGGAGCAGACTGGGTTGAGGAATGTCTTGGAGTGTGATGGTAGGAGGATACACTACCGGCATTATAGCACTCAAAAAGCACTCCTCAAAGGGCAGAGGAAACTTGCATGGCTAAGGAATGCCAGCATCTGTAGCCAACAGCATGTAAGACAAGCATTATATCCAGCTGCTTTCAATTCCCCAGCTCAAATGAGCAAAACCTCATTCGTAACAGAGGTAGCTTGTAGCACGAATCTGGGGTAAGGTGTAACCTCAGACCTCTGCTTCTGCATGCAGTGAGAAGATTTTCACCTCTCTGTTCTTAAGCTAGAGCTCTTCTGAACCATGTGCCATTTTTGTCACACCATAGGCAGTTGTAAAACAGGCGCGCACGCTCAATGTAAAACAGCGTAAATACTTGGGCATGTTTGTGTGATTCCCCCTTTAAGTTGTTGACTGGTTTAGCATTCTTGCTGCTTCTCTAAGACTAAAAAGAGTTTATGGGAAGTGTAGCCGAATGCATGGAACTTGTCTTGCGACATTGAAAATATCTTTAATAAAGGGCCTTTTTAACTTCTTTTTTGAATTATGAGAATTGTAGGCATTTCTGAAGGAAAATAACTGGGACTCAAACTGGACGTTAGAAAACACCTGTCCTGGGAGCACAGGGTAACACTGGCAAGGAGGTTGTAGGATCTCCATCCCTGGAGGCTTGTTGAAAGCCTTTGGGGAGTTCCAAGATTCAGCTAGGCAAGGCTGATCTGATCTAGTTTTGGCAATAGCCCTTCTGTGATTAGGCTGTTGTGACTTATTTATCTGAAGACTTTAATAACTGAATAGCTAATAAATGTAATATTTGTTTTAAGTATTTTTCAGAGACTCTGAAGCATGACTAAATCTCACCAATTAAGTGGTTGATAAGGGCTGATTTCTCTGCAAGTGAAAGATTAGCAGCAACTGCTTCCTAATGTTCTTGGCTGTCTCTGGTAAGAGTGCTCAGCACACAGAGTACAGCCTGTAGATGCTATCAAACTGAGTTTAGAAAAATAAAAAATATCTTGTCTCCCTTTGCATTGCTTTGAGTCTGTTAGTAATTGTATCCTTTCTTTGACTGCTTTTTGTAGCTTCTCCATCTTAACTGATATTTTGCATGCAATACCGTATTTCCAATTTGAATCCTTGATCATCTCTATCTACTTGTCCACTGATACCACATTCAACCTGCTTACATTCACCCTTACCTACACCACACTATCCAGACTTATGTTTTATTTCCTCCCTTTGTCTTAAATGCTCTTCACTATCCCAGAGGCACACCTTTCCTTCCTGTTGCTCCTATCATTTGACAATAATCAAGAATGTTCATTATTTGTTTTATGCTTCTGTCTTCTTTAGTAATACATATTAATTTAATCCCTGTTTTGTTTTGGATTTTTTTCTCTCATTATATAGTTCTTCAGGAGAGGAGTTATTTTGAAACCAATGCACTTTATTTTTTTCTATTTGTGACTCGGGATTAGCACAGTAGAGCCTGTCAGGACAGAAATAACCCTTAGATTTCTCCTTCTTTGTCAGCTATTCTCACTGAAGCATATGCCATTGTCAGCTAGTACTTAGAACTTTTCCCCATACTCATGTTCCTATAACATCTCCCCTAAAATATCTTCAGCTGAATCTGATCATGACTTTTATGTTTGCCTTAACAGTTAATTAGTCCATTATGTTTAGACCTAAATATTGTATTAAATATAAAATCTATACTATTTGGATATTTTACTTTAATGTGATATGTTGGATATAAATGAAACTGTTTCAGATTTTAAGCATTTTGGCAAACACATTATACTGCTATGTTTTAATCAAATGTGGCTCACACTTGTGATACTCTGCAAATTTTTAAAAATCATTTCAGCTTTGGTAGGACTTATCCTTCCATCTCATCTATTCCTGGATTTGAAGGGAGAGAAGCATACTGCACACTTAGACTGCCGGGGTGCCATGCTTGACAAACATAAGCTTTTAAGAACAAAATCCACCTCAGTTTAAGCAGCATTCGTAAACCTGCCAACTGTTTACTTGAATCAAAACCAAATTGTTCAACCAGTCTTCTTTTAGCCAGAAACTACTAGCTTTGTAAAGACCACCATGGCACTGAAAATTGTAAACTCTCTGATCAGCTGTCAGATGCCAGCTGCCAGCTTATTACATGCTAGAAGATAAGTAGAAATTCTATATCTAGTTTAAGGCAGTTTCATGCCTTCAGAATGCTGGATAGCTCCAGCAGGGGTTTCTTGCTGTAAACTCACCTCCTCCAGAAGAGGCATTTTCCTGGGACTTCATAGGTATACAGTCAATAGTCTTGAACTGTAGAAAGCATTTATTTTATATGTCAAATCAGTTTCATCTAGATGCAGTTTCTTTGCTGCTAGAATCAGCTATCCACTGACTAATAATTCCATTTTCTTAATAAGGAGCTATTTGAACCTTGGCTTATAACACTGTGCTTTAATGCTTCTTCAAGGAGAAGGTTTTCCCTTGAACAAAGATAAAGCTTAAGTCACAGTGTAGTGTCAGGAGAACATACCCATCTTTTCCCATTTTCCTTTCACAATGCAAATCAAGGAACCCAAATGATTACTGCATCCTTCTTAAACTCTAAATGGAAAAATGTATTCAGAGACAGATGGAATTCTCTATCCACATGGACTTTTTGTCTCATCTCAGCTGCAAGCTGTTCAAGCCACTTTCCAGTAAGACCATTAGACCTCTCAGCTGGCACAGCTTTCACTTATCTTGTACATTCTCTAGTCCTGTTCCAGTGTCTCTGGTCTATTATTTAATTTGGCAGACAAACACACTCAACTGTCCGAAATATATTTTCTGGCCTCCTGCATTTTATTAGCTGCCAAAATGTCAGTATAACCCTCAGCAAAGGAAGCAAGAAGGACTTTTTGTATTAATGTATCTTATTCATTAATCCACTGGGGAAAGTTTTCTTGTTTCTTTCTTAAAGAGTGAATGGTGACTCATTGACATATTCTGTGTCCTAATATAACACCGACTTTTTGTTTCAAAGAGCTGACCTAAGAAATTGTGACATACTGCTCTATAGCACCTTTAGGAAGTGGCAGTTCCCAGGAAACAGGAGGAATTTCTGGAACACAGAAGGAAGGATTTTATCAACAACTCCTAGAATGTCATATTACAGTATTCTTGTAATCTTAGTTGTGCTAAGAGATCTGACTACATATTATTTTGCAGTTGTACAATGGCCAAATATCTCCCTCTGTGTTTCCCACCAGGCTTCCATGTAAAGTTGATCTAATATGACAGTATCTCAGTAAAGGGAAGAGTTTAGCTGAAAACATTTCACTGAAAAGCATTCTTAAAAAATACCTTTTCTGTCAGCCCAAATGATGAGCAGTACTAAACTTTTCATCAGAACTTCTTTTTTGTTGTATGAATATAAGGAAGTACATAATGCAAATAGTGATTTTTTTCAGAAAATATAAAGGATTTTAAATGCTATACTCACAGTTTTTTTCTCACTTCTCATGGAGCTACAAAATAACAACAGGTTACATTAACAGCAATGTACAATAACAACAGCATACATTAATTCATGCATGACATTTGGCACCTGTGGAGATACTTCCTAGAGAAGAATAGATATATATTGTCTTGAATTTTTAACATTCAGGTTTATTTTAAAAAAAAAACCAAAACATTTAGGCAGACTGTTTCATCTACAATGCTTATTCAATTGCTTCTGCTTGCATACAGCTGACTTTTCTGGAAAACTAATGCACTAAAAACACATCCGTTTAAATACTCTAGACTGTTATTCCAGCGGAGCTAGAAGTCTCTATCAACTTTTATCAGTATGTTGGCCTGAATATGGAACCATATATTTATGAGACAAACATCTTTTGACTCTGAACTGTGGGTTGCCACTATCCAGCATTTTGTTCCATATGTATTTTAATATTAGACAGGAAAAGAAAGTATTGTGACATCTGGTAAAATCAAAACACTAGTGAATCGCACTTAGGAAGAGAGGCTCAGTGCTTCTGCCAAGGCAATATCAAAATCTGTTGAGCTATTTCTAGGGGTAATAGTAAGAGCACTCACATTGTGATAGAAAAGAATGTCTCACATGGCTTTTTGGAAGAAATAAATTATGATCAACAAAGCAGCAAAAATAACACATTGATTTTCAAAAGTTGGCTAATGCTAACTTCTTAACTACCTGCAGTCCTTGTTCCAAACCATAATTAGAAAGTCTTATCAGAAGCTCTGTAAATTAGCACTGAAACTGATTTGGTCACATGGCTTATAATGCCTAGCGACTGGTTTAGACTGGTAAGGTAGGCTGGCAGCCAGCAATGTGTCCTCACTATGTTGTTGCACTGCAAACTCCATTCTTCCCACTCTCACACATGAAGATGAAATCAATTTTCACTGGTTTAATTGCCATTTAATCATGAAGATTTTTCCCTACAAACTCATTTGCCACTAGATGCCACTAAAGGTCAAACAGGCTGCACAGAAGGCTGAGCATTGACAGCATTGTACTAATAGTCTCTTGCCTTGATGTCCAGAAGATGCACATCTTTTGAGGGAGAGGCAAGAATTCACACTTCTATTGTACATGGCTATGAAGTGGATGGAGCTGGCCACATATGCTTAATCATAAATGTTACAATGTCTGGAGATGATTTAAGGATTTACTGAATCCTAAGCTGTCGAAAAAATGAATAAACTCAAACATATCAGGAATTCCTGTGGGTTCACAGCTTCTGAAGGAAATTGTGCCACTGAGATGGAAAGAAGTATAAGAAAGGTGTAAATGAGACAGCAGCTAACCCCTCTGAAGCTTGTTTTAGACCACAAAGGAGTAAAAATATATGTAAAAGATGGTTATGTAAAAATTCTCAACATAATAGAGTCAAGGGCAGTTAAAAGGAAATTCTATAAAGTCCTGATATGGGTCCATACTGCTGCTGAGAAAAAAATCTCATCTCTGCTGGTTTTGAGGTGAGGGAGAGTTGACAGGAGGGGAGAAGGCAGCATACTCAGTATGCTGGGTTTTCTCTGTCCCCCAGAGCTCCTTCTTCCTCATTCTGTTTTATGGGGAGCCATTTACACTGTCTTCAAATCGCATTGTACCTATCTGTCCTAACCACCATGCAGAGAGTGATATCAAACTGCATTGTCCAAGGAGTGCTCTGAGCGCCATTATGATAAGGAGATAAAATCCTGTCAGTGACATTTCCTTTGAATAAGATGTGATATTCTTCAGAAACACCTGGTTTGGTGTTTCTAATACTGTTTACACACCAATAAGAGCTTTGGCTGGGTATGGGCATCTTGTTTCTTCCCAAAGAAGGTTAGAGACGCCCCCAATGAAAGGAATCTGTGGCCAGCAATTTTTAGTGTGTGCCAGGCCTTCAGTTTTCTTTAACATACGCATGGGGTACTCCTCTCAGAAATGTTTTATTGTTGGAATTTTGGGTTTAGGACATTGCTTCTGTGGTCTAATGTAACTCAAAGCTAAGACAAGCAATGCTAATACCATCACTAATATTTTGTATGTTCAAACTTGTAAATAATTTGGGGAAAGTTACATGAAAATGCAAGAGACAGAGAGTGGCAGTCTGAAAAATGTTTATCAAATTTTTAATTGTACCAACAGTTTGAGCAAACCTGTCCCCTCTGAATTTTTTTCAACTAAGCTGGCTTTTTAGGATATATTTTTCATGAAGTATAAAACTCTGTGTTTGCTAATGGTTTTACGCATGGAGACTGAAGAACGACAAAGCATCATTTGGTATTAGCTACTACTCAACTGATTGGCTTACATTTCACCAGAAAAGAGCACCATAAAAAAATACTGTGATTTGTGTCTGTTGTCATGACTTATGGTGGTTGGCCTTGGCAAATAATTTAAATATGGCGTAAACAAGCAAATTCATTTTAGCAATGTGGAAGGAAAGTTCTATAGGGACATACTTTGTTACTTGTTATCAGAGACAAATACGCAGGTTATTTCCTCAATTTCATGCATAAGAGTGCTAAAATGTGTCCTACAAAAAAATGTTTAGGACGTGTTTGCCTAAGTCTCTGTATAAGTCAAAAGAGCAATCAATCAAGTCAGACTGTATCTGTAGTTTAAAGTAGAGATAGGTAAAATTTTCTTTTATAGGTTAGCACAATGTCCAGTACTACAGAAATCCACTGCACTCATGTAAACTTCCTGTCTGCAAGCTGATTCCTGCAGACTTTTCTGCCTCCCTGAACTTTAAGTGATGAAACTCTGCCCTTGAATCTTGGTCAGGGAAAACACAGAAAGACCAGTGGTTGCGACTTAAATGAGAAGAGGGGAATAGAACTCTCATGGACGCATCCAAATCATCACTTACATGACAGCACATGTAGAAAGAAGGAGAGGAGATGAGTGCCAAAGATATCTGAATAATGGCACTATTCACACAGGCCGAAAGGAGGAAAGATTCGGCACATCCAGGACTAGAAAGTGAACTATGGCAGGGAATGTCTGCTAGGAGCAAGTGTGTCGATGAGAAGCTGCCTTCCTTACTGCTATGTAAAAGTAAGAGATATTGGTAATCCGGAAGTGAACTGTGTTTGCTGAAAAATCATTTCACTCAGCAGTGTTGGCCAGTGGGGAACTGGGAAGGGAAATGCTTTGGGAAAATAAAACTAAAAACTGTAAGGTAACCAAGATCTAACTCCTTTGATTAATGATTTATTTATTTATTCATTTACTGTTGTTTCCTTTACTGTTTTTAAGATTTTGATTTCATAGTTGGGAAAGTTTGGAAAGTACAGAAACCTCTCAAAAATAATTTTAATTTGGGAAAAAAAAAGAAAATAAAAGATCTTTAGCTTCTGTCCAAGTGGGACTAAAGATGCAGTATTTACAGATCAATCTTTCATCACAGTGTTTTGAAGGACATTTTATGGAAAAAGAACACAGGACATTTTATGGAATAAGAATTATTTGGAGCTTTTATGGCATTTGCCCTTGTTTCATGTAGCAGAGATATCAAGATTACACCTGTTGTTTGTGTCATTCAACAAATTACTTGGCTTTGGTAAAAAGAAGAGTAATCACAGCTAAACAAATTTCATATTCAGCACATAAAAGACATATTTTTATCCTATTTAGGGGAAAAAAAGGGTAAACACTATGTTGCTTCTCATCATGGTTTTCCTGTTAGGACATATTGGCACAGCAATCCACATCTGAGAAATGGCTTCTGGCATGTCTGACCAGTTTCACTAACCCCACCTGCAAAGCCTGTCAGGGTGGATCCAAACACTGTCTTCTGTCTGCCACTTCCAGTGTGTACTGAAGCCATGTGTGGTCCTTCAGCTGAAGAACTTGGGGTGTTTTGTGCCTTTTCAACCACTGCTCCAATTGCCACCACTCAGCCAACTAAAATTGGCTCAAGGAAGGTCACCTTAAGGAGCTGCAAGACCAGTAACTTGCCATAGACTTTCAGCATTAGATCAGGCAAATAAGGGTTCTCAAACAACCTCTGAATTATACAAATGTTTTTCACACTGATCTTTTCAAACACAGAGAAATGCATTTCCTCTGTGTAAAACAGTATCAATGAGATGTCAATATCTGTTGCTACATTAAGGGACCATGTGTGTTCTTTACTTTCCCAGTGTAATAAGGTCATACCTTAATTGCAGAGAGTCTGGTAGATACCTACTTTTAGATGCATGTCCATAATTGCATGTATGACAAGTATAAGCAAAATAGAACCTAAGGTGGTACTGCCTTCAAAGCACCTCAACAATTGTCTCAGGTTAGCAGAGGTACAAATGTAATTAAAAAATATAAAAGAAAAGGCTATTTTACATCTCTGGAAAGAAAAAAACAATTCTTCCTCACACACTTTAGATTCTGTGATTATAGAAGTCATTAGTTCATATTGTTTAAAAGTTGTCTTAACTTCAACTCCCATAAAAAGTCCAGAAGTGTGCAATTGGAATGAACTGCAATCAAAAGAATAAGAAACTATACAGAAGGATCAAGGGATTTATGTTCTTTTTGCTTATAAAAGAGATAACTGGGTTGTGGAAGGAAAGATGGGCCAATGGTCTTCATATATTTTAAATGTAACTGTCAAAGAAAAAGAATATAAACTGCACTCTTCATTCTCTGAGAGAAGAACTGGAGGGAATAAGCAAAAACTGTAGCAAAGAAGATCTATATTAGACATTATAAAAGAGATGTATAACTGTCTGGTGGTTATTTATTAGAACAGTTTGCCCTGGGACCATGAAATTACTATGGCTGCTAGGTCTCAGGAAGCAGTAAGATGGTCATCTTTCAGGGGTGGCTCAGAAACAGCTGCTCTTGTCTTTGTCTTTGACTTGCAATGTCGTGTCTGGCCTTACTTTCTGAAATTCCAGAACTGGCCCAGTCAGAAGCTTCAGAAGCTGGCATAGCCTATGCTGTTAGAAGCTGGCATTGTGTGCCTGCCAGCGCAGACTATCCTATGTAGGAAAGCCGCCATAAAGTATATCTGACAAGTACTGCTGCCTCAGTATATCTGTCAGCTTCCATATATACTATGGCAAGGATTTAATAATTAATTCATTTGAAGAAGTGTTGCACAAGAGGCAGAGAGAGAGAAAAAAACTCCAAGAGGACAGGCAAAGGTCTCTATGAAAACGTGGAATCCTTTTCTTATTATTTCAGATTGGGAAAATTTTGACAGCTGATTCTCTGAAGTGCTCTGGCAGGGGAAGGGATTAGGATTGTCCTTGTCTGTCTGGGTGTAGAAAAGTTTCAAATGTTCATTGTCGTATCAGTAAATCTAGTAGTAGAAAGGGTCAATATGGGGCAGACACTGGCAGTTTGTCCTGTCCAGCAGCCTCTTTAGTAGCAGGGAGGAAGTTGAGTGAACTTTAGCTAGAGGATGAATTAGGGGCATAATATCAGCAGGACTGGTTATCCCCTCCACATCTTGCACATCTTGGACAGCCTTCTCTGATTCCAATATTCCAACAGACACACTTCCACCACTTCAAAGGAGCTTTTTCTTTTAGTTGTGCTATTGGGGTGTGTAACCTAGTGTTGGCGGACAATTGCCTTGATGACACTTGAGTATCACTCTCATACCTTCAGATATACAGTACTGGAAACTGAGGTTTGCTCTCATGCATATTCAACTGATTAACTGTGTTTCTACTCAGTTATCTATCTACTTGTAAACAACTAATACAGACAAAATAAAACGTTAATTTAATATTTAAATTTTTGCCCCTGCCTGATCACCATCTTCCATTTCATGCCAACGAAATGGAAACAGAAGTATCTCTGTCAGCAAAAGCTGTAGGGGTGACAGCACCACTGCTTCCCAGAGGGGAGAAGATTCAGCCTCTGCTGTTAGAGATATTTGGGAAAACATCTGACCAAGGTGTCTCTTGACTCCTCCTTTCTCTATCTTGTTGTATAAAAGGCTTGTCTGAATCATAACCTTCAACTCAGAGTGATCTTTGAACACCATTAAAAAAAAACATTACAAAGTCCTCTATAATATACATACAATCAGTCTGTATTGCTCATATGTGCTTTCACATGTATTTAGTGTATTTAGTCTAAACTGGGAAATAGAGTTTTTTATGGATATAGGTATTAATTTATATATGTGTTTGTGTACTAATTTATATACATACATGACATAAACCAAAATTTCCTAGTCATTATTAGTATGAGACTGTCCATATAACTAACTATATGCGTACCTATGCGTATACAAGGTCTCTATGTAGGTATACACAAATGTGTAATGAAGTATTGCAGATGAACACACTTTGTCTTTCAGATTACTGTTATTTACAAATATTGTTCAATGGATCCAGCCTCAGAAAGAGCTTCACATACTTTCATGAGACTTTTTGGACTGCCCACTGCAAGATACTTTCTGGCTTTTCAAAACATTAAGGTCTATACAAGGGTCCATTCTGCTTTTCTGTCCCCTCTGGGGTCTTCTTCAATGCCCCAAAAATAAGTTTTACCTTCAGTTTAAATATTTGATCATATTTCTCTTTTGTCCATCATACCAGACTGTTAGAGGGACCGGGCAGCCGGATCATATTTTGTCCAAGTACCTTTTACATTGAAGATCTCACTTCTAG
The DNA here is from genome assembly GCF_020740725.1 of Corvus hawaiiensis. NCBI lineage: Eukaryota > Metazoa > Chordata > Aves > Passeriformes > Corvidae > Corvus > Corvus hawaiiensis. Next base: position 36,216,967 of record NC_063216.1, read on the forward strand.
GACAACCAATAATCACTGTACATTTAGGTCAATATCTTCTTATCATTTTAACCAAAAGGAAAACTTACAGAATGCTTTTTGAATAGATTTCATATTGGGTTGAAAGAAATAGTTCAGAAATATTGAAGCCAACTGTTCCTGCCATTTCCAGCACATTTCTTTTTCAGCCACTTGTGATGAAATGAAACAAAAAAGCACAAAATAAAGTATGGGAAGAAAGGAGGACTAACGCTTTTGAGCAATAGCTCACTGCTTAGAATAGAGGGGGTGGGAGACAAGTATTCAATTCACTTTTTCTTCAAATCCCACCTTTCAGTACCTGATAGGACTACACCATGTGTTGTTCCAGGGGAAAATGTTCTCGAGCTCTTCTATTCATGCTATTCCCGTGTGTACAAAATGCTATTCATGGAGAAACATACTGGCGCCTCTCACCACCTCACTGTAGGAGCATGAGACGTGATGTCTCTCACCAGCTGAGACAGAGAGGACACATAGAGACGCACAAGAAAGAGAGCAAGAGGTAACACACAGGGCACTAGGCCCTGGTGAAGGGGTACCCATACACACCTGTGGGTCTGCCTCGTTCCTGCTTGTACACTGCAATGTCTGCTTCCTGCACACCAGAGCTTGGAGCAGGGCAAGAGGCAGTGCTGATGGTACTCCCAGAGCTGATCAACAGTTTTTCTGTTTATCCATGCTCTTTAAGTGGATGATACCATACTTTTTCTCCACCTTCCACACATGCCTTTGCCACCAGTGGCAACTTCTGAGCTCCTTCTAGGGCAGCTCCTGGCATTCTCTTCCAGAAAGGAGCATGGTATCTGCAGGCCAGCAGAGCTCAGAGTGAATCCTAACTGCTTACAAGGGCGGTATGAGCAGCCAAGGTGATTTTTGTCTGCCCAAATTTAAACACCTGTGATTTAAATATACACTTCTGAGCTGTTCATTTTATGTTTATGTCAAAAAGATGTAAATTGGCATACATAGAGCACAGTTCACCTTATTTATTTCATGCTCGAGTATGCCTAAAATAATAAGATTAATCCAGTCTATCTAAAGTTATTTCTCCTGTTGACTATAAAGGGAATTCAGGTGCCTAGTGCAGTACACAAATTTTCTTTATACACAGCTGGAGAAATTACTTGTATCTCACTCCAAATCCAGACTATTCTGCGAGGTTCTAGCAGCCCTGATAATAATGACCACCTACCATTTAGAGGACCACTCACTTAGACTATCTCTCTCCTAACCACCAGGCTCTGAACAGTGGACACTGAAAGGCTGAGGAAAAAGCTCAGATTTTCATGTTAGCATGGTTACCTCTTGCACTGTGCTTCAAATTCTGGATGGCTTGTTTGCAGCTGCTGTACCTAACCAGCTACATGGTCCCAAACAATGTTGGTTTTATTGAGACAGATCAGGGAATATAGTGGATGATTTTTCAAACTTAATTCTCCCCTGACACTGGTGTTAACATGAAACCTGATATGATCTGCTCATAAAGCACTTCTTTGGGATGTAGATGTTATGTTCAAGAACTCACCCTCTACTGTGAGCCTAATATTGTAAAATGCCTTAAATGTAGTGCAGGGTAGGTTAAAGCCCAGATAGGTGTGGGTAAAGAGAGGGAATGTTTACTGGTCCGCAATTTTGACCAGCCTTGGCTCCACTACTCGCCCTGTAGCTATACATATTCTGCAAAGTGAATGGGGCACACCTCAGGGTAACACCTACAATTCAATGATTTACCTGAGAAAACAAGTGAGTATGGGTTCAAAGCAGAGGGAGTCATAGCACTGTGTGAGAGGCCAATCCAGAGAATGAGAAAGAGCTGAAGTACTAAGGGCACGTGCAAAAAGAAAAAAAAAATTAAATAATTTTTATAAAGGGTAGGAACTATCATAATATTTTGTATTTAAATGATCTTGTTGAAGATTCCCAGTGAATTTTATTTTATCTACAGACAATCTGGGTTTTCTTCTTTTTTTCTAAATTGATTCTTTATAGGATTTGTGTGGGTTTTCTCTTGTTTCCATGGTATTTATTATCCAGCCATTTGCTTTCTATTCTGGGTTGAACGCAGAATGAAAAGCTTGAGTTGCTTGGACTAGACTACTACTTGCTGTAAATCAGGACAGTAGTATCAACTTCAGTGAAGTCACTGTTTATTTATATTATCTGACCTTTGAAATTTTATGATGTAGAACATTATGAAGAAACCTTGGAAAGGAAGTCCATTTGTTTGTTAGGCTTCATTGTGTTTGTTTGTATTGACTTTCAGAATAAATGGATAGTATAAGGCAGTAAATGCACTACCAGAATTCAGAATGTAATGCATTCATAATGCATTACAAAAGAGAAGGCAAAATAAGGACAAGCTGGACAGCTCCAGGCTCACTGAACAAACGGTAAATGCAAGAACTTGATGATGTTTTTGTTGTCACAGAATTTAAAGACATTTTCAACATTTTCCTCTCTTTTCAAAGGAAGGTGTAGGTCCTGCAGCTTAGGTGCTACAGCACTTATCACAGGCAGTGTCTTGCATCTTCCTTGATGCCTACAACCTGTGAATTCCTGAATTCAGGGATGTGCACTGCCACAGACTAAATCAATGCGGATCTTTTTGTTTGTTTGTTTTTTTAAACCTCCTCCCTCAAAAACTACCGTCTGAGTAATCTCTTCTCTGAGACATGCTCAAATGGACAGCTTACCCACCAGTGTGCTTATTTACCACTATGTGAACTGCTTGCCATTTGTGTTATAATGTCCCTATAGCAACAGCAGCACTTGCTTACTTTGGAAAGTCATTTTAGGCAAGTATTGAATTTATTTTTAGCTTCTTTTAGTGAAATCTAGCAGCTGGAAATGAAGTGAGCCAGCACCATGTTACTAGCCAGAGCTGTGCAGAAGAAAGAACTACTGGTTTTAATCATATTATTTTCATTATTATTTAATTATTTCTTTACTCTGCAAAATACCTGAGTCCTTTCTCTGCCCTTTCTCTATCAACATATATTTTGTCAAAGGGCTGGCTAAAATTGCAATTGGAATTTAAGATATGGTGACACCACCATCATAATTGTTTTTATTGTTATGTTTATTATTAACCTTAATTTCAAAAGGCTTGATCATAATGACAGTTCAAAATCATAATTGATATTGTGAGAACAATGATTAAATGAGAAAAAGTGTAAGTAAAATTGTCTTGTTAAAATAAATAAAAATTTCTTCAACTTGGGTCTATGTCACAGATTTGTATGTTTAGGATCAACAATAATGAAGAAACAAAAATCGGTTCACATGTCACTTTTCCTCTCCTGCTTGCAGGCAAAAAAAAAAGTGAAGCTATATTCCCTCTTCAATGTATATTGTGATAAAGGGAGAAGTAATTATAAAAATCAACCATAAACTTTGCATGCCATCAAAATCAGCAAGCATTAAACTCAGAAGCTCATTCTTTTTTCCTGGTAAAAGAGGAGTCCCCACTCAGTCTTGCCACAATCTGAGAATACCATTTATAAAATTACAAGATTGAAAATCACATTTTCTAGTTATTTCTCTCTCCTGATACCTGTATTAAGTACCCTATCACACGTTTATGATTTACTGCTCTTTCCCATGTGTTGCGACTGTATATGATCCAACCTGCTTCACAGGGAAGCTTGGAGATACTACATAAATTAAACTTGTAAGAGAAATTAATGTGCCTGCTTATCTGTCTTCACAGGCAAAAGGGCAGATACCGAACAAAAACTGTGAGACCCTGTGGCAGGTCATGTTGTCGTGCTCCAAAGTTAAGAGCACACTCCAAGTTGCCGAATTCATAATGCCAAGGTAAGAGCTGAAGATGCTGTGCAGCAATCAGACAGAGGTTAGGCTCCTGCATCACATATCACAAGCAATCTAAGCCCTGAGACACTTTCACCAGACCACAAGAGGTAATAAGGAGGAGAACGTGTCTGAAATCCTTTTCCATAGATGAAAATAAAAAACCTCATGTGGCAGCAAGTTCTAAAAGTTTGATACCTGCTGTGTAAAGTACTTTCTTCTAGCTATTTTAAGCTCACCTCCTCCTACTGCCACTGAATGCTCTCTGGTTCCAGTATTGTGAGATTTGGTAAATAACAGTTCTGCCTTCACCTTACCCACTGCCTTCAGGAATTTTAAACCTCAGTCTGTCATCCCTCAGACTTCTCTACTCAGAAAGAGGTCCCAGCCCTTTAGACTCTTCTCAGAAGATGGCAGCACCACCTCCCATCATCATGCCTTGTCAATGGCCTTTAGTTTCCAGGTCCTCACCTGGGTTTCTCAGTCTTGATTGTTTTGACCCTTCAAAGGACTAACTTCAAGAGGAAAGCCCCCATAAACTGTTGGTTACGGTACTGTTTTGGAAATAGCAGACTAGGTGTAGTTCCTAGGAGCCTCTGCCTTCTTCATGGAGGTTCTCATTTGAAAGCCACATTGCAGCAATAGCAATCCACTTTTCATCTCTTTCAAGACAGATCCCAGGACGCCTGCTCTGTGCATTTCAAGTCACCTTCATGAGGACCTGAGCCAGCTTGACATTGTCAGGAGTATTATTTAGCCATGTCCAACAACACACGGAATTTTTTGTGTCATTTTGGATTTTTAGCTTGTCTCAAATGCTCAAATATCTTTCTCTGAGCCTTTCTCCTGAACTTAAAGACCCGCATGCTTTTTAAGCAACATGATTCTTTCTTGAATGCTTGCCAGCATGCTCAGAGCCTTGCTTATTGTGCATAAAATAACCATAATTATTTGATATACTTGAATCCTAAGAATAAATATACTTTTTTTTCTTCTCTAAGCCCCCTCTATGTATAGATTTAGTGTGTTTCATAATGCTCTCAGCTTTTTTTTGGCAGCTGTGCTCTGGAACATTTTTGGCATGAACACTTACTTCTTGGCAGTAATGCAAGCTTTTATTACACTATATATATTATTTATTTTCAATTGTTCTGGTTTACTACTATAAATGTGTGTCCCTTCCAGTTTTCTTTCAGTGGAGTACAGTCAAAATGCTTAACTTCTTGCATTAATAGGCAAGGAATTTCCATGTACATGCTTTTCTTGCATTCAAAGGTCTACACATTTATCTACTCCAAGTTCTTTCACTCATAAAATGTGGGAAACACAACCCTGGGAGCAGTTCCATCATTCTCAAATAAATTAGTTCAATAAGCTTTCTCTCTCTGATTTTGTCAATGTATTTGGTAATTTTTTGGGAGCATATACTACTGGGGGAAAAAAAAAAAGTCCTATTTCTTCTCATCTATTAACAGGCAATTGATATAGATAATCAAACAGATGCTCCATAGTGTCAGGTTTGCTGATAGTATTGGGAAGTAGATCAGTAAATATTAGAAAATGAAGAAACCATTAATTCACATGTAAAAATACATTGTCACTATTAGTCACATATCACATTGTTAATATGCCATATTGTCCAATGGCAGATGTATATAGTGTGTTTTGGCCACTGAACGTAATATCTGTGCAGTAACAGATTGCAGTAAGTCAAAGCTAGTACCTCTCCTTATTAAAACAGGGAGCATAACATTTTTTGACAAATGCATATTGGAAGTTACCCATCTTCCTTTTAAGTTCTGTCTGCTTACGCATTCTGTTAGTTTATATACAGCTTACTTAATTATTTGCTGCTGCACTTTCCATGAATTACAGTTTAGCTGACTGTATAATTTTTCCCAGTTCATCCTTAAAAGGAAAATATGGATCTGTTTCCTCTATCTTCTGGACACTCAGTCATGCCCTCCCAAGATCTGAAAAATACCCATCTTCAACTCTGGAACTGCTCAATCCAGTTCCTAAAGTATAGCTGGGAATTATGCTTATTATTATCTGCTTAAGAGATTGTCAGCATTCCTCTACATATTTTTCCCTTGGACTTTCTCTGAAGGGAATATTAGTTTGCAATTCCCCAGAGTTTATTGAAAACTATCTTAAGTCTTCTGGGTTTATTACAACTTTTTCCTTATTTTTCTTCCTACCTTAGTGATTTTGGATCACTATCACTATTTGTTCAATGGTTTCATTTATTTAGTTTTTTGTCACGTCTAGAACAACTAGGTGCCATTCATTATTTTTTTCCTCAAGTTTGAAGCATTGTAAGTTCTTGCAAGCCTCTTACATTAATAGTGGACATATTTCATTCCCATCTAGCAATTCTGTATTCAAACCTGAATTAAAACCATCCTCATTATGGGACAGACACACGTTTTAACTATCCTACTCATCAGTCCAATAACAAAAGTGAAAAGCGAAAAGTAATGCCACAAGAAGGTATTTTCAATAATGTTAAAGTTTTAAAAAGAAAGAGATAATCAACTATATTGTCAGAGAAAGTTTTACTCTAGACAAAGTAGACATTAATTTATTTAAATTAGACATTAATTTAGTAATTTAGAAATTGAAAATATTAGTTTATACAGACCCCTGTGGAATATGTCTGAGAGATCATAAGGGGAAATGTTAGGGGTTGAAATTACAATAGAATATGTACGGAGAGGATTAATTTTATAATTTTATAATTGTGTAATAAAATCTATTTGTGTAAACTCCTCTGATAATCAATATAGAAAAATAATCACCACTACAGACTAAATCTTCCCATCCTGAGATATGAAACATCATGATTTGGTCTCTCAAACTGCCTTTCTTTCTTAACTTCAAAAGTACAAAAGTAGGATGAGGAGCTCAGGCTGCATCCTAGCTTTTAGACAGCTAAAATTAGGTAAGATTAGTCTGGCCTAGTTAACAGCAACTTGGAACAAAGGAAATTAAAAGACTCAGGTGTTCTTCAACAGGAGAAATAACAACTAGGGAAAGAAATTGGAGGCTATATGAAGAAAATGTGATAAAAAAAGTAGTATAACAAAAATACTACTTTCCATAAGAGAAAACAAGTGCAGATTCAGTGTCAGATGAGGAAATTCAGGTCAAACATCAAGAGCCAAGAGGTGGAGGGACCAAGACATTTTGTACATGTGTGAAATGAAGGACATAGTAAGAAGAGCTGAGGTGTCAACATTGGCTAAATCATGACAGTGGTAGGTGGGAGGCAATAACAGTTTTCTGTGCAAAAGTGAGAAGCAGGAGAGGAAAAGGAGTCTGTCTACAAGGGAACCAGAACCTGGTTTAGTTTTAGAGAAGGGATAGAAAAGATGGTAGAAGAAGTAAGGAGGAGAGATACTAAAAGAGTAGTGAGGAACTATGAAAGAATTTTAAAAGATTGAAAAAATGAAACCTAAGGGAGGATTAATAGCAGAAACGGTCAAGTGGCATGAAGTAATTAGAGGTTTTGTATAGATGGACAATGCCATATACATACAGAGAGACTGAAAAATACTATGAGAACAGTCTGTGGAATAGACAGGAGCCATTTGGACCTTGGGCAACTGAGAAACATTGTCCTAGGGGGAAAAAAGATGTCCATGTTTCAGTATCAAGTGGAGACTAGTATTTAAAGCCATCAGAAAAGAACTGCCACCCTTTTCAGAAAAATAAAATTGCCTGTTTTTCACGTGAAAACTAAGGTGTTTTAGCAAAGATGTTTTGTTGTTCAACACTTCCACAGTTGTCACAAAATAACTGCAAATGATATCATGTTTTCATTATAAAATGTAATTCAGAGTGATTTACTATTGAAAAACAGTAATAAATAGATGGTTGTCAAAGCATTCTGATCTACTCCTATAATTTTACTCTTTATTCTTATAGTATGGTATTAATTAATTAAGAGTAATTCCCTTCCCCTCCTCTCTTCTGCTAAAATATGGTAAGATAGCTGTGACATAAGGGTCATATTTTTGCCCTGAATTATCTTTTATTAAATGTTTTAATATGTGCTACTGCAATTAGGAAAAATTTATGGGAAGCTAAACAACATGAGCCTCAGTGATACAGGCTTTATTGTTACCTGTAGAAAAGACAAAATACAGCAAATGGAATACAATAGGTTTCTTTTCCAACAGGGTGTAGGAGTTTTGTAACATAAATGCCAAAGTAGGAGCTAAGCCCTTTTTCTTTCTATCAACAAGGCTACAGGGTTAATCTGTTGAATATTAACTCTGAAAATAATCTGTATGGAGAAGATTTTTCAAAGGTACGAGTTGGAATTCAGAAGTTTTATTGATCTTAGTAGAAAGTGAATACAAAACCAGGCTCCTTACTTTGAAAAATCTTCCCATCTCTGTATGTGTATGTCTGTCTGAAAATGCATATATTCTAGTGTGTCGATATATGCATGTATGTGTGAATGTGTGTGTGCATATATATATTTTTATATATATGCTACCTTCAAATGGGGCTATGGGAAAATCAATATCTCCGTCAATCTGGAAAATTAGTGTTAGAATTTGAGTGGAATAGAAGATTCACTTTTTCCTTTTAACCTTGAGTTGAAGTAATATAGATCTAAAAGCAAGAACAAGGATATTTTAAGCCATAAACTTCAAAAGATTTAATTAATAGTAATAAAAGTAATAGGTAAATGACTGCCATCTATCACGAGCAGAAAATCAAGTTTGCACCCTAGATCATATCCATTTGGAAAGCAACTTGGGACAGAATCAGTTTAGGTTATGAGAAATTTAGCCAGACAACTACTTGCATAACTTATTTGGCATGCACTGTGTTTGTAATTTTGTACATATTGAGATTGGATTTTCAGTACTTCTTGGCAATAGGCCATTGAAGTCTCTATATAATAACTCTTAACACCTGGGCAGGAAATGGAGACAGATATTAACATTTTTCTAGTTAGTACAATATTGTTTCTGGGTAAAGTTTTCAAATATCTGTCAGCGTAATTGCTCCTGTTCAGAGGGATAGGACATGAAGATATTTCCTCTCAACTTCAGCATGTAAAAGTTCTTAATTAACGTTTATATCTAGTCTAAAATAACAGTTCTTTTTCTGCTAAGCTTGTGGCTCTTTTAAGTATTTGGAGGTAGAGTGATGTGACTTCACAATTATTGCACTTTAAGAAGCAGTCCATTTAACTAAGAGTATAAATCTTTTACACAGATGCATGACATTCATACTACTTCTGAGTATTAAATAAAGAGCAAATAAAAAACACTGGATGCAGGAGTTAGGAAATTGAGGTTCAGATTGTGTAACAGAAGTAACTTCAGGTCCCTCAGCCACTGACATCTTTAAATATACTGAGAGAACAGTCCTAAAAAAGAAATGTTTCTATTGTCTGCTGTCCTATTTTTTCTGCAGCCTAATTGAACAAAATAGTCTAAAGTGAAAACCAGCTATTCCTAGAGAGCAGAGGGGAAGCATATTAGACTGCCATCAGGAAAAGACTTTGATGACTTTAAAAGAACTTTTGATGTCACAAGTAGTGATATGGTTGCAATTAAATGTTCCACACCCAAACTCCCCTCCAGTGGACTGTCAGATTTGCAGATGAATGATGACTTCAAGTTCCTGAAAAACTAGCCATTTCCTAGTTTTTATTGCTAAACTTAAATAAGAAAGAAAAATTTAAACTGGGTGAACTCAGTGACTCATTTACCTGAAAAAAATTATATTTTTATGGCATTTGTATGTGTTTGGACTGACTGATTTTTATGCTGCTCTCTTTGGACTCTGTTACATATTGTATTTTAGAAAGCCTTGAGAAATTTGTTATCATAAGCCAGAGACATTAATCTGAACTGCTTGTGTTATGTTAAATAAACATTTGATAAAATTATTCAGACATTAATAAATTCACCTTTAATGATCTTTGGTGGTACAAGAGCAAAAATTACAGGTGTTACAAAAATATATATTTTGCAAGAATGAAAAGATATCACTCGATGAGTTTTTAGTTGTTTGGAATACTCCTGTCCAAATGGCATGAACAATTTTAGGTAAAGACACTTAGATATACAGGCTTTCTGATAGTAAAGACTGATGATAATTTTGTTCAGAAAAACAAAGTCTTGATGTGATCAAAGTGGCATTGTGTAATCCCTGTTTTAAATATAACCACTTAGCATTGACAGATTCACAAACTAGCAAGTAAGATCCAGGTTTCTGTTCTTAACAGAGCAATATGTATGGATATATGAGGATCATAAAGTTGTTCCATCCTTATCAATCCTATTTCAAGCAATTACATGTGCAAAAAATCAGAGAATTCAAAAAAGTAATTATTAGGACTGAAAATTTCTCTGACTGAATAACTCAGGTCTCAGGCCCAGTCACAAGCTTTTTTGTTTGTTCACAAAAGTATAATGAAATAAAAATATCTGATACTCATGTTTACAAGGCATTTTAAGTTTTAAAAGAGAATATTCCAAAGCAAATTTTTTTAAGCCAAGGTTGCCAGTATAGAAGATGGAAATTCCTGAGGAACGTAGTGTTGACAAGTGAAAAGACTATTCATAAAATACACATTTTTCTTTAAGCCAAAAACAGGCTCCTGACAATAAAATCATACATAAGAGAAAGAAAACTGCATTGTGAAAACTCAAAGAGTGGGAAATGAGGAAAGACAAGAGAAAGAGATTGCCTGTGTCAGGACTTTGAACACCTCCGCAGGCTCTGAAGTCTCCTCCAGTGCCAAGGAGGTTGGTTGCCCATGCCCTGAGGTGGTGCCTCCAAGCAGCCCTGCACCATCTCCTGGGAAAGAGAGCCACAAGGATCTCAGCCGGGCTGTGGCTGTCCCCGGCCACTGCCACCATTCCTGCCCTGCTCACTTTGTGCAGGTGCTGCAGGGCTGCGCCCTTGCTGGTGACAGCGTGGCATTGCCTGCCCTGCCAGCCCCACAGCCCCAGAACAGCCTTCTTCTGCCCAACTGTTCCCAGTTAGGAATACACTGAGAGAGAAAAAAGCAGTAACCATTTTAATAATTTCTATTCTGAAAGAATGGCTTAAAACACACACATATTAGTCTGTCTGCCTATCTACAATAAAGCCTAAGATCTGCCACATCACTCAGAATTGCCTGCAGGGTAGGCAGAGTGTGCCACAATAAGGCAGTCTTTCAACACTTCTGGCAGCAGTTTTTGTTTGAAATCTTGGTATTCATTAGAATATATTTCCACATACACTAACACATCAGCACAGTCCTGTTTCTTCACAAAAGAATTATTTCTTTCTCTTCAGTCTTAATTCTCCCAAACTCATATTCAGGTCTTCTGCTAACATTCCTATTTAGTGCATTATTACATGCCTAATGTACTGTAATGGCAGATATGCAAAAATGTATCAGTCAGTCAGCTTGCTGTACATACAATACTTTTAAATTTCCTTTAAAAGTAAGTTCTGTTCTCTAACAGAAACACATAAAGTATTTTCTACCAATTTATAGATTAAATTGTTAGACTGCATTATTACAACTGCATTTGTTATAATAAGGCTCTCTGAGGGAAGCTAATTCAGATATAGAATTATGAATTCTAATTTAATTTGTGGAGACACAAAAAAGATGTATTATTGAGTAAATAAAATGGGATGAACAAGGCCACTGGCAACTGCTATTTTACAAACCCATAAACTACAGAACTGCGGAAGTTTCAAGGTCCTACTTTGCAAAAAAAATTATCAAATACAAAGGCTACTTTAAAACCTCATCCTCCAAAAGTAAGAATCTCAAGTAACTTTTTCAACTGGTATTTGAAAACACAAAGCTAGTTAAACTCTTAAAATGTTTATCTATGTATCCATGATAGATACAAAATAATATGTTTAACAAGAGGAGTGATTCCAAGCCAGGAACTTGTTTTCATCTCCGTTGCTGACTTTGCTACATTACTTTCAGTTGACATTTCTGTTCTGCTATTTAGTAAGTAGCATTTCTCTGTATCTAGAGAAATAACAAACTCTTTCAATCATTGAGCTACCACTTCAGTTGTTCTCGTCATGTAAAGAACTCCATTGAAAGCAAAAATACTTTTAGAACCGACTATATTGCTACTGTTGCCAACTCTTAAGCACAAAAGACCATGCTCGATGAGACATAAGTACCATTGCTAATGAATGTGTAGTCTAATGATATCTGTGAATTACCTGGAATCTCAACCTACTTTTTGTTCCCCTTTGTCCCCTTTTGTACTTACTCAAATTTTATCAAACTAAGTTATTTTTTCAGGTAAGGACTTCCCAAACTTATCTGTCAAAACTTCAGATCTGTCTGTGCTTATCGATTTCTTTTTTAATGTTTGCTATAGCGTGACTGGTTCTTCTCTCAAAACTGCTCTGCATTCAAACCCACTTTTTTTTCCTTTCATCTCTTCTTCTTTCAGTGCATTCATCACCAAATAAATATTTAAAACTTTTTCACTCTTTTCATCTTTTTCCTTAATGGAGAAATGTGAACATCCACTTTTATTCTTTCATTTTCTCTGAATGCTTTACTCACAATAGTTACTTGTAGATAATAATCAAGTTTTAAATTTGTTTGTCTGACCAAGTTCCCCCAAAACCTGGAAGCACAAATTCCTTGACATAGCCTTGCCAAAATTAGGAAATTTTTAAGGCTTGCAAAATTACATATAATAACAATTTTCTCAACACTATCACATATATTGCTCTTTGCTTTCTGAAAAACAGCTACCACAAACACCATTTCAGTTTGAGGTGACAGAATTCAAACAGTTTTTCCACTGTCCCCGTTTTGGGCTCAGTTTCTGTTAATTATCTCATTTCCCATCATATGACTCACCTACTTAGATTCTGAAGTGCAGGTTTGTTTTGCTGCTAAACATGCTCACTTGTCATTTTCACTAACTTTCCTCCTTGTCACCATGTTTCATATGTGCTGGGTAGTGACACAAAAGGCCTATGTGCTTCTGAGAAAAACAGACCTTCTATTCCTTATTTACAAGGATGTTCTATTTACTGCTGGTGGATCTCTGAGCACCTTGAGGCTTTTTTCCATGGGTTTCTTACAAACTGCTACAAACAGTTCCAGCTAACCCAAAGTGAATCTTTGGAGTTTGCTGTACATGCTTGGCTCCACCAAAGGGTAATATGAGATGAGCAGCATAGTTTTCCCTGCAGAAATGATGTAGTCTGAGAAGGAAACAGACTGCTGTTTCCTAACTGTGTCATATCATCACGGAGTAGGTAGTAAGATAGTTCACGATCTGAGCTTCAGTTGAAGGCTGCCAAAAGTGCTCATTATTATCATCTTTAATTGAATCTAATATCAAAAAGGAGACAAATTTGACTGAATCTTCCATGCAACAGGGAACTTCTAAGGGCGCTGCACTACTTTAGTTATTTGGTACCTAATCAGATATAAGTTCATATGGCAATTTTACTTTCATTAGGACACATACTCCTCTACCCGACCAGATTTGAATGATGTACTTTGGAATTCTTTATGAAAGCTCCACCTCTGAATCGAATTAGTCTGAAATCAGTTAACAGACTCAAAAGTTATTAGAAGTTCAGGAGCACATGTGGCAGACAAACCTGTTATGATGACACAGAATAGGAAAGTCTTCCTAAATAAGCACAAATTTAAAAGAGAATAAAGAATGTCTATGCATTTATTAAAATTCCTGGTTGAAGTTTTATTTTTTTAATGATTCATGAATAAGCAATTTTTCCTTATTGATATCAAATAATTATCCTTCTTGTTACTGTAATCTGGGAAAAAATTATAACATCAGTCATAACTAAAAGCAGTTGGAATTTTGAGGAAGATCTAATACTGGGATAAGTATTAGTGGGCAAAAGATGAGTATTACAGTGATAAGAACAGATGATACAAATGATAAATGTTATTGTCTCATTTCTGCACAGAATAGAGTGGGGAAACTGTAGAAACTGCCCAAAGTTTCTTTGGTTCTGTTATACAATTCGTTTCTTTGGGGCCACACTAGAGAACTGTCTACTTGACAATTTGACTGTATTTATGTGTTCCATGTACTACTCAGTAAATGCTGGTGTGGGATTTCATATTGAATAATTCCATAATGAGCTTTGGAAACATTACCCCTTGGGTAATGGCAGTAGCTTATGACAACTATTCATATTGAAGACAACTGTTTAATTAAAAGGGTTTTTTTTCCTTTAAGGATGATGCCTGGCAACTACAAGTTTCTGTATGTTAACATAAGACACTTACTGTTTAATATAATATATCAAGTATAATGAAGGTACATCCTGTAATTGAAGAAATGAGCTACTGGTAGAGTGAAAATTAGACTGTACGAACAACGAGAGGCAGAGAAATGAAAAACATATTTCTTACTGTTTTTATTAAATTGAAAAGTCAAACATTGGCACTTGAATGTTTGTATAATTTCTTTTAAAGATCAGCTAGCAATATTTAATTTTCATTATTTAAATTTTGCCCAATTTTCTTGGTGCCACAGGTTTTTTTTTTTTTTAAGTATAGAAATAACACATTACATCTTTCATGATTTTCTAATATATGTGTTCCCAGCTCCTGTAATGTTTCTGAGGCCTTCATTTCATTAATGCATTTTCTAAGACATCAGCTCTTGGAGATGAGGAGCAAAAACATAATTCCAGTGTTTTAAAAACTAAAAAAAAGTATTCTTGCCTGAAAAAAAAAAATACTTTGAAAGCATGTTATGAGCACACCTGCAGCCTCAAAACCCAAGAGGAAAAACAAAAAAATGTGCTGTTGACATTTTTTGAGTATGATTTTGGATGTGTTGAGAATGGACTTAACCCATGATTTCTGACTGTCTGGAGCTGAGAAAGCCGTAGCATTACCTGTCCATATCAGAAGGGAGCTCTCTATCAAAAAGACTGTGGTTGTCCCCTTCAACTATACTGTGAGATGAAGATTTACTGTAATAGCATATTGTCTCTGAAAGTCAATTTTATCTTTTTATAGAAGCAATATAAGATTCAAAAGGGAGAATTATCCTGTGTTTGTGTATTTGATTTATGCATTGGTGCCCACCAGTTTAGGCAGGGAAGTGTAATGGGAATAACCAAGGCAGTTATTTTCAGTACCAGCGCGAAAATCAGTGCGGATGAACTCATGCAACAGACAGGAAAAGCGTTATGAAACATATGTAAATATATTAGACAAGCCCTAAGAAGTTGTAGTGATCTGCCTAGGAATATATTTTTTTGTTTGTTTTTTGATAATTTTATCATCTTGAGATGATGGAAAGACACATCAAGGACTTTGTA
The DNA here is from genome assembly GCF_020740725.1 of Corvus hawaiiensis. Classification (NCBI taxonomy): domain Eukaryota; kingdom Metazoa; phylum Chordata; class Aves; order Passeriformes; family Corvidae; genus Corvus; species Corvus hawaiiensis. The sequence continues at coordinate 36,232,132 of NC_063216.1, forward strand.
GCATATTTTTAAGTGCTTTATTTTAATGCTTTTTCCCATTTTATTTTTGCATAATACTTTTGCATAATACTTTTGAAGAGAACATTTCCTTCTATTGTAGCTAGGACTGTTCTATTGTCATCTTGCCAGTTGATGCAAAAGCATTTCTAATAAATGCTCAAAAGTAGAAGCCAGTGACCAGTTGCTTGTCAGGTATGGTACAGAAGGAGAAAAAGCCTTCTGGGCCTCAAGAAAAGTTTATTTTATGCAATTCTTATACACAATACTTGAATGGGAATTGTGCCATCTTATCCACTGGTTGTAGAAGAATATAAATAAAATAGACACAGAAATGAAAAGAAGCACTGAGAAGTTTGCTAAAGGGAAAGTTAATGAAAATCACATGACTCTGCTGCCGTGATTTGTTTTGGACAAGATCAAGCACTAATCTTTATTAAGAAGTGCACGTTGTCAGGTTCAAAAGCCTTACTGCAGGACCATCTCCTAAATGTTTGCTCTACCAGGACTGCTGTTCCTAAGGGTTGCCAGGTGGAGATAGTCTGCTTGTTCTAGGGAAGAAAAAATATGAGAGATGCCATTTATTCAAACTTGTCTCTACTTTGCATTTGATCCAGATTGGAGGTGAAAAGCCAGAAAAGCTTTTACTGTTTTGGAATAGAGGCAGATTTTACATAAATGTCACTCATTATATCCCCAAGTTTTCAAGCTAAGATTTTTTTAGTCATGTGCAAAAAATCAATCACTGTAAGGTTCTTTCTTTTGCAGAGAAATAAAAAAAGACTGTACATCAATAGAAGTGTTTAATATAAAAAGGTCTTGACAGCAGTTGCTGAATAGACAGTACTGAGCTTTTAAATATCTCATCTATTCCCAAAAGGGTGAACATATGAAGTGAATGGCCATACCTAGCTTATTTACACCCTAATATCCAAGAAGGACTGGTGAAGACAATATGAAATTAATAGTTATATATATTGGGTTTTCTCCCATCCTTTTCATAATAAGTCTTTTCTGCACAGTTGGTAGTTTTGGTATAGACTGTGCTTTACTATAATCATATCAAGCATAGACTGAAATTTTTAAATAAAGAAAATTATGCTGTTTCAGAATCATTTCTGTTTCAGAAATATAACATTCTTGAGACCAAAAAAAAGCTAATTATCAATTTAAAGTCAAGGGTTCAATCTCTGAGTCAAGACAATTGCATCTATTCTCATTGTCTTTGCTCTCAGATTAATGTATTTTTTTACAATAGTTTCCTTTGCTTCACAAGAAGGTGCTGAAGACCAAATCAATATTTTTAGCAGAAGAAGTGAGTTTCTGAGGTTTTGAAAAATTTACTTGTGTACGTTCTTTGAAAATGCGAGCCAAATGGTGAAGACATTATTCAGTCAAATATTTAAACTTCGCACTCAGTTTAGACAATAATTCAGATCAAGAACTTCACAAGGCTGTTTTGCAGTTCTGGGATCTTAAGAGGATAATATTTGCTTTAGTCTACATCTGCTGCACAACACCAAGTGTCTATGTAGAGATAATGAACCTAAATGGACAGGATTCTCCTCACTAATTTTAGTCATCTAAAATGTGACTCCAGTTGAAGTTAGCCTTGTAGTTGCCTCTATATTTTATATAGATGTTTGAGCACATGCTGGGAGATTCTTCTAGTCTTGGAGAGAGATGAAGGCAGAAGGCATCAGCTGTCCTCCAGAAATTACCAGTGACCATGGAGACAAATTATGACTCTGAGTCTCAAAATAAATGAAGAATGAGTAGAAACCCAGCCCACATGCTTAAATTAGGGTGGGCTTTTAACTTTCAGATTCATAAAGGACAAGATAACCCTAACAGCCTGGGGACTAATTGAATAATATAGGAGCTGCACAGACGTGACTGAATTTCTTTCCTTTTAAAAGGGCATATATCCATACACATGCATACATATGTGTGAGAGTACATACTTGCTTCTAAATAGCAAGATAGATGTAGCATTTTAATATAATATTTAAACATACATTGTTTTGTTGTGGAGGTTTTTTCCCGTTAAAAGTAAAATAAAGGGACTTTAATTTGGATCTTAACTGCAAAGATAATCTGTACTTCTCCTATTTTTTACCTCTTTGACCATTCTTTATTATCCCACTTTCCTAGAGTTGTGGAGCTGTAACCGATGGACCTCTGCAGTTTAGCAGGTACAGGAATGGTATAATGAGACTTTAAGCAAGTTGGTGTAGCAGCTGCTACTTATGTCATAGTCTGAACTATACCCTTGGGTGAAACCTTTTGTCTTGGCATTACCTTACAACATCACCACCACCCTTTCAGATCTCTCAAATATCTAATCAGTTAGAGCAGAGAAGCTGTTGTCCTATACCTATCATGGCTTCTTATGATCTGTGCTGTCTGTAATTTTTTTAAACTTTTGCTGAATGAGGGCTAATGTTACAACCTTGCCAGAGAAGTATATTTAAGAGTAAGTAAGGCTTCTGTTAAAAAAATTAGGTGAAACATTTAGACAAAAGGAAAACAGTAATAATCATCACCAGAAATTTTCACATCGAAATTAATGGGAATTTACAGACAAAATTCCCATGTAGCTTTGAATAATGGCATTCTGGTATAACAGTTCTACTAAATTCAATAGAATTGCTTCTATTTAGAAAGCTTTTGGTTTTAATGAATGTTGTACTTCTTTTCATGTCTACAGTGTCTTTTCTCCCCCTTACACTGATGAACCATCTTTATATAGAAACAAGCAGTACACCTATGTCCATATTGATGAATAGTGACTCTCTGGGTTGCTCACTGATTACGGTGGAACCACATACCCAAATGACAGGAAGGCCCTGTGTAGCCATAGTTCATTAAGTACAAGGAATGTGTTGGAAAAGCTCCAGGCTGGCTTTGCACAAGTGTTCACAGGGTTAATTCTTTTAAAAAGGATCATTGCTCAAACTACCTAATTTAGTAATGGCACTTGTTTTGTGTAAAGTACAAATGCCTCCAAAAACTAAATACAGAGGTTTGCATCATTTACAATGACTGATACCTTAAACAAAACATTCGATTTTGAAATGTTGTTGCTTTTCAGTCAGTATTACTTGCATGAGATTTTTCAAGTCAGTTTTCCATAGTCTCATTTTTGAGAGCGATGAGGCATAAAATGGCTCTTCCTGAAGCCATTGGAAGTTCTGAGTACACAACACCAGTAAAGATCTGACATAAAAGAAGAAAAATGAGGTTTTATATGTCTAAGTTCTGTTGTTTGATCCATGCATTAATGTCTAAGGTTCCAACACCAGAAAGTAATTTCTGATAAAATATTCTTCTGGTCATTAGTGAATGCAGATAACTCATTACAATAGTAGTGTTTGCCCAGTAGCTTCCATCAACAGAATCTGATGCATCCACAGTTAGTTGAGAGTTTTTCAAAGGCATTTTCTTAGCTTTCTGGAGATGATAAGTTACACAAAGTCCCCACAGTGCAATAATTTTCTCTGATATTTATATGTGAAGAAAAATTATTACCAAAACCTCATATGCAAATGGATGATTACTGTCCAGTACTAAAATGCCATTCTCTCCAGTCAGTACAGCTGCTTAAGGACACATAGCATTTCTATGGGAATAATTACCAAACACAGGAATCGCATGGCTGAAACTATTGTGAAAGTAAGTGGATGGGATGCAATTATTTAAATATGGGGGGGGTTATAACACCATAGTGTCCTACTTTTTATGTTTTCCTTTTACTTTATGAGTTTTTATTATACACGTGGTGGTGTTCTTGAATAACAAGAATGTTTTTGTAAATGAGTTTACCAAATACACTACGAAGAAACACACAGCAAATTAATGCTGAAATAATTTTCATTAGGAAGCACCATTTTGACAAAATTAAGCAGATAAAGATGAGCCAGTTGAGACACATTTTAAAAAATAGTTGGTGTACTTGGTTTTTTTCTTAATTGAACTCACTTTCCCAAAATTTATCACCTTTATTGTCCTCCTCATTTGCCCTGTTGTCCTGGACTATCCTTTGTTCCTAACAGACAACTTTTTTCTTTTATTGCTTCTATTGTCCATACCCTTAGAGAAGAGGATGGAGGGTAATGTGAATCCCCAGTCTACCTAGGGAACAGTGCAAAGAATGAGAGCTGTTTTTCTCTCTTGAGGAGACTGATAATTTCTGTGATTATTCTGCCCTCTTTCCTTCACTGTTGACTTATTTCACATGAAGTCATATTGCAGAGCAATATAATAGCAAAAGATTTTTATATCTAATTTATTTTATATTTATTCTATATTATAATTAATGTTGGAATTTCTTCTAAATAAAAATTTCTTAAGTCCATGTTGTGTTTTATCAATCTTTATGTGATTTTACGTGCAATTCACCTCATCAAGCTTTAATCATCTAAGAGTTAGATGTAACATCAAATCTAGGATGGTCATCTAGGCACCATCTGCCTTTAATTGAGAGGCAGGCATCTCAGGAGAGCCATTCATCCCACTGGCCCAAGACACTTGTATTAAGATGGTATGGAGGTGTTTCAAATGGAGCCTGCTTGATTAGTTTAGATTAAATATGTGCATATTTCATGGATAGAATCTGGGGAGGTGAATACAACACCATGTCAAGAGCTTGAGTTCTTCCTTCATGAGAATTGATGCAGTGTGTTAGATATTAAGAACTCAAAAACTGTACAATCAAATGTGAAAAAAAATAATAAAAGCAAGCAAGAAAAGAATCTCTTAATTACATTTTTACTGTGGCAATCCTTTGTTCTGGTTCAAATAAAAGATTTAGGGTATGATGATAATTTCGTCTTTCCCTGTTGGAAAACCCTTATTTCAAAAGACAGTTCTTAAAATGTCAAACAGCATACATGACAACAGGGACACTTCACCTACAGCTGAAAAGAAGCTTGTCAACTTATTATTAAGCTTGTTAACTTATTATTAAGTTACTGTATCCAAGCCATTTCCACTGGGATTTTTAAAAATAATATTCAAGGATAAATATATTATTAAACTAAGTAGCCAACAGTATAAAAAAAATAAGTTGCTTATCTCTAAAGAATGTATGTTTAGCATCTCAAAGTGAGATTCAAAAGTTAATGGCTTTCTTTATCAAGTAGGGTTCCTAATTAGCAACTTGTTAGTGGTTGGAAACTGTGTACTGCATGCTACACTACCCCAGAAGCAAAAGGAACAATATATCAGGACTGATTTTAAATGAATGAGAATGTCAAAATACGGATTGCATACAGAAAAATTCTGGTTTTGATACATGGACATCAGCCCTCTTATCTCAGTTCTCACAGTGGTTTCTGCAGTTTGTCAGCCACCCTTCCTTTCCCCTCTCTCAGCTACAGCCTGACTCAGTAAATCAGTGATACCGAAGAGAGTGGTAGAAGTAAGGCAGCTTGTGCTACATTGTTTGGAGATATTAGAAAGATACACTACCTTATGCTGGGGGCTAATATACTCTAGTCACAGTCTAACTTTTAGCCATCTACCCTTGGAATAGCTCTGCTGCCTTGTCATTCAGTATTTGGCATATCTTCAGTGATACAGTGCACAGGTTTTCATACATAGCAACCACAGGCAGAGGGAAAAAGTGTTTGAAAATGTATGCAGAAGTAGTATTATAAAATGCTTAAGCTCTCCTGGCATATGCCACATAAAATATAGGTCAGGAAAAAACCAAGAACCAAGCAAACAACAAAAAAGGCCATACATTTTTTCATGTAATCCCCTACACGCATTGCTTTATGCAATGCTCTCAGTGAGGTAAGATTAAATATGTCTCTACAGCTCTGTTTGCAAAGCAACTTGCACAGAGTGGTCGCAGTGGCAACTGATGCAAAATGAAGAACAATTCATGTCTGAGTTCTGCCTTCACTGTGCAATGACTGGATAAGCCATCCAAACAAACAGCATACACTTTCCTTTTCTTCCTATGTGGTCTTGGAAATGACCACTGTATACATCAGCGAAACACAGTATACTAGTATGCTCTGGGAAAAAAAAATGCAATGCGAAATAATTTCTGAGCAGAAGGGAAAAGAAAAAGATCATATTTTCCAGAACTAGAAATAGCATATGGCCTGATTTAATGCGAATTCAGGGAGCAACAGTACCAATTTTTTTCTGCAAATGGTGCTTATCCAGAAAAAAAAAGAAAAAAGTGGTAGTTGAGAGCCATCACTGGAATTTCTGCAAAAAAGATCTGAATTAAGATCTTGTATAGAATTATACTTTTGTTTTTATCTTATTCTTTCTAAGGAAATCGTTTAACAGTTATTTCAACACACCCAGCAGAGGGATTATGCATGTTGTCTTATGGGCTGTGGATACTGCAGCAGTGGTGTATGAAGAAGGAAACACAGTAATCACTTCCTTTTTAAGCTCAGTCTTCTGATCTAAACAAAAAAAAAAAAAAAAGAACCCAAACCAAAACCCCTGAACTCATTTGCAACCAGAGTATTGTGGGTAGATTTTAAACAAATAACTCACCTGAATAATAGACAACAGAGAAAAAGGACAATAAGCTGAAACATGATTCATGATGATGAGGTAGGTTTTAGGGAGTGCCAATTTACTGTCTGTCTAGAGCCAGTGGTGGGTGAGAGGATGAGATGGTAGAGAAAGAGAGAGAAAGAGGTTTGTATCTCTCTGCCTCCAGACATTTAAAATTAATGACCCACAGTGTGTTGCATGAGTTTATGCAGAGCTACCTGAAGGATGTGTCACTTCTATAAAGCTCTGTATATGTGCAGTAGTCCTTTATGTGTACCAGATTGCAGCTAAACTAGTCATAAGCAGCAGCAGAAAATGTGCAAATGAATACATAACACCCACTTAAAGCTTATGTTAATTCAGCTGCTGCTTTGAAGAAGAATTAGCAATGGGTAGTATGTGCTCTGTCTTGCTAAACAGCTAGTGTCATGCTACAGTTGTCTGAAAGTCTAAAAAAAGAAGAAACACCTGACGTGCATATTGTGCAGCAGGCTGCAGTGTTAGTAGTGGAAGAAACAATATGAAGCATAAATTAATTAACTTCTGGAGAAAAGACATACTTTATGCAGAAAGATGGAATAGGGATTTTCTACAAGAAAAATGCATCATTTCACAAACTCCATTGGCGCTGTGGTCTGAACAGATGTGTGTCTCAGCTCTGTTTCCTTGGCCTTCTCTGAAGCTCGTTTATTCCAGACAGGTAAGCAACCGCTGTTAAAATTAATTGGCCCTTGAGTGGGCCAAATGAATTATTAAGAACTGGAAGGAATCTGTCCCTTTCTCAGCTCACAGTTTGGGTCAAGGGTTATAAGCACAGCAGTGCACAGCCAATACTGAATGCAGTTCCTGGTGGTGCTGATATTCAGAAACACTTCTCTTCCTTAGCCAAGAAGCAGAAATCTGCAGGAAGAAATTAGAAATGGCCTGATAACTGGGTTAGTAACTTTGGTTGCTAGATTGTAGCCCATTTCCACACTGTTCCACAGTAGAGACAACTCACAGGTACAATCCATGCATTTTTCTGAATTCAAGAAAATACACACAGCAAAAGAGGCAATTTCAGACAGAAGGTGAGCCTGGACTCCTGCTTTCTAGGCAAAGCTGTTACATTGAGCTAAAGTAGCTGTGTTACCTTAGGTGACCTTCCAGCAACTCTCATCATCACCTCTCCTGTTTCAAGCAGCAGGAAAATCTTGGCTCACTTTACTCAAGACTATAGTACTTCTCTGTAGAATGAGAGAACCCTTTTTCCAAGCACAAACATCAGAATTAAACTAGAATGGATTTAAGATAAGGTCCTGCTTCATGACTCAAGTTGCTAGCTGTCAGATGGTTATTTCTGTCCCTGCCCTGTGCTGGCACGATTGCCTGTGGTTATATATGACAGTATATTGATAACACAGTGTTCTGATTAGGAATCTGGCAACAAGCACACGCTTTCCACAGATCAGCCATAAGGGAGAGCTGTAGTCTACCACCTATACATGAGAAGAGAAAAAAAAGTACAAACTTTATCAAAGCTTTTAAAGGCAGTATACTGAATAATTTTTGCAGTTACATGGCATTTTTATGCTGAACCACTTTACAAAGTAAAATAAGGATTGTTATTTATCTTATAAAGCACATAAAGACCTGACTTCAGTTCTAGGGAGAGTAGTTACCCCACAGCTAAATCACCAAAAAGATTGCACTATCTGCTTCCTTTTTCTACTGCTGACATTCAAAATTGCAATTTTCAAAGATCCCACAAACTGTAATCAAACAGTATAGATGTCTGAATTTTGTATATGTATCCTCTTCTACAGGTTATACTTCCACAGCCTTTAACAGCATAATAGTGACCAGCTACCCTTAATAGTTACTATAATTAAAGCTGTATGTCTAGGTTCCTGCTGTGAAGAGAAATAGAAACCTTCATCCACCACTCAGCCTATCATAAGATGTGAGCCTAAGGTGTGTAGGATAAGTGACCCCCTGACAGTGCCTTCATTGACTAAAGGGGAGAATTCATCAAGTTCAGTCCCAGTTTGACCTCAAGCATCTACTTATGCCCATGTGCAAGACCACTCAAACCACGCCAGTGTGAACTAAACAACCACTAAGCTAAAAATCCAACTAAATGTTCCCTCAAGGTCTGGGAGTTCTCAGAACACTTCAACTGGACCTGTCATCCTACACGAAGAAAAATTACCAAAAGAGGTGCTTCACTGTTGCCATTAGAGCATTCAGGATGGTTTTGTAAGTCCTCGACTCACATTCTTCATCTCCCTCAGAGGTCTTAAACTCACTTTCGGCAAGCATGGCCTAATATTTTGTTTTAACGCACTTTGGAACAGAAGATCTGGTCTACCTCTCCAGCTGAAACATCTCTATTCATATGCACTCGTTTAAGTGTTGAGGTAAACACAGAGAATAAAATCATCTTTTAGTTTAATCACTTGTCAGAATATTAAGAGCTTTATATTACACTTCTTCATCTAATTCATATTTTTTTTTATTAAAAGTGAAATAAATAACTTCAGCCAAAGAAGCCAAGAAGACTCTCTTCCTTCCCACTCCCAGATTATGCTGAAGTGCAGTGATTAGGGTAGTCTTAGGGGATTTAAAGGATTGCGACTCAAGTCTCCTTGGGCAGGAGAAAAATACACCTTGTGAAAAAGGGCTAGACTTAATAATTAACCTAAGGAAAGTCCCATGCAATCCCTTAGCCATTTCCTTTCTCTTTTACAGAAAAGTGGACAATTAATATATGTGAAATCAGAGGTCCTCTTCACAACTATTGGTTGGAGTCACAACCCAAGACAGCAATTAGAAGTGAAGGCACTCTTGGTTTACAATTAACAATTAAAAAAACCCAAAAAACCAAAAAACCAAACAGAACAAAACAGAAACCCAAAACAAACCAAATCAAACAAAACAAAAACAAAACTAATGAAGAAAACTAATGAACAAAAACAAAAAAACCAACCAAACAAACAAAGCCACAAAAACCCCTGGCACTTACAAAACAAGCCTCCACACAGGCTTTAAGGAAGAATTACAACAGAAACCTTAATGCATGTTTGGAAATGAACTTATACTGAACCCTTCATTAATTTGGCACCTCTGATTTCCACCAGGGACTAGAGCTGGAAAAGACCGTGGTCTAACAGAAAGGCTTTTCTTCTGGTATTTCCAGCTGAGATGCCAAGTGGAAGTGCTGGAATCTAATAAGAAAGCTTGCTCTCATGGATGTTTATCTAAACATGACCCGGACAGTAAAATTTTAGTTCTCTGGCTGTCTTTGCAGACTGACACTCGAGTGAGTTAGCAGAATAGTTTTCGTTATTTGTACTGAAGCTTGCATTTGTTGTTTTAATATAAACCTTCTGTCTTTCCATAGAAACCAAAGCAATGAAAGTATCAGTCCTATGGGTTAACACAATAGTGAAAGACAATACCTAAGTAACAGATGCTTAAAACACAGACCCTAGATACAAGGCTTTCCAAACAAAAGAAATACATTTAAAATGTCTGTCTTGCCTCCTAACTCTCTTAAATGACAGAGAGACAAAATTTTACATTGAAGATCTGGTGTAAAATCCCAGAAAACCCTGTGAAACCACTGAGAAGACCACTATTGAATTGGATCATCTTTGGAATAGACTTCTTGTGTAAAACCTGTCTTCATTCATACTGCCATTCACTCTGTTCATCTCTTAAGATGTACTTTAACTGAAATTGTTACAAGAAATGAGATCTTAGACAGTTTCTCAGTGGAAGTTTCAGTCCTCGTCCTGCCCTAGCAGCACCAGATGGTAATAGTTTGTAAAAACTGACAAGCTGTGCTACCTGCTTTCTGAATGCATTAATGAAACATTTATGATGGATATGTGCTGGACTCATGAAAACTAATAGAAAGGTTATAATGCACCCTTAAGAATGAACTAAAAATAAAAACACTCCCTGACATGGTAAAGCAGCTGTGTACTATGCAGTGACAGTGAGGGACTGAACCCAATAAACTATTATGGCTAACTGCTTCTGTTTGCATCAGCCTGTGAAACAGCTTCATTCCTCACTGCTGGGGAATGAAGTATTATCTTCTCTAATAGAACAAATTATTAAAGTGAAATCTTCAGATGAATATATCTGATAAACCACAATTATGCCTCAGTTTCTGTACTAGCAATTATATGGCATTTTCTAGTAAACTCTTGCTTTTAATATCTGCAACAGCTATGTAATTTATGTAATTATCTGATCAATTTATATGATGCTCCTGTCCCAAATATTCCGGATGAATGTATACATTCACATACATATATAAAACCTCACCTTATTGATTAAATCAAAATGGCACAATTTAAAATAAATACCTTTTAACCATCAAAACCTAGACAAGTTTCCTCTAAATAAATTCCTAAGTTATTATAACTTAGTTATAATAGCTATGTTATATTATAAAACTATATTATACATAGTTATTGTATTAAGCAATTATATCTGTAGTATTCAATAAAAATCAGCACACTAGACCAAAAAACAAAGATAACACCAGGGTTAGATAGTTCATCTGGATATCTGGATAGATAGTTCGTCTATCCAGAACTCTAGATGTGAGGACCATGAGCACATATTTCCCTTGTGATCTTACCTGTAGCCTTGTAAGAGACTGTGTCCTTCAGACACAATGAACAAAAAAGCCGATAAATATGTACATCCAGAGTGGAAATGGTAGTGGAAGTGAGGACAGCTACTAAACAGCAGTGCACAAAAGACATGGAGTAGAAAACAAAGCATATTTTCCTCTTGATGAGGTTTGCAATGCTTTTAAAACGTGGAGCATATAATTGCTTATTCGGGATAGAAAAAACATTGGGAAATCTTAATTTGGACATGTAAATAAGAAGCTTAAACAGAACAATTCCCTGACTACTGTTGCTGCCAAGGTGTCAAGATGCACCTAAAGATCCTAAAATGTGCTGTCAGTCCACAAGCTTGGCTAAAAGGAAGGAAATTGCTCCTTCAGTCTCAGACAGCACCTCTCTCAGACAGTCTGCCAGCTTCTCTCAGATATGCTTCAGGTAATTGCCTCTCACCCAAGCAATGATCTCAACCCAGCATGAAGAAAAGTGAGGAACTGTGTCATCTGGACAGTATGAAGCAAAGTGCAGCTATGTGACATCACCATATTGATGATTGCAGTCAAGGAGGTCACAGTGTTCCCTTTAATAACTACCTATTACCTATATGATTTTAAATAAGATGTATGAAGTAAATGTCTGCCATACAACAAACTGTCTTCTTTGGTAAAAGAATCATTCTGAGGTTCCCCTTTCTCAGAGGGAAAATAGTGGCTCTTTTGGGCATGTCTGTGCCTGCTTTTGCCAGGAACTGTAAATGTCAAATAAATGATGATCCATGTAAAAAGTTACTTGTGACAGTTTTGAAAGAATTTGTTTGGAGTCAAAATGTATTTGCTAGTGTCTTGTGTAGCCAGAAGGTATTGATTTAAAGATCAAGAAAGGCAAATACACTGTTACTGACATTTTTGAAAGGGTCATATGCAAAACACATCTCTCAGAATTTCTAAAACCATTTTCTAATTTCCATCTCTCCTTGTGTTTAAGACTATCAGAAGACTAGGGATGGCTTAGCAGGAGTTTTTGTCACCTCACTTACATATACTGTCAACCATAACTCTCAAAATATCTGCTATAAATCAAGTCTGGTTTGGTAATTTCTGCAGAGCTCATGGATTTCCCATAAGTGCCATTCCAAACAGGGAGAGTCAGAGTCTCCTGGGAATGAGAGGATATGCAGTGCCTGTTTTACTTTTGGTTTTGCAATAGTATAAACCCACAGTAACTTTGATAGATTTAGAGCAGATATAAACCATGTATGACAGAAATTTCTAGATATAACTAGATTTAGAGGTAACTAGAAATAATTAAGTTTGAAGTAGGAACACCTATTAAGTTGCTCCAGAGGGGAACTAGTTTTGGACCAGAGAATGCATTTGCATCATCTCTATTATGAAGTGATAAGCTGTGTAAGTTCAAAGTACAATGGAAAGCCTTGACATTATCCATGTCTGTTAGTAAACAGTGGTGGTACAAGCACTATGGGAAATACCTTTGTGATTGTGGACACAGACCTATTGTGACTCTAAGACTTTATATGTCTGTTGTTACTCTGTTAGGAGTTATTACTGAATCTCTATATGTCATGGTCTTTCAACATACTCTGGAGTCCAGTAACATTTTATGTCTTATTATTCAGCCAAGGAAGGCTTAGCAGATTTTTCTAAAAAGTCACTGTAATGATAATAATCTATAACTGTGAGTTAAACTCTACTCCATGTAAACCTGAAAATTTTCTGGAATTAGCTATCACATTCCTTCTAGACAGCAAACCAAGAGTACCAAAGCTAAGATAGATAACACTTCTGTCCGCTCTAGAAAAAATGTAAACTGACAGACACTCCTCCCTACAACTTCTTCTGTTCCTTCAAAAGAAGAGCCAAAATTTAGGATTACTGGTACATGCTATACATTCCCTGTCTTCAATTTTATGCTCTGAATGTTAAGAAGAACTGCAACAGACCAGACAGAGCCCAGGAACACCAACTGCTTTTTATGTCTCCTCAAAGATAATTTCATTTCTAAAAGATGGACATCGGATGCAATGCACAACTCTACGTCCATGTAGTAAATATGAATAAGGTCTGTGCTTAACATCAGTATAACTCTAGTTTACACACACACACAGAGACAAAAAAACCCCAAAAAAACCATATTAATAGTATATACCAGCTCCTGTTTTGGAAAAATACTTGATTCTTGACTGGCACAGTTTAAGGGTATCTCCAGTCACATTCAGAGGATTATATTGTTTTATGCTTGCTCAGAGCTTGGACTTAGATGTAACAACTAATAATAGTCTGAGGACTAAGAGAAAGGATAAAATAGCAAACCAATAGGAATGTAGGCATACCATGCACTTACTGTGTATTTCACTGGAGAATGAAATTTATCTATGCAGAAGGACATCCTTAAAAGTGAACCCTGTCTGAATTTAATAAGATGTGGAAGAAAAAGAAATTGCAAGGGCTGTGTAATTCACTGTTTACTGAAATAAAATATAGTAATATATCGCTGCTGCTGTATCCATGCTTGTGAGTATTCTCTAGCTAACCAGGTTAAATATTGAACTTTGCATTTACAACCACCTTCATGAGTTTTTCAGTTCTGGGCATTGAGTTTGAATTGAATACCTTGCACAGAGTATTTTCAATATTTCCCTGATTGTAATCGTACTTATTCATGATTCTTGCATGCAAACAGACTTTTTGAGAGTTCATCAGTTCCAGATGGCTATTTTCCACTTGATGTCAATAATTTTTTATTCAGCCATTTATCAGAATTCTTTTCACTGCATCTAATGGGTGATGTCACCCAGAAAGAGTTGTAGTTGCAGGTGGGAGATGAAAAGGAGATCAAAAGGCTTTCAAGAAACAAAAATTCTCTATTTATGCAAGTTCTAAGAAACAAAGAAGGCAATAAGAAACAAGCTGACAACAACGTAGAATTCAAATGGGAGCAAAATCATGGCTAAACATACTAATCTTCAAAATTTAACATGGATTGTCAGCAGTTCTTTGAAAAAATCGTGTTTCTGAAATTGCAAATGTAGAGCCATTAGTCAGCTATATATGAATGAATATTTCCCTTTTCCAAATCAGATTTATGGAATATTTTGCCTTCTGTCAGATTATAAAATATTTGCATCTAATAGTCTAATTTAGAATGCTTGAGTTATAGATAGATGGGAAATGTGGCATAAATTAACATTGATACCAAAGACGAATGTGTTTTCCTTATAAACTGTAAACTGCTTCCATGTCAAAGGAAAGCGAAACTGCTCTGTGCCTGAGGTTTTCTGAGGTAAGAATGCATTGGTATGTTTGAGCAGTCACAGTGCTCTTGGGTTGTGAGATGTGCTATCCAAATTCCTTTCCATGTTAACTATTACTGACCTTCAGCCATGGAAAGCAGCTAGTAGGGTGACTTAATTTGGCACCTGTTCTGGGGATTTCTGAATAGCTGAAGCCAAAAGCAATCCATATTTAGGTGCCCCAGCCTGTTCTCAGCACATACTGTATTTTACGGTGGATTTCCTTAGGAGATTTTAAGGGCAATGCCATGTGGGAATTCCTAAGTGTTGCCTTTCACTCCTTCAAATACCAAATGTGAGGCTGTTTTTACTGACGTCTTTTTTTCTGGTAAGTGTGGCATCCAGAGGAGAGAATCCTCTAGTAGAATAACACATTTTCCTAAACACCTCATGGGAACACACATTTCTTGTGAACTAGAAAGGAAAGCAAACTATTAATCGAGGGAAACTAGGCTTGCAATGCTATTGGGTATGGACATTGTGTGGAATTTTTTTCTTATTTCATAATCACAGGAAGAGTGGGGGTGGATTGGCTCACATATGAAAAGCCACCTCTCAAATAAATGAAAAAAAACGTTTGGAAACACAGAGTTTCGACACAACCCTAGACATAGGACAAAAGCAAAGAAATAAACTGGAGTCTAGTCTAGTCTGTCATGCTAGTCTATGCTGAAATTATTGTTCCACTTCCTGTAATATAGAGCATCTTTTCAGTTTCCAGTTATGGAACCGTACTACCCTATATATATAATTTCATTATTTTAGGTTTTTTTAGAAATAATGCTTATAAATGCTTATAAAATATTTAATTTTCCAGAATTAAAAAATAACTACAAAGACTTGAAGGATGGCATTAGAGTCCAATACTCAATATGAAAGAAAAGAAAAAAAAGAAAAATTCCAGAGCTTCAGGTAGAATTCCTCCATGAACAATTTTTTACCGAGGTGCATCATATTCTTACATGAGTTTACTATTTTTAATGACTGTAGCTGTACACAGAGGACGAAAATACCTTTATTTCTTTTCACTTTCACAGGTATATAGAGGCTATAAAAATATCTATTAAAGAAAAGATGGCCATGATTTTCAGAGGAATGAAAGGGGACGGTTCTGAAGCTTGTTTCCTCCCCTCCCATAGCATTTTTATGCTAGTGTGAAATATTCTTGAGCCAGCTGGTTGTTTTGTTCACACTGGCTTTCATTGCCTAATCTAGTGAATTCATTATAGCTCCCTGCCTGAGGGCTCAATTTTCAGCTGTGCTGAGCATGACCCATATCAGCTGTGGGAAAAGGAAGGCAAAGGCTCTGAGGGCCCCTCACACCTCCCTGAGCTCTCAGGAAGCTGTGGGGTGACCCAGCTGCTGCACCAGCCCAGACAACCATGGTTTGGTGACATTGCTTTGCATGGCTCTTGGAAATTCCCCTCCCAGCAGGAGTTTACTTGTCAAAACATGAATCCTGTGTCAGGGACTTGCAGAGTAGGAGAAGCCACCATAGAATAATGCTGGTTCTATGTCAGAAGAGGACTTTCCCATGCTAGGCATTCCTTGATTAATTCATCCTGGGAAATGCTTCAGGCCTGATCTTGCAATGTAAAGAGAAGTTTCTGGAGTCAGAATCTAGAATCGAGTGTGCTGTTTCTGAGGTAACCAGACTCTAATATCATCACAATAAGTAGTATAATTTTGTTCCTTGGTTACATGCTAAAGATGTGATATTACAGAGAAGCTCCATGTCAAATACATTCTATTTGCTCATGTGCTACCAAAGGAAAAACAGTACTCTGTTTTTAAAGCATTTTGGCTTAGATTAGTGGCTGCGGAGAGGGAGATATGTCCATTTTGTCCTCACTAGCAAGTGGGTGTTTGCCTCCCACACTCACGTCACTGCCACATTTGGCAGCAGTGACACTTTGGCAGCAATAACTTATCTAAGAGGTCCCAGCACTGTAAAGCAGTCTCACGACTCCCTAAAAATTTTCTGAGTTGAGTAGTTTAGCTCTTTACTTCCAGTTAACTGACCTATGGTCACTTCTTACATGCACACACAAACACTCATGAACGTCCATCTCCTAAGTACTGCAAGGAACGTAAAACTTACAAATCAACAAGACAGAATGGTCCTAGCCAAGGAGGACGAACAAGCAAGATGAAAACATCATCAAGACCCCATGCTGGCACAGCATACTGACTCATACTTTCCAGTTATAAATGTCATCCATTAGGTTAAAAAAATAATAATAAAAATTGGTCTTCATTCTGGGTTGTGGGTTTTTTATTGCTTGCTTTAATAGCTCTGCTCTTCATCAGCTCCAGTGTTCGGCAGCTGATCCCTCTTTCCTTCAGTAAGGACATGTGATAGTTTTGCTGAATAGCTGCAAACATGCTCTCTGCTGGGTACTAATAGCTGGCACATTAGGCTGCTTGGTGAGCTGTGGCAGCCAAACAGAAATGCTTTCAACAGAATGATTTCAGTAAAGAAGTGGAGAGTTGGGATCTTTTTCTTTTGCCTTTTTTTTCCTGTCTCCACTCTGCTTGGTGCCTGAGTTCTTAAAATAGTACTCTCAGAGTTTTCTTGTTACCCATTTTGGAGCCCAGATGTAGGAAGCCAGCCAGCACAGCTGGTGGAGCCTAAGTGTCTCACAGATAGAGAAAGATTACGTGGCCTTCATTTTTATTCTTAACTGTTATTTTACACTTTATTCCTAACCACTGTTGATGTTATTGTTAGTAGAGTGTCAGGAAAAAAATGCCTAGGCTTGCTGAGTTGGAAGGCCTATGAGCTGAAGACCTTCCTCTCCTCCCGGTCTTCATTGTCTTGCCACTGTACTTTGTAACCTTCCCTGATTCCCTCATCAGGAATGTAAATTTAATTGTTCCATTCTGAGCTCCTGTGCTGAGCTATTACAAGTGATGTGCAATGATGCTGTGAAGTGAACTCATTCTCACAGCAGGCTAGATATAAAATCAGCTTTCTTCTTATACTTAGGAGTATATGCTGGATTTCTAGCATATTTCTGAGGAGAAGAGGGTATATGGAGTTGTACCAAGCTTCCTGGCAGCAAGCTAAAATATACACAACAAATTTAACAGAAGTGATATGCCAACCAGTAGAGCTTCCTTATAGTCATCTAGTAAGTACTGGGCTGGCCACTCTTAGAGACATGGGAACTTCTTCTCCTAAGGATGCCAATCAAATTGCTGGAAGCCTGCAGTGAAATTTTGCTTCTGTGAAATTTTTTCCTGTTAAAGATTTGCTATCACCTGAGCAGCCTCATGGGATCTTTCCTCATGCAACATGTGGCAACTCCTACCAGCCTTGAGTTACTTATGTATGGTTTCTGAAGGGTGGCTTTTGAAATCAGCCCAGTCTGAGGTATTACAGTTACAGACCAGAGAACTCCATGTTCCTAGTACATCTGTGAAAGCATTTGGGGGAATGGCAGTACGGATGGAAGTAACACTGATTCATTTCATATGGAAACAGAGGGAACAGTTGGCCTCTCCAAACTGGAATGATACAGAGATCTGAATATGCAAAAATAGCACAGCAATTTCTAGGAGAAAACTAAATGCTTCTCAGAAATGTATTGAAAAACAGTGCATTGAGGTCCACTGTGAAACACTTGAAAAGTACAGAGAGCAAGACTTCATTACACTAAGCCTCTTGACTTTTAAGGTAACACAGGTTACGCTGAAAATGAAGAGGAGTCAGGTACTTAATCCTTGTTTATACTTTTAGACCTCCTCTAGCACTAAGCATATCACCTACCGTAAACAAATCTCTGATTGCAGCACTTACGAATGAATGATGGATGTTTTTGGAGGTGGTGAACAATCAAATTCTGCACCAATTTAGGTTTCTGAGAAACCATTTCTGGTGGATGTCTGGCTATTAATTTACAGCCTTCCACTGCTCACCATTTTCTTCTCCTTCCTCATGACAGAATCAGAATAATTCAGTTTGTGCCTGCATCTCCTTGATGGGAGCATCAGGTCCGGGGTCTTAGCCGATGCCAGTCATTAAAGTGGTCTTGCATAAAGATGCAGGTCTGTGAGTGGGAGTTGCTGACTCGCACACATTCCTTTCTACCAGCACAGTTGCAGGAACAGTAGCCTCCAGTAAGCAAACAGCTGAGAAGGTATTTCTTTAAACAGTTTCTGCTGTTTGCACAGAGAGTATGAATACAAGTCTCTACACTCTCCACTGACTCATGCATGTGACCATGTTCAAGCTTATGCCTACCTCCATTTCCTTCCCTTGTGTCAGCAACTCACTGCTTCTGTTGCTTCTGAAGTTCACTGTAATTGTATACACAAGCAACACATGACTAGAGAGCTTTAAATGAGGTCAGGATTTTTGCATGTAGGCTTTTCCTGCCTTGTGCCCCCTTTTCTAGGGAAGAGGGGCATCCTAATGCCTGAGACTGGAGTTTTACATGTACCTGCTGAAATCTGTACCCAACTTCCACTAGGATCTTGCAAGACCTGTATGTTTCTCTCTCCTTGGAGGGCTTCTCAGAGGCTTCAACCTGACCAGAGAGGTTTTTGTTGTATTCCAAAAGTGAGTTTTATGTTATCAGCCACTGGAATTGTCTCACCTAAGCTACTATTTAGGATCTGTATACTAGTTACCGGGGGATAAGCAGTTTCACAAGCCTGTTTTCCACATGATAGGACAGGTGTATAAGACAACTTATGAATTTCCATGCAACACATAGAGAGGGTCATCACGACTGTATGAAATGGTAAGATAAATCTTCTGTGATTAAATCTGTATGAAGTAAACATTTTTTTGTAATTCTTCTGTCATGACTGAGTCCACCACAGAGAAACCACGTTGAAATCTCTATGTACCTTCTTTCTGATGATTTTCTACCAAGATTCTCATTAACTCAATTATCCATAAAACTACCCATAAGAAAAAAGTTCTTGAAATAGATAACAGATGCACTTAGGAGTTACATCTTGTGATGAATGAATACAAAATCCCAGCTTCATTATAGCCAGCCCACACAGTCACATTTTTTATTGCTCATGTGTAATGATCAGAAATCATTTGGGACCAAAAAAAGCCAAAGATTCTAACACAATCTCTAAAATAAAATAAAATAAAATAAAATAAAATAAAATAAAAATTTGAAATTATTTGCAATGTTTGAAGCACCTGGAAGAAGCACCCTAACTACTTGCTAATTTCTATCCTTATGATGCTCTCAGTAAGAGCTCTGGTATCTTCCACTCTTTATCACCATCTCCTATACCTGCCCTGAATACAACACATCATCCTCAACAATCTGTTCTTTCTATTTACAATATCTTTAACTAGAACTGATCTGTACTTCACCCATGAAATTTAGCTTCCAGTTTATTCCTAATTCTGTGTATAAACTGTATGATAGGTATTATTACTTCTGTTCAGTCTTTTTAAATATGCTCATGATTTACAGCAAATAACTTTTGGCAAGTTGCCTTTAAATATTTGTAATTGCTCCATAAATCCTCATGTTAAGGGATACATTCCGTGCAGGTAGCTCTGTGTGCAGGTTCAGTGAGAGCTGCAGGATGGGCTCTGGGTGGCTGGAGCCTGAGGCAAGGGGCTGTGAACTGCTGACCCTTTTCATAACAAAGAGCCTGGGGACTTGTGAGACAGGGGACCCCACACTCAGAGCTGAGGACTGAGGAGGAGGAGCGAGACTTTAGTGCACTTGGACTGTGGGGATATAAAAGTGCAGGGGTTCCTTTGCTGGGGGTCCCTCCTCAAAGGCACCAGCTAGAGCTCTTTTTGTTTTAATACATTGTGAATAAATGGCTTCAAGGAACCAGAAATCTGACTCTTCTATGGGAAACCTGTGGGCAAACTGGTCAGGAAGCCTTGTCTGACTGTGTGAGCGGGGTGTGTGGGGAGCCAAGCAGGGCACCCTTGGGCTCACTGGAGCTGCCCTCTATGAAGGGGCGGCAGTCCCAGCACTGAAAGTCTCTGGTGCTGGGAGTGTCAATGGTCAGACAGGAGAGTTTCCTTAACACTTAAGTGTCCTTTGTATGCTGATCCTTCTTTCTGTTAAAATGGCACTTTCTGTACCTACCTAATGTTTGAAACACATGCTACCTGCATTTCACTTGCCTCAGAGTTTGCAAGTAAACAAATGTAGGACAGATAGGTACAGACAGTTACATATGCATCCTGCCTGAACTCCAGTCTGGCTGAATACTGCACAGTGCAAAATGGTTTGTCCTGCTGAGATTAAAGTGTTCACTGCATTCTAGGCTCTGGGAATGGACTGAAGGTGAAACTATCTGGATCCATTCACCTGATCACATTTTTTGCACGGCCAAAATCAGAGCTGAACTGCAGTTTATGCAGAAGGTATATGATATTTGCCTACCCAAAGTACTTCTCAAGATTTATTGGAATTTTTTTCCTGGTACTCTGACTCATTTTACCAGTGCTGAAATCATCTGAAGTGAAAGCTTCTTTTGTGAGGAAGTTCAAGGTCTGTAAGGCTTGAACTGAGCGCTCTGCTAGCCTAATTGCAGGGTTTCATTTTCTTGCAGAGGTAACATACCACCAACGCAAGTGATTCCCAGCCAGGTGATTGGAAAGAAAATTCTCTGCAGTTTTGCTCAGTCTTGCAAGGAACTGTAGTAAAAGACCGATAAATACCTTTTAGTACTTTTTGGTCAGATAAACTGGCAAAATTTCTTCAACAGCACTGTTGGACTTAAAAAACTACTGTTGCACTATCATAAAGATATCTTCCTTTTCTCTTCTTCTCTTTTTTCAGTTTAATATTTCTTGCAACTTCTGTATCCTGACATTAAAATTTGCTAAGATCAATCAAGTCAAAATGTGACCAGATAGCACATTTTGATGGTAATTATAATAAGGTATTTTAACTTCTATCTTTTCTACAGATAACATTGCACAGTAAAGATTCTTAAGGTAGCAAGGTAGAAGAGGTCTATTTCCCTTTCACTAGTTAAAAGCAACACTTTAAACATGACATGGAAATGAAGAAGTGATGATGTCGATCTCATAGCACTGAGGTAAAGCTATCTGCTACTCTCTTAAGAGGCCAGCTATAGCTGCACTAGATCATTTACCAGAACATCTTGGCAGAAGGTTCCCATGCAACATTATGCTAGATTAATTTAAGGCATAAAAGGCATGGAAAATTATTACAAGGTCTGCATACAATAATATAATAAGAGACACAGGATTCCAGAGAACAGCAAAGAGAAAAATGACCAGAAGATGAAGCACTTGGCTGCAGTAGAGGCTTACTTAATTAGCAATATCCCTAATCCAATAAAATCATCATACTATTAATCATCTTGCCCAAATTCATTCACCAGAGGTGTCAAATATTCAATCAGTGGACATTTGTGCATTTTTTCCTCCAACTTCTGAACACTGCTTCTTTTTCTTCTTTCTTTTTTCTTTTTTCTTTTTTCTTTTTTCTTTTTTCTTTTTTCTTTTTTTCTTTTTTTATTTAATTTTGCCGTGGTCAATCACACTTCAGATGACAAGCTCTCAGTCAAATCCTTGTCTCACATGGATTAGAATACAGGATCTTCTTGCCTCCTAGTCAGTTGCATTGTTTTCATCAAATAAAAAACATCAGTGGAAAAAATTCATCACTACACAAAAAGCAAATAACTTGAAGCCCTTTAACAATCATGTATTAGTGGTGGCATGCTTCAAAAATAAGTGCTGAACATCGCTGAGAGAAGTGTGGGACTATATAATTATTTATGACAGGCTTTCATCATATTTTTCTTCTCCTAAATGGCTGGTGTTAGTTGAAGGCCAAAGGAATACTGTGAAAATAAAGGATGCTTTTTATATGGCAACTGTCCTCCATCTTCACTCACACATGAGCAACCATTTTAAGCATCTCCTGCAAGCACCAGTATTCTAAAGTGTTTGGATTTAATAATCTGAAATCTATGGAAAGAAAGAAGAACCATGAATAGAAATGAGCAGGAAACTGTTTATTCCCATTCCAGGAATATGTTCAAGTTGAGAAACAGTTTTCCATTCCATACTGGGACAAAATGGAGACCTTTCAGACCATTCTACTTTTTCATGGAAAAAAAAAAAAAGACCAAGTGAAAGCTTTGCTTCCCTTAATCCTGCTGCTCACCTTCATGTCCTCTGAAAGAGCCAGGCAAATAGGGTCCCAGCACACACGAAAAAGAAACCGGATCTGAAACCCAGCTTTGTTAGACTGATGCATTCGAATGCCTGTTCTGAGTACTTGACAAGCCTGTTGTACATTATAAAAGAGTGTCCAACCTGCAGACTAATTCTGAGGTCAGCTACAATTAATTCTTCATACTTAAAACAGCCCACCCTAGAGCTCAGATGCATTTCCAACCATCACTTTTCTGATGCTGACGTATTCCCACTAAATCTCTCAGTCAGAGCACACTGACTCAGCTTCTGGACTCGCCGCCAGCCTCCCTCTGTCACAGGGTTTAGCAGAGTTTGTCATTTGTTTGAACACTCACTGCCTCTAGCAGGACCTCAGCTCACTCCCAACACACACGACACACAAATAAAAACGGAAAGGAGAGTGTAGAGAAAAGGGAGGCATACAAATCCCACAGAAACATGAATTTTACCTCTGTTCTTGGATTTCTTCCAGATAACTGAAAGATGGCCAGCTTCTGACGTATGCCTAGGATATATGTTCTTACAACAATGATGCCATTAGTAGCCCACATCCTTGGGTAGTAACTCAGAGAGTTGTGTTTATTTGCCTTTTTTTTCTCTAAATATCAGCATTGCTTTTCGCTTTTTTTTTTTTGGAATCATTTTCTGTATTGCTATCCTTGTTGAATTTCACTGGACCTGCATGTCTGAAATTCAGCATCTCCATAAGTATTTGCAACATTCTGGCCATGGTGTGTCATGTCTTTTTAATGCTGTAATACCAGAAAATATGTAGAAATTAGACTTTGTAATGGTGTGCTACTCCTTGTATTCCACGATTGAAAGAAAATATTCCCATTTCTAACATAAATAGCAGAATTAATTATTTTCCCCCAGTGAGGAATTTGCTGCTCTACCTAAACTAAGCAGTCTGATTTCTTCCAAGATGAAGGGCTGTTTGTGAATGATGGGGTTGAAATCTGGTCAGTGACAATGAGTGATACCAATAATAATACAAAGATACTTTAGAAGCATTTGAAAGATGATCACCCTATATAATCATTAACAATCTGTCACTTGCTGTGTCTTTTTGGGCACAAAGTCATTAACACCAACACTAACAGCTGCTGCCACCCTGAATGTCAGGGAAAAAAAAGGTTGGAATAAAATTTCATTCCAAGTTTTTAGTTTCTCAGACTGAATCTAGGGATGTAAACATCTCTGACCTCAGTATGAAGGATTTCCTGCATCTTCCCTTTACATCTGGATACCACCCCTGCCCCCGTAAGAATGTAAACGCAGTAACAAAAGCTTAAGATGACATGGTATCAGCTGCATTTGAACATATCTGGGTGTTGCTGGGAGAAATTAAACCTCTGCAATGCCATGAATGTTGTGAATCATCACTTTATCCCTATTGCTTTTCAAGTCAACTTTCTGGAACATTTCAACCCAGACAGTAGAGACAACTGCATGAATCTGAATTCATAAACTATTTTGCTCTGATGGGATGTGTATGTAACTGAAGTAAGCTGGATCCTGTGAAATGGGAAAAAGAAAGCTGTTGCCTTTCTTCCACACCTTGCAGATGAAAAAGAAATAGGACAAATCCACTGAAGTTCTGAACCTTAAAATATTTCAGGTGCCCAGCACCAAACTCTCTCCAAGTAGGATTTGTAGATATGCCTTGGTGCCTATTTCCTGCTGACTTGTCTGAGTCCCATAGAATGCCTTTACAAATGTGTTCTGTGAGATAGGATTCCATGTTTTGCTGCAAGGCATACTGCTGAGAGTATGCTGTAGCTCATGTTGCCTGATGCTAGGTTTCCTCTAAAGTATATTTGAAGGAGGCTGGAAGTGGGTCAAATGTGTTGCAAATGTGTAGGTCCTTCTTTTAGGTACAATGAATTTTGCCTTGGGAAGAAAAAGGGCAAAAATAACTAACTTGATCTCATTCTATGACAAGGTGACCTGCTAAGTGGTGACTATTCTACCCAGATGTTAGTAAAACCTTTGACACTGCCTCCCTCAAGATTCTTCTGGAAAAGCTTCATGGTTCGGCCAGGTACACTCATAGCTGGATTAAAAACTGGCTGGATGGCTGGACCCAGAGGGTGGTAGTGAAAGGAGCTACATCCAGTTAGTGGCCAGTCACAAGCTGTGCTCCCAGGACTCAGTATTGGGGTCACCCCTGTTTAATATTTTTATCAGTGGTCTGGATGAGAGGATGGAGGGTACCCTTGGTAAATTTGCAGAAGACACCAGCTGGGCAGGAATGTTCATCTGCTGGAGGGAAGGAAGGCTCTGCAGGGAAATCTGGACAGGCTAGATCAATGGGTCAAAGACAGCTGTATGAGGTTCAAGAAGGCGAAGCGCCAGGTCCTGCCCTTGGGCCACAACAAACGCATGCAGCGCTACAGGCTGGGGGAAGAGTGGCTGGAAAGCTGGTCAGTGGAAGAGGACCTGCCTGTGCTGTCAGAGACTGAAATATTACAGTTTATGACTTAAACATTTTCTTGAAGGACTTTTAAAACTGTATTACAAAAGCTGCAGAGAAGACTACTGCACCCTGAATGGGGCCCTGACTGAGACCTTACACTGCTCACTGATGAAGATAAGATAAAGTAACAACTCAGGGCTGGGGACATTCATGGAGTACAAGCTTAACACCTCCAAGGTGGAGACCACAGCCCCAGGGCTATCAGCTGCCAGGCTCGAACAAACACCCTGTACCAAAGGGGGTGGCTTTGGTGGAACCAGAGGTGGAGGCTTTGGGTGTGTGTTGGAAACGCCTCTGGTCAGAGGGTCAGTGGCTGCCCATCCTCCACTGTGCAGAGAAGCCCAGCTGAGGGGCCCTCACTTGGGGGGGCGAGCTTATCCACAGCAGAAGGGGGTGACATGGCCCATCACGGGGGCCCCCTCTCAAAGGGATCCTCAGACCCTGCACCAGAGCACCAGAGATGATGCAACAGACCCTCAGTGTTGCAAGGGACAGTGTCAAGCCAGCCCCTGCAAGAGAGATGTGGGCGTTCCCACCTGGCCCGCAGTGTATATTAATCCACGGGATTCTGCACTCTTTGGCGTGTGGCGGCGTGGCCGCGGCAGCAATGGGGGACCCTCACCCCCAGCAGACCAGATGGAGGGGAGCAACGAGACGTGGCTGGTACCCTCGGATGGGTGATGTGCTTCCACCATACCCCTGTCACCTCTCCCTGTTCCCCCACCCCCCACGCACACTTCTTTTTCTATTTCTTTCTCTCTTTCTTTTCTCTTCCCTTCCCTTTGCCTCTCTACTATTAAATAAAATACATCCATTTTTTGCCATCAACATCTAACTTCATTTGGTTTTAATCTCGTTTCTGGGAATATTTTGAACCTTCTAAGTTCTTTCTGGTTTATGCTCAGAGACTTAGCTTGCTTTGCTTTTCTGAGTTTAAACCAGATCTCAACAGCTGGTCAATAGCCAGTTGAACATGAGCCAGGAAAGTGCCCAGGTGGCCAAGAAGGCCAACAGCATCTTGATCATAAGGTTTCCAATATAAATAATTGTATGATTCTATGAAATGTTGAGTGGCCATTTTCTATTTGGTGCAATTACCAAATTTGTTTTATACCTCATGCAACAGTTGCCAGGGAGCCAAGAAATAGTCCTGAGTATGAACATGCAGTTCTTGGTGATCTCTGGCGCATGGATGGTAGGACCTGGCTTTTTTTGACCGATGAATCCCCCTGTGGCTGCAATGACCATGTAAGGCAGGGTGACCAGGGCTATATCTGCCACTAAGAAAAAGCTTGAAATGCTTTCTCCTCATATAAATTAAAATGCAATTATGTGTAGTCATAACAACAATCTGGAATGGAGTCACTGACTGCCAAAAGCCTTAGAAGTCCCTTGAGACTTGCAGCAGATGTCCACACTGAAGAGGAACAGTTGTTACTGAGGTTATGGGATTTTCTGGGCCATTGCTGTATCTGGTCAGACCAGAAAATGAAATGGGAATGCACAAAGAACATTATCCTACTGTGCCTTCAAAGAGTATGAACCACAGAGGACTCTGCCCAGCAAAGATATCAGTGGTGATAATTTTAGTAATGGAGAGCTTCCAGCCTTATTTCTGGGGTTTCTCACAATGGGACAATAAGTAGAAGAGATGTCAGAATACATGACCCTTCAAGTAGCTCCTGAGTGACATAATCCCAAGGTTCCTCAGGTTTTACATCAAGTTCTCAAACCTTTAAAAATCATGTTATTATGCTCTTAGCACAATGACACCAGTAAGGTAGTATAGACCAAAAATGAAAACTGACAGTTCTCATCTACGTTGAGGATATCTCTACCAAATCCTCAGCTGGTTTCTGTTCCAGAAAAGGTGTAGAGGAGCAGACACCACACTATGCTGTCACTGAGTTTACCAGCCCCTTTCCATATTGTCCTTTACTTCCCAGAGTAGGGACCAAGAGTGATAATCAACTCAGATCAAATTAAACTGATCACGACTTCTCCAGGTGACTCTTTGTGGTGACTGTGTGCATAAGTACCTGCTCTGTCACCTCTTCTGTCCCTGCACAGTAGATGAGCAAGGCAAGTCATGGTTATTGCTGACAGGCATTCTGCGCAGCAGTGGATAGAAGACAGTGAGGGCTGTAC
Organism: Corvus hawaiiensis; assembly: GCF_020740725.1. Classification (NCBI taxonomy): domain Eukaryota; kingdom Metazoa; phylum Chordata; class Aves; order Passeriformes; family Corvidae; genus Corvus; species Corvus hawaiiensis. The sequence continues at coordinate 36,259,401 of NC_063216.1, forward strand.
TTCCTTCTCCCTGACCCTAGCTGGATATGCAGATAATGCTCTGAATTTCCTAAAAAGGTGTCTCAACCAGCATTGTTTGTATATGGGGGCACTTAGGGAAGTACCCCTCCCAGATCCTTCCCTGTGTTTTTCCCTGACTTCTATAATAGCCTAGTGTGATTAATAAGTCTTGCTTCTACAGCCAAATAGAAAGTGAAGGAGCATTATACAATGTTTCCAAACAGTATCAAATATTGCATTAAGACTGTAGACTGTAGAGCAGTATTTTTGTTTTAAGAACAACAGCTTCATTTTTTTTTAATGAGGTTTATTAAAGTAGAATCTGGAGATTGTTTGTTGAGTTTTTTTTATTTCTACAAGGTAGAGCAGCTGCTTAAAAGAACATTTCACCATAAGGAACAGACTGATTCACTGCATTTCTCCTGAGTACAGATTGTTGTCTTCTCCCACACAGTCTTCATAAATTGGGAAGAAAACTTGAAAAGCATCACAATATATGGTTTTGATTGTCCCTGGCTTACAGTAGTTGAACTAAACCTCAAATATCCAGTCTTCTTCTATGAAAATAATGGTTAATAAAATATAAAAGACTAATAAAAAGCTACACTCTGAAATGTCTCAAGGTAACTGTGGAGACTTAGCATGACTTAAACAGGAGGTTCAGTGAGTTCAGTATCAGAGACCCACCTTCCCTTTGTAAGGTCTGGGCACATTGAGTACCTCCAGGTCTTGGGACATGTTCCTCAGCTCTTACATAAAGGCACAGGAAGGTGGGACTCTGTTACACTGCCATGTTCAAATGGACTTAGCTCTGACCTGGTTTAACTCACTACACCAAACTTCTTTCAAACAGGAATTTAAATATCTGAAACTGAAAGCAAAGTCACCCACAAACTGTCCAGACTCCCATGTGCAATCTATGAGAATAAGAAAGACCAGCAGTAGGCTAAACATTCATACCAGTAGTAGGGCTTGTTGTTCCCTCCCCAATCTTTTCTTTTTTCATTTAATTTCTATTTAGTGCAGGAAAACAGTTACTAAAACTTGCCTGAAACAAGATTTGGTTCCATGTTTCAGATTACAAGTGAGATGTCAGAAGTAATTCAGTCAGGAAGTGGCAGGATCCCTCCAGGATTGTTCAGTCCTCTGTTAGAATAATAAAGAAATAAACCCAGAAGATTTTTGTTGTTTTTGTTTGGTTTTCTTAACTATAGGCCACATGAGATGGTTACCAGAAAGTTGCCACCGTAGAACAAAGAGCATCCTTCCCTGGTTAGCAAATTGCAACATACCACACTGTGATTCTGTTAACAATAACTTTGAATCATTTGTTTATACTCTCAGACATTGAAGACTCTCTCTCCCCTACAGAAAAATAAAGATAGCTGAAACAAAGTTCATAGCAAAATGCAACTCTATTAGTCACATATAGGAAGGTGGTCTGCACTTGAGTGATCTATAGCATTCAGTTCCAGTAAGCTTTTCTTACTAGGGAACAGCTGAAATGCCATAAACTATTCCAGTTGTAATGGCACACATCAGAGCAAGGAATACCATGGACCTTTAAATATTTTTAACTGTCATGGCAGCAGCATGAGCTGAGAGTGGAACCAACAGCAAGGAAAAATTATCTCCTGATCAGCTCTGCTTCTGCTGTGAACAAGGGACATATGGGCAGAACAGTTTCCAGGCAATAAAGAAACAGAGATTTGAGATTACTGTGTTGAGTCCCAAGAGACAGAGAGGAACATGAATCAATATTTGTTGACTCTCCTCTCCTTCTTTCCTTCCAGATTGTCAGTTCTTCCAGTCCAGCTCCATGCTTTTTCATTAAATCTCTTCCTGTTCATACTTGACCCAGGGAAACTTTCCTCCTGTAACCTATGTAGGAGGATTGGCAGTGAGAGAAGTGTTGGAAAGACAGTTTTTTATTTGCAGTTTTAGTGCCAGAGAAGCAACTGAAAGGAAAATTATTTCAAGGATGAGTGTGTGCTTGTTGCTGTGTGAGAACAGTTCAGTGAGTTTGGGAGCTGCTGGAAAACAGTCAGTATAGGCAATAACCAGCGGTCACAGATACCAAACCCTTATAAGGCTTTGCTGAAATCAGCTGTTGACCACATGCTCCCTGATGAGGGGATGCACACACAGGTGCATTCCAAATGATGTTAAATATACTTTCTCTCTTCCTCTTTCATAGAATCACAGAATATCCCAGGTTGGATGGGCCTTGAAAGGTCGTGTAGTCCAACAGCATGGGAAAGAGAGACAAAATGAGGTTATGTAGCACCCTGTCCAATTGTGTATTGAAAACCTCCAACAATGAGGGCTCTACCACATCCCTGGGGAGATTGTTCCAGTGATCAGTTGTTCTCACTGGAAAATAAATTCTTTCTTATATGGGCATGAAGCTTTTCCCTGTGCAACTTGTAATAGTTGCTCCCTGTCTTCTCCATTTGTCTTGTCTTTGTAGTTGCCCTTTAACTACTGTAGTACTGTGATGAACGCCCCTCTAAGCCTTTTCTTCTCCTGGCAAAAAAGACCTAATTCCTTCAGTCTTTCCTCACAGGGCAGGTTCCTCAGCCCTTTGACCAACTCTGCGACCTTCCTTTGGACTCTATCCACTCTGTCCACATCTTTTTCAATTTGTAGGAACCACAGCTGCACTCTGCATCCAGGTGTGGCCCGACAAGTTCTGAGCAGAGTGGGATGTTTCTATCTCTGTTCCTGCTAGCAATGCCCCCACAGATGCAGCCCAGGTTCTGACTTGCCCTTGTTGCTACAGCAGTGCACTGCTGACTCCTGTTTGGCCTGGCCCAGGTCCCTTTCAGCAAGTCTGGTCTTGCACCACACAAATCCTGGCCTGTACTGGACTCTCATTTTTTCATTCCAGCTTCAGGACATCACACTTGTCTTTGTTAAATTTGGCACAGTTCTTGCTAGCCCACTCTTCCAGCCTGTCCAGGCCACTCCGTAAGTTGGTTCTCCCTTCTGGTGTGTCCACCTTACCACACAGTTTAGTGTCATCAGCAAACTAGGTAAGGGTGCTTTCAGTCTCATTACCCAGACCACTTCAGAAGATGTTAAACAGTAGGGGACACAGTATTGATCCCTGGGGAATCCCACTTGTGACAGGCTGGTAAAAACCATTGATCACCACTTTATGAGTGCAACCTGTGAGCAAATTTCCTACCCTATCTCACAGACTACCTGTCCAATTTGCATCTTGAAAGTTTGTCCAGGAGAAGGCATCAGGCAAGTGATGAATGCTTTATTGAAGTCCAGTCTTTATTGTACCTCTGCCTTAGTCAACATTCAAACATTTTGGCATCCCAGAAACAACGTAGCTCTTAATTCTTCATTTTCATCTTTCTGTTCTGTGTGGAGAAAACCTGCAACTGTAAAGACTGGTGTTTTCTCATTACCTTTAGCATAAGGGCAAAGCATCAAGTCTACTTTGGTGTCTTTTATTTTTAAAATAAAAGTGAGTAGTGAATAAATGAGTAGTGAATACATCTCAAAGTGGAAAATTATCTTCAACCTGAAGGCAAGTGTTTTTACCTCTATTTTTTAGAGCTGTTGGGAGAAATCTTTTAGAAAATAAGCTTCTTTGTTCTGTGATACATTCTGGTTGCAGAGATCTGTCTTGCTTTTCTCTGATTTTTACCCCGAAGCTGATATTTTTTGTCTTAGGTGTACAATCAATGCCCAACCTTTCGAACCATAGAATAAATGAGGTTGGAAGGGATGTCTAGTGGGCATCTAGTCCAAACCCTGCGTGAGGTAGGCCAGTTACACCAGGCTGGTAAAAGATTTACTGAGTTTTTAATATTTCCATAGATGGAGATTATCTGCCCTACTTCTTCAAATATTTTACCATGCTCGCGGTAAGAAAGTTTTTCCTTGTGTGTAATTCATGGTCAAATATATGTAAGCTGCAGCAGCTGAACAGAGAATCCTGATTTTCACTTATGTTTTAGTTTCTTCCTTTGTTACACAGTTTGCTTGGAAAAAAAGTCAAAGGAAAAGATCTTATAGCTCACTAACATCCACTCCATTGAAGCAGCCACTTCAATTCATGTGTGGGCTTTTCCCAATACAACATAATGAGATGCTGCCCTCAGCAGTATTTCTGTCTTGTGGAATAGCTACTAGCTACTTTTTGTCATGATGGAAGGAACTGACTTTTTTAATATTCAAGAATCCATGCATTCACACAGATTCTAGCAACACAATGTAGTCTGTTGGAATTAGTCCAGGATAGCCTGTTCAGATCTGTAGCAGTAAAAGAATAATCTGAATACATATATAGCTCTGCAGAGCAAAAAGAACAAGCTTTTATTTCTTATTTTCATGGTTTATGCTAAGGATCAGTATCATCATCAGTCCACACAGAGCTGAGGTATTTAGGTTTCTAACTCTAGTCATCTTAGTACCTCAAACCCCAAGCTATGTTCCAATATCCTCAGTATTTTTCTTTCACTAGAAGTGGAATTTAACCGGAGGTCACCATTGTAAACAAATTTTCAAAAGGAGAGTGAGGTCTCATCTTTTTTTTCCTGATTTTTGGAAGCCCTATTTAAACTCAAGACACAGTCTCACAAGGCAGGAAAGCTATTATTTTTCAGAATTTCAACAGAAGAAGTTTTGCTTTGCTTCAATTTGTACCATGCTCCATCATGTCATGTCAAAGTTGAGGCATTGCCTTGGCTCCACTACTTCCTTTTTCCTTTCCTTCAAATCAGCCTATGCTCTCTCTTAACCCTTTCTTAAGCCTCTTATAAAACCTTTATTAGATTAAACAGGACTTTCTGGAACATGAAGTCAAAAATATTTTCATCCCTTTTTTCTATCCTGTATGCACATGCACAGTACTTTCTATCGCATGTAGGTTTGGCATCTACTGCTTTGACAAAAGGAAACATGTTCTATTTTTTAAAAGATATGTCTGGTATATAATTTTATGTCTTAAAGATGAGATCTACTGGAGGAAGATGAACTTTAAAAATAGGTGGATCTCTAAAAACTCCCAGTAAAATACTCTGCAATTTTACTGTATTTGTTTTTCAGAGAGAATGCTTTCCTGAATAAACTTCAGCAGCTAAAGATGGACAGTATTTAAAGTAAACTTGAATGCAGTCCTATACTTTTGAATATATTTTAATGCTGAAATTTGAAATTGAAGAATTAGCTCATTATCAGCTTTGTTTATTTATAAACTCTTCTATGGATCCCATCACTGTATGAACTTTGACCACCTCTCAGAAGTCATAAATACACTTGAGGTTATGAAATTATTACAGAGTTTATCAACTATTAAAAAGGTTTTATAGCTGAGTTAAGATGCATTTTTGTCACTTCTTTGTGTAGCACATTTCTGATAACAGATCAGAACGCTTTTCCAGCATGGCCACAGAAGAACCGTTGTAAATTATGTATGTCAGAAATGGACTCTGGTTTTCAGTAGTGCTGAATGTCTGCAGCTCCCACTAGCTTCAGCTGATAGTGAGGATGATGTCTGCCTGAATACTGGGTTTTAAGACTAGAATTCCTCCGAAGCCATGTAGATAACTGCAAGCTGGATAATCAGTGAACATCCATCTCATACAAAGCCTGTGAGTCTCACCCCACTGTAACTCCATGTCTACATGACCGTAAAGGGGGTCTGGGGTGACCAACTTGGTTGCTGGCGTCTTTACTGGAGTGGTCTAAAGTTAGATGAGATTAATTTCATTTTCTGTCCAAATTTAGCACTGAACAAGAAAAGTCTATAGCACATTTTCAGAGCTGCGGGTTGCAGAGAGATGGTGCAAGAGTTAGAATATGACTCTCCTGATTTTTTGTCCGATGAGAGGTAACATATTGTCCACATCTCCACCTCCTTTGTAATATGAAATCTTCAATTTGAATTCATCTCTGGTCCATGATCACTAACTTCTGTTACCCTTTCATAAGCATATCATATCTGTATTGTCCTATGTGTCAAATAGAAGGTCTTTTCAAGGTCAAACTGATGAGACCCACTGCCATTAGTTATAACAAACCAAAAATAAAGATGGGCTGAATATAGCAAATAGGATTTATTTGGGTATCAACTATCACCTCAAAATAGCAGAAGGCATGGTTGCTGAGAGAAAGAGATACAAATATAGTTTAGAAACCTTATATAGTTTTATAAATAACTAGATAAGTTTATATATAGACAGATATTAAATAAGTTTGTCACTATAAAGACCCATCTCTGCTTCTCTCCATATAGAGAGGAACATTTGTGAGACAGCACACTAGTAGGGGGTAGTCATAAAATTTTAGTGTCCTCTAGCTGAAGCACTTTTATTGCTCATTAGAGTCCTGGGTATTAGTGATTTAAGTGGCCTTTCCAAATGGGGCACACTAGCTCTACAAATTTCCACTGTCAAAATGTGATTAAGGAGCACTTCCTATACAGTAACTTTAGTCTGTGTGTGCATTGTCTCTATTTAGCAGGGCTGTGCAGTCTGAAAGATATTCCCATTTTGTAAACACATATGAAATTTTGTGGTTTCCGAAAGTAAAATTCATTCTATCTTTCTAGGTCAATGTTTTAAATGTAGATTTCAGCTACAGAAGCTACACCAGGGACAGCAACTTGGGTACAACAACAAGGTTGTAATTGTAAGGTTGACATCAATAGTTGTATTTATATAAAGGAGTAGTGTGCACCAAAAGCAAATTAAAAGATTTGTTAGAAAAATATTTAAGGAAAATGTCTTCTTGTGTATTATGTGCCATCCTACTTTTTTTGAGTTTTAGTGAAACTTACAAACTGTTATACAGTGTAACAATATAACATGACAATCTTCAAGGTTAGGCCTCAGAGAAGTTTACCTTAATAAAATTTTAAAAAACTCCAATATTTAAAACATACCCTATTTTGCCAGAAATTTATTCAAACTGCCTAACAACATTGTTAATGCCTCTGCTTTTTTCACCATGGAATTCCTTTATGGTAACCATAACTACTATTGTTGAATCTTTCAAACCATATTTGCAAACATAGACACCAACCATTCACTTTCATTCCTTTCATGCTCTGTTTATCAGAGAAAGTTTTTGTGATTTTTGTTTACTCACTATTCTTGAGTAATGGTTTCTATTTGTACTGAATTAAGTATAAACACACCCCGCCATATTTATAAGTGAATAAAAATATTTTGGTCACCTAAGATAAACTCATAAAAGTGTGTAACCCCACTAAAGTGAGTCAAAAATGACGCCCCTCAAATACCTTATTTGGGACCCTTTAGAAAAACAACAGAAACAATAAGTTACAAGACAGAAGACTGACTAAACAATGTAAATATGGATTCTTAAATGTAAGCAATTTTTTATTTCGGGGAGAAAAAACACAACCAGGAGGCCAAATAAAATATTTACTGAGAAGCAAAGAATAGAGAGAATAATTTTAAAAAGTATCTCAGAAAAAAGACTGATAAACGATCAGATAATCAAATGTGAATATTAATACCTCTCTATATATTGAGTGTTTATAATGTACTTTCTATTAGGAAGAATATCACCAGATAAACACTCTTTAAGAAATTTGTCATTTGACTGAAGGCTGAGACCAAGAATGGTTGTACTGTTCCTAGAAATTTTTATAAACTGTTTAAAATAATAAACAAAACATGGAAAGAATGAAAGCAAATGACTCGTTTCCAAGTTTGTAAATGCATCTGCTTACAGCATAAACAACAAAAATAATAGCTAACTTGACTTGGTGAAAATTGAAGGTCTATTTTGAGGAATAAATATTTAGCCAGTATTGATGCTTCTGGCAAAGAATGTTTTCCTTTTTTGCTCTGACTCAGAGCAGATCTCACCACCTTTGAGCACACTAGTACAGCTGGTATCTTAAAGTAAGTGAAACCACCACCAGCCTAAGGCCCTAAAAATTTTGTTGAATAGGGCTCCAAATGACACTAGAAAGCAAATCTCAGATTAAAACAAAAAACATAAATGTCAGCCTTCCTGGTTTTGTCTGGCTGTAAGAACAACAATGAGGAGAATATTTTGTAATTTTAAATCAGTGGGGATATCATTGTGCATTTGCACAAGGCATGTGAGCAGACATGAGTGACTGGAACAACACTTGTAACACTTGTCATTCACTTGACTTGTGAATTACACTCTTTTTTCAGATGAATTTTTCCAGCCATAGAGGGAGTGAAGTGGGAGTGGAGTGTAAGTAGAGTGTGGTTTCCCAAACCCCACAAACAACATCAGAAGTCCTGGTGTCCAGGGTAATGTATCCATTGTAAATGTAATACTTTTAAACTGTGATTTCAGTTCTTTTCTAGTCCCGTTAGAGAAACTGGACAGTATCTAAAGGCTGATATTACAAATTTCATTTCCTATTCCCAGAAACTGTTTATTTATAAAGTGCTTTCCATGAAACTTAGGAAAGGAAAAAAGAGAAAAGTCACTGTCCTGGCCCTGTGACAGCTGCAGCTGTGAATCTTTTCCTTTGCATTTATTTAGGAAATAGAAAAATTGGGAAAGAATATCCTGACATTTTTAAATCTTAAAATATACTTTTATTTCACTTCCAAAGAGTGGAGTGCACATTTCCATGTGCAGCATATGTATTTTAGAAGTGAGGCCACAGTCTGAAAGTCAAAGGAATATTATTATGTGGGAAGCCTCACAGATAGTTTGACTAGAAAATCTCCATATCCAAAATGGTACTCATCCCATTTTTACTTCTAGAAAAAGGACAGATTATAAATATAGCACATTACAACATGATACCATCCACAGTATATGCTAAGAGGAAGTTCAAGAGATATGTTAATTAGGTGGAAGATGATCGCTTGTAGAAATTAATATATTATTCTTTCTAGAGTTTTTTTCCATAGCATAGGATCATATTAAATATTTTATAAAAACCGGTACATTTTTAGAGGATGACATAACTTTTTTCATTGCACTTCAGTGAAAAAAATATTCAAAGTTCTGTTGTGTGTAATCACTGAAAAAGTTCAAGCTCATGATTGATCTAAGAGCATTGCTTTCGTTATGATTACTTTCTTTTTCTTGAGTCATCTGTTTTTCAAAAGGCCTGGAGAAGCATTCTACATCTGATGTCTGGGAAACTGTGTTTCTGAGTACATTGCCTCAAGAAACCTCAAGGTCTCTAGTACAGGCCAATGTTTCTTGATTATTCTCTTCTCTTTACCCCGTAAAGAGAACACTGAAGTGGTTCTGCTAGGTCACTCTATGAAGGATATGATCTCAGTTATGTAAAGTTTATGCTTTTTTCTTGTAGGATAAGGACCTAAGCTTTGGAAGCATAAAGGCATGTAGGAGAGGAACCTGCCACTTCTTTCACACAGTGATAACAGAAATAAAAGGGAATTACTTTTGTTAAATGATATGGTTTGTGAATATATTATTTTCCATGTTTAGCTGTTCTCCAGCAGGATAGGGTACAACCATTTTTCACTCCTTTATTTTACTGATTACAATGCTGTTGCATTGCACGGAACAGCAACAACCCTGAGTTAGAACTGTATCAGCTGATGCAGATACAGGTGACAGAGGAAATGTTAGGCTCAATGAGATATTAAAAGCCAAAAAGCAAAGTAAATAACTGAGAGGTTAGTGGTACTGAGCCCCATACTGCTGCCACCCCAATGATCTCAGGCTCTGTAGCTTAAAATTAATTTTCCTCTATTTGAAACATATACACATTGAAGCATAAGAGTATCGGTGAGTCCTATTTAGAATTGCATTCTGGGCCAAGGAAAAATAAATTTATTTTTTTAAAATGGAATACCATATGTTCAGAGCCAAGATAATGTAGGCCACTCAAAAGTTTTTATCCCTTGTCAAGGCGAGAATGGGAAATTGTAATGGATTTTTGTTCAGAGCTGATTTTATAACTTATCCCATTAAATGGCATTACATTCACATGACCTGACTTTACATAACAGAGTTATCATAACACAACTGACTGAACACAGAACCTGCATTTTGTAATAGCAGACAATCTTTAGACCATCACTATTAACTGTTCTGTGCAGTTTTTTTTTTCCTGTTCAAGTGAAGTTGAATATACTCTTCTTTCCTTTTAAGCCACACTAAAATAACCTAATTGTTTATTTGTATAGCTATATACCAAAATGACCCTTTAACTAAACTCATGCTGAGACTGTCACCTAAAGAAACACTGTTACAATCCTTCTACTTTCAGCTGTGTTTTTAGTAAATAAGGTCTTTGAATTCATCTGTCAGTACCACCTAGTAACAGTCTAATGAATTAGCCAGTTACAACAAGAGAGGACAAACGTAGAGGTCTCCAAGATATCATGTTCCTGCATATTTTGCCAAGACTGCTGACTAGAAAGGAGAGAGGGACCCAAATCAGTGCCTGTGAGACTTGCCCTGCTAAAGCCCCTGTCAGCTTTCCATCACTAGATAAGTCAGCCTGTTCACAGTAGGTCTAAGCCTACCATAGCTAGCGATGCTCTGGCCTAACACAATTCATGAGAAGCCTGACTTCTTCCATCCTGCTGGTCTAACTGAACCTTTTAACATGTTTTTTCTTATTAAGGTTTCATTTAAGGAGGAGTAGATTTTATTAATTTTGTCAAAGAAAACTCTAATTTTTTCAATTTCTTTTTTCAAAAGTTTCTAGGCTTTTAGTTGTTCAGAACTCCACAGACTCTGCTCCAACTGGTGGCAGTGGCGGAATACCTCTTGACGCCCATGGTAGCTGTGCTGGACCAGCCTTGTATCCTTTCCACATGCTTCCAGTTTTTAGGTTTCTCTGGCCAAGAATGTTGCATTTACTCTGCACATCTTAATTCTGTTAGTATAGAAAGTAAATATATGTGACTATTTAAAATTAAGAATTAAACAGATTTTCCCTACCTTACTTTTTTGAGGCAATGCCAAGGCTAATATTTCATTCTGAATGTCTAAACTGTTATGTGCAGGATCCATACAGGGGGTTGGACAGTAAAAGCCATTACTTTCTTATCACCGAAGCATAACATTATTAATATGTGCTGAACATGATGTCTGACAGAGAACACTGGCCACAGCCAGAGAGCATGAAAGTCCTTTCAGAGAGATGTTTTAGCAAATACCCTTACTGAGCATGAAAGAATATTGAAGTGAAATAGAGTCTGTGTTGTGCTGTGAAGTCAGTGGGAAAGGAACATTTTGGTGCAAAACAAGACTAGATCTACTGTTTTCCTCACACTGTATGCCTAAACACATATCAGTTGGAAAGTTTGCTTAATTTATATGTTAATATCAATTGCCAATAGCCACTTGGATCAAGTAAAATGCTTTTGTTTCTCATAGTTTGTTTTGGATTAACATTCACTGCCTTGGAAATGTCCATCTAAAGTCTTGGAAAGAACAAGTCAGACAAGGGATTGCATTCATGTGCTACTTCTTCCCATTGTTTAAAAAGCCCTACTAGACAACATATTTAAAAAAACCCCAACAGAATGACATTGTAAGAGCTGGTCAGGTCATTTGATACTGCATGCTATCATTTCTTTCTTTTCTGGCCAAGCATAAATAATCTTGTGAGTTTGGAGTTTAGACAGCCCAAGTTGTCTAACAAAAGTAGGGTTACTCATGAATAATTTGGATTTCGATGTGTATGTGAAGAAAATGGCTCAACACAAGGCTTTTTGCATTAAAGCCATCTGTGACTCAGTATCATCATGCATGATATGGGGTCATTGTGTGAAAGCAGTAGTGCATGAACAGCCATAGAAATGGTGTATGAAAAGCCACTTCAAGATGCCATACACAGTTCCTGGAAATGGTAATGATGTGGGGTTTGAGGAACAGCGATGTGCTTACAAGTCCTGCTGGTGTTAAAATCAGCTGTCTTTTCCATACTCAATATAGCTGTATGTGAAATTTTGATGCATTGTAATGACGTTATTAGCACGAGTTTTTTACTTGGGTATGAGAAAGATGTGAGTCATGCAGCTTTTCCAAAAGAGAGCAGATGAAATGCTGATAACACACTAGTGTGTATTCTGTATGTGTGATATGTATTCCAGAAAAAAGTTTCTTTGAGGTATGGTAGAGTGCCCTTAAGAATTATGTTGTATAATTTTTTCTTAGCTGTGTCTGCCCATCAGATTCTTGTAAATGAATGTTGGAGTTCATTAAAATCACATATAAAACTCATTGATTTCAAAAGTTCCACATTTCATCCTGCAAATTCCCAAGCATTGCAAAGAGGGGATATAAACACATTTGAAACCTAAAATAGATTTTATGCACAAAAAGAATAATTTACATATAAATAAATATTGTCTTCTTCTCCCATAGCCTTTTACAGATGAATTTTGAGAACTTTGCAAGTCTGAATAAATATATTCATGAAAGTTTGACTGTAGATTATATAAAGATTCCTCCATTTTGACATAAATCAAATTAATCCTCTTTGAATCTTCACTGAAACGATGATGCTAGGCTAAATAAATCTCTTTGAATTCTCATTAACTGTTAGTACAGCTGATTCTTTGACTGGTTCATTAGCATGCTTGGTGGCATATGCTCAAAAAGAAGAAGAAGAAAAAAAGAACCCTACAATTTAATGCAAAATAGAACAAAGCTGTAGATTTCAGTCTTTGTCTTGTACACACTGTAAGGTACATGGAGCAATGATCTAACTTAAGCATTGCATGAGATTCTTCTGAATTGCCATTCAAGTCTTTTCCTAACTTTGACAAAGTATAAATTAATTATGCAGCTGCGTATAGATTTTCATCTGTCAAACTCAGCTAACACTATGAAGAAAAATGTGGTAATATATCCACAGTATAATACTGGCAAATAGATATCAGTAACTAAGTTTTCTACTTTGCAATAGGAGAGCATAATTCAGCTTTAATGATTCTTATAAACAAAAGGAAAAGTCATGTCTTTATCCCATGAACATCTAAGTGACATTATTTTATATTGCAACTTTCACAATGGGGAAATTCTCATCTAGTTCCCTGTCAGTCATACAGATATGCTCAGACTACTATCTGCTAAAGAAAACACATAATATGGACAAAATACTACTATATGTAATAATCAATTATCCACTGAGAAGCTATATAATTTAGATGAATTGTCACAATACTTAGCAGAACTCAGAAGAAAGAAATGCACAAGATCACCATGAAAATGGAGCAATCAGCAGCCATTTTCCACATTGCATGTCAGCAGCAGCAGAACTGCACAAAGCTTTCTGCATTCTGTTTCCATGATCTAATATTGCACCGCAGAATGAGTTCAGCTCCTTGGCTTGTGGCAAAGGTGGGTGGGATTTCCAAGAGGTCTCTAGATTAAAGTCCCTGCGATTGAATGTGATGGGGTGCACCACACCAGGCACAGCCACAGGCATCAAACTGCCGGAATAGTCTTTTAGGAGAACAGGATACGGCATTATTTAATCTATCATTAATAAGTTCCACTTTAAGCATAATGCCTGCTGTCATGTTTCTTGACTTTCATGAGCCAATCCAAGTTGCTTCATATTATTATATAACTGTACTTCAATGCAATCCTAAAGACTGCTTCAGGATGTCTCTTGCAGCTTCCCATTATTTATGTATTGTCACAGAAAACCACTTCAAAGGCATGTCTAGACATAAGGAAGACCTAAGATTTATCGGGTCCTCCCAGCTCAAATAGAGGAAAACTACTAATTTTGGGGACTTCTTAATTGTAAAGGAGAAACCCTAAAATCCACATGGCAAATAACCTTTTGTTATTCCTATTAATAGTATCTTGGAGTACAGTTATGGCTTTATGCTATTTTCCTTTTGTGATAACCTTGTTCTCCCTGTTCCCAGAGCGATGTCTGACAGAGATGGAGTTCAGCTCCCTTTCCTTGTGGGTGCCCACATTCTTGCCTGGCTTCCTCTGTCCACTCAGATCAGTGCTCATGCTTCAGATACTTTTCATGCCAGCTACAAAGCTAACTGAGATGAAAAGCCTAGGATAATGGAATAAAAGCTTTATTTCACAGACTTTTCCAATCTAAACACACTCTGAAAGTTATGCATTGAGAAGTTGACTTTCTTTTCCTCTTTCCTTCTTATCCTTACCTCAGGGAGAAGTGAAGAACAGCAGCCACGCTGAAGAGAAGTGAGAGCAGTGTACTAAGCCCTGTGGAAACAGAAAGGAAGCAGTAGATCATTTCAACGAGAGCAGTATGTCTTGGCGTCGTTCCTTGACACCACCCCCGCCATCCCAGCCTCCTCTGCCCCTCCCACACTTGCACATCTAAAAAGCAGATGGAAAATATTCTGCCAGAAGACATTGAAATACAGTGTTAGAAAGTTACTCTCTTAAGGCTGGAGAAAGTGATGGAGAACTCTGGCAGGCAAATTAAATTATTCATAGTCAGTGGCATTTTGGAAGGAAAAGCGGGAAGGGAATAGGAGACTGAAAGAAGTTATAGGGATTGTACAAGAACCATCTGGGATATTGGAAAAGATGCTCTTCAGCTTGCTACACTTCAGAGAGAGACCTGTGAGGCTAATTTAGAGTTCAGGAGACATTACCAGTCTTCCCAGTTTGTTTTTAGAGCTGAGCATACTCTAACGTTGCCACGATACTATGGTTATGACAGAGGCCATGCTGCCAAATCTCTCCCTGCGACGACCTTTACTCTAATGGTACTGAGCAATGATGCTCAGATCCTGAAGTTACTGTAATTTTCTCATCTACTGTGCCACTTGGTACACACAATAGTCTCATTTTTATTTTAAAGGTGTGACACGGAGAAGAGATGGTGATCAGAGTCATTCTCAGTGTTTCAATGATTAAACATTTCTTTAAATTTTATTTCCCAATTACAGGTTCTCTTATGTCTCTAAAAGACTGCAGGATATGTTCTCACAAGAATTAAGGTACTCTACATTCAAATGGAAAAGGTGCCTTTTTTGATACGTCTCACTAAGAAAACTGTATTGCGTATTACAGAGTAATAATAATTCAAAAGTAACCCAGTTCAACCCCCTAACTCTTGCATGGGGATAGAAAGAATGAGAGGAGAAAAGAACCACATGTGAGAGAGAACAGACACTGCAATCAGTGTTTTTATGAACATACTGAGATGATTTTGTGATGAACACAGGAGGTCACCTTGGAAAAGAGATTTTTCCTGTTACTTCTTCTGAGTTTAGGCATATGATGTCGACAAATATCTAATGCATTTTCCATTAATAGGTGTGTCCCACCACATCTTTGCACCAAAGGTAATAGAAACCAGACGGAATTGCCCACTTGACTATATAGTTGTGCATAGTACATGCATGTATACACACACAGACAGATGAATTTAACCCCAATAACAATAATCTTGTCCACTTCCAGAACTTCATCAAGATAATCTTGTATTTAGATTTGAATGCATATATCAAACTCTTCAGAAATGTTTGCAAGCACTTTGTCCTCTCTGTTCCCCAAAACAATACAGTTCTGTCTGCTATGAGTTCTTCACTTGTCCAAACCATGGAAATGAAGAAGCTGACATATACTGCAGAAATATTCCAAGCATTGTAATTTTCCCATCCTCACAATCTTATATTGCTGGAAACCAGCTTTTTTGTTGGAATTTGCAAATAAAACAGCACCTGCCACAGCAATCTAATGACCTGAAGGAATTCTTACACAGTCAATCCTTTTGACTTTTATTGTAGAAATCAGTGAAGTGTTTCAGTATCCTGTGGCATATTAGTCTGATGTTGTTTTCAGCATGCAGATTATTTAGACCAGAGATCATGGTTTTGGTTATAAATCACATAATAAACTTGGGATACAATTGGAAAAATTATAATGAAAAAAACAGTAACTAACATGAAGCACCAGAAAGAATCAGTAGGGAAAAGATAAATGGTTGTCAGTAGGAATATTAGGCTTGTGTTCCCATGTGTAGACAAACAGCAAGCATATTACTTGTTTAAACACTGGGGGTTTTTTTTTAGTTTTTGCCTGAGAGGGACTGAATTTCTCTCAAGACGGATTGTAATGAATGTATTTGGCATAGCTCTGTTTGCTACCTGGGGTAGTTCGTCCACAGGAAAACCATTCCAATTATCATTCCATAGTGGCGTTCCACTAAAACAAATATGAATAGTATTTTTGTTGTGAATTTGCACAAATATTTGCAAAAATAAATCTGAGCAGAATCTCTTAAAAAAACCCCAACTAGTTATTTCACAAGAATACTGATTTTTTAGTATAAAAGTTCCCTTTTCTTAAACACAAAACAATAGTTTCTTGAGAAGAAGGAAAAAAAAATTAACACTCAAAAATCACAAAGACTTGGATTTCAAAGATTGCAAGGATTTCAAATAAGAATAAATTTGTGATGTGAATGCAGCTAGAAAGCAATTGGGACGTAAATTTCCCAATAATCTTTTTGGATGAGTACTTGAGGAATCAAAATTAACCATTGCTTAATTTAATACTAAAATATTAAATGCATGCCTGTCCATTCTACTAAAACAGCTTTAGCACTCACACATATAATAAGATGTGTAAGATGCAAACCCCTTTTACATATTGAATTAAAGATAATATTGTTTGACTGGCAGAATATATTTATAAACCCTATTAATTCTTAATCTGTGTGCACATCTAGTGTCCTTAACCAGCATTCCATGCTCAAGACTTGCAAAGTAGTGTGCCTATGGTATCTTTGTGCCAGGGCACAGCTCCCATTCATTCGTGCAGAGAACATTGCAGAGTCAATCTTTCAACATGCTAATTTTATTTTCTTGTCCCCAAAATGTAATTTTCAGCTAAATAACACAAATTGCTTACCATGTTTGCAGTAGCATTATCTTGCATGGGGTAAATAGAAACTCTGGGGTAGATTGCCCAGCTGGAATTTTTCCATGGAAGTTAAAAATGTCATTTAAAAGGGCAAAGCTGGGCTTTTGCTTTCTGCTTGCCAAATCTAGCTCTTTGCCAAATTTTCTCCAGGTGGAATAAGAAGAGGATATTCTGCCAATTTGTGACTGGGAGACAGGCCTCTGAGGATGAGCCCTGGTCAAGACAAATCAAGACCCTGGTGAGGGTTGAAGGAAAAAGCTTGCTTGGGGAAAAAAGCCAGGATGTCCACAGCAGGTGTTTGCATTAGATGCTGAGAGAGTGTCTCTGTGTGAACATTTCTCCTCTCACTCCACGTAGTCTCATATCCACAAAGCATGGGAACAGTGTGAGAGAGCAGAATGGTTTTGTGTCCTGTGTGCAGCACAGCCATCAGAGCAGCACTATGCTCAACTGTACTGCCAAGAGAACAGCCTTCTGCCCACCTGCCAACCTTCCTTTTGATGATAGCAGGTGTGATAGAAGGGCAAAAGAGTGAGAACTTTGGGCTCATCTGGATGCCACTGTGCCTTGTGGGAGTGGAAGGTGGGAAAGAAGATTTTCCAAGTCTTTATTAGGATGATTGATTCCTCTCTCACCCAAAAGTTCCCTCTGCTGAAAGAACTGGGATGTGAGAAAGAGTTAAGACCACAGCAGGGTCTGATTCTGGGTGCAGAAGCATGTTGCTGTTGCCTCTTTTGGTAAAGATTTTGTTTGGGCATTTGAATGATATTGAGGCTTAGTGCCTGCAGCAGGATTTGGGTTTTTCCAGATTGGACACACAGGGTGAAGCTTGTAGGCATTTTTGTCATTAAAGTGAGTGGGGCTAAGCAACTTCCTGATGAGGGAATATAAATCTTCTGATCCTAGAGTAAAAGGAAAGTGATAATATGGAGACAATGCTGAGGAAGGCAAGGACCCTGAATCCCAGAGCATGGTTGCAAGAATATATTTCAAACTATCACTGTCATGTGTAGTTCTGAGATTCATATGGCACAAAACTCAGCTTGCCCAGGTTAATGCATAGGGAGAGACAGTTTTAAGTAGTTTATTTGCTAAAAAATATAGACAAACCTTTAAATATTTCCTCCTAAACATAATGAAAAAAACCCCACTGAGTTTGGTTAGGCATTTCTGCCTAAGCCCAGCAGTGCTTTAGAGTCTCTACGGATAAAACAAATCACAAAATAATCAAGGCTAGAGGGGAACCTCTGGAGAGCTCTAGTTCAAGACCTTACTCAAAGCAGGGTCAGTTCTGAGATCACAACAGGTTGCTCAGGTCTTCATTCAGCTTGATCTTGAAACCTTCAGTGTGAGTGAGGACCCTGTCTCAGACACTGTCCACCTGGAGAAACAGCTTCTCCTTGTATCCAGCCTGAAATCCTTCTGTTTCAATTTATGCCTCTTCTCCTTCCTTGCAAGCCTGTGAAGGGCCCAGCTCCACCTTCTTGATGACCTGCTTATATACAGGGGAGACACTCTTCCCCAGGTTAATCAAGCCCAAATCCTTCGGCCTCCCCTCTGTATTTTTTTCCAGTAAGCAAGTATTTCTGAGACTTCTGTGCCCTAATAAAGAGGGTCAGAACTGACCAGTGTGCTCAGAAATCATTAAAGGGAACCAATGAAGAAAACTTCAGATGAGCAGAGTGAGACAAATCCTTTTAGAAATCTAGCTTGCAGATAAAAAGAGGGAATAAAAAGGATCTTCTCTGGCTAATATTGCAAGGATATTCAAAAGAGATGAATCAGATCAGATTTGAAGCTTCTAAAAATTCTGGGCAGTGCTTAAGAAGCACCATGAAGAGAGAAATAAAGCAAAACAGCATGTCAAAACAGAGCTATGGGAATATAATCTGCTCAACCCTGAAGCAGTCATTTTGATAAAAGCCCAACTAAAAACGTTTTCACGGAAGCTAACTTTAGCATAGTGAGGATAATCACCTCTGTAGTCACCAGTGAGAAATGGGATCCCATAATGGTCCTGCATGCTTCACTGCTCCTGCTCAGGCTATAGAGGCAGTCTGGTGACATGAGCCTGAGCAGGCTAAGTCAGCCCTCATGAATGCCCTACAAAAAGTCTGTCTGCACAGTTATGATGTTAGGTAAGCTGCATCCACTGACAGCAGATTTTCCTGGCAGCCCAGTGGGCTGAAAATCATTGGCAGCAGCAGATTTTGCTTTAGCAGAGCTACTTCCTTTCACAAGTGCTGAGTTCGGATGCCTGTGACCGCCCCATTTCTTTTCCCCATCTCAGACATATGTGAAGTGGATTGCTGGTAGGAGAAGCTGTGTTGCAGGTATCTCCTCCCACATGCAGCTATTTGGAGGACACCGTGGAGAGAGCATAGGCACCATTTTGAGATGGGGAAGAAAGCAAACGAAAAGCAGATTGCCCAGACCTGTTATATCACACACCAGGAAAATGAGGCAGTGTCCAGGTATCATTTGAGAAATCCCTGGCTCCTTGTCAGATGTGCTCTTTTTTTGTTGTAGTGCAGCTTCATATACAAGCCCTGACAGTACAGGCAAAGCAACTTGATGTCAAATAAAAACTAAATGGACTTGCAGCAGCACCGGCAGCAGGTCTTTCATCAGTGTCAGTATACAAACCCTACTTTAATGAGTTCAGACATGCCTTGGCTTTTCTACAGCAGTATTGACTGAACTTCTCTTTTAATCAAATAAATGCAATATACAGAGAGAATTAGCTTCATGTAAATCCTTGAACAAACACCAAAAAAATAATCCTACCTTAGCCTGCACAATCATTCTGATAAACTGGCTGTTCCTTTCTTATTAAATAGACAAAGTGTTCAAACAGTTCGCAGTCATTCTTTATTTAGGGGCAAAAGATTTCATGTGCTACTGTTACTTCAATGATGATAATACAGTACAATTAGCCTTACTCACAGGGCTTGATTTTAGCTACTTTCTTTTGGCTGTCTTTGGAAGACCTGAATGTACTTACAGGAGGCAGGCAGGTGCATATATGTAAGCAGATATATATAAACAGCAAAAGAGATTAGGCAAAGGATTTTAATTTTTTAGAGTGGAAAGGCATATTAACCATCACAAATGCAAATACACATGCACACGTCTGAGTGTGATTTGGGCATCATAGATTTGATTCAGTCACACCTCCTGTTCTTGAAATAGTTTCCTTTCTGATGGGTCGCTTACAACTGTTTATATGCCTAAAACACTCCTTTGCAAGTTGCTTGTTTTCTTTTAAGTGCAGCTTGAGGCACATTTGGATTTTTGTACTGCAGCTTTGGAACAGCATCCATCAGCTGAATCAGTCCATACCCGTGGAGGTCTTTGCCGGTTCACTCATACACTTGTACACTGTGCTCTTCCTGAGTTGCTTAGTTGTGTGACGTCAACTCCCTGGAGGCTAACAATGTCATTATCATTACCAGACAAAGACAGTTAGGTAATTTTGTCTGATGGGAGTGCAGATATTGACCTGAACTAATGTATTCTTATTTCCCAGAGAGAGATGCTGATTGTAGCAATGTGACATAGTAGGGTTTGCAA
This sequence comes from Corvus hawaiiensis, assembly GCF_020740725.1. Taxonomy (NCBI): domain Eukaryota; kingdom Metazoa; phylum Chordata; class Aves; order Passeriformes; family Corvidae; genus Corvus; species Corvus hawaiiensis. Next base: position 36,279,825 of record NC_063216.1, read on the forward strand.
ATATTAATCTAAAGGCTGTGTTCTTTTTTAGCAGAGAAAAGCTTTTACATTCACATTCAATTTCATCACTTGACATGTCTCTAGTCTACTTGCTAGACTTGAGATTCTTTGGCTGTTTAAAGACAAGTACAAGGTCTTAGTCTGTATGTGCCTGCAAAATATTTTTGGCAACTTCTAATTTGCACATCTCTTGACCCTGCAGAGAAAATTACCAAGCCTATTCAAAAGGCTTGCTTTCTTCAGGGCAGCCAAGAAAAAATACCTTTAGGGAAAGAAGACTTGTAACAGTGATTACGTCTGATGTATCTTATGACAACAAACTATACGTATCTTACTCCATTTTTCATTGTTGGCTGCTGGCAATGCACTTGGAATAAAAAGTCTTTGCCTTAAAAAGATTACTATTTGCACATTTTATTGCAATTTTCTTGAAAATCAGATTTATGTTGTGCATATAATAAGCATTGCATAAACAGATTGTAGAAACAGGCACATTTAATAGTCCTTCTGGGACATTTTGTGATTATTATAACAAATGCCTATCTATGCCAGAAGAACAACTCCTCCTTATGAATGTATGATAAAATTGCTGTCAGTAGAAAACTGGTTAATAAATACTAGAGTTTAATGATGCAGCCAGGGATTTTATGCAATATCCTAAAATATAAACTTTGGTACATAAATACAAATTACTACTTGCACATTGCAATGATTCTGATTTGTGTTGAAATCCAAATCATATAACACTCCCTCCAGATGTTAAGAAAGCAAAAGTAGACAGCCCTGAAAATGCAATCAGGCTTCTCTGAGACATGTAGCTTTGACAGTGTTGTCATCCTCTACTAGCTGTGGTGGAAAAATAACCACAGCGACTGCTCCAGAGAAGCAGCCTTTGCTGTAACTGGAAAACGCGAGTTTCCAAACACCAATAAACTCATTATGATTGCATGACAGCCTTCCATAGCAAAACATTTTAGTTGTAATGCCATATTCTCCATTTGCAGTGTGAAGCCTTAGAAAGCCAAGGGTTTAAGAAAAAAATCAAACCATTTTATTTCTGTTTCAGCCACTACCAATCTGTGTAAGTATATAGAAGATATAGTCTGACAGTAAGCATTACAGGCAGAAGATAATTAAAAATAAACTATCTGTAAATAGAATATTGCCTCAAGTCATTGAGCTCTATTTCTTTTATTGAAATCCTGTGTAGTGAAAGGCACATGCAAAGTACATTTTCAAAAGAAGGGTTACTGGGTTTACTTTTCTTTGTCCAGAAAACTTCAAAAGTAAAGCTGTAAATCAATGGGTGACCTAATATTTACAAAGAAGTTGGTATATCCCCCAGAGGCTAGGCCACAAATGTCTTTTCGTCCCAAGCATAGTAATAAAACCAAAAAGCCATAAAGACTTTGTCTGAGCCTGACTTTCTGACCAAAAGCAAGCGTTAGCAAAAAGGGCTAAGGACAACCTTGCTGAATAACATCAGTTCCCCACTGTTGTGCTACCCTGACTTTAGAGTCAAATCTGAGGATTTTTCTTTACAAGTTTTTTCCTCCAGCTTAAGAAAAAGGATGTTTTACATGGCAAAGGGGACTAAAGTACTTGTTCAAAAGGTAAAGTAAAGCCTGCTGCAGTTGCTGGCAGATAGGTTGCAGTAAGTTCACATCTCCAAATCAATGTACCCTCACATCATGTGGACTGTTTTGTTTGATAATCAAAGCTAGGATAAGAGCATTACTCTGGGTTTGCAATTTTTAAAAAAAAATTTATAGTCAGAATGTTTACCCGTTAACTGCACAGCGTAAAATTCCACTTTCCTGATCATCTGTCTTTGAACACTACTGTAAATTTTAAAACAGCACTTCATGCTACTATATTCCACAATCTTTTGCCTCACTTTTCCCCAGCTGTAACAACACTGTACTTTTTGTAACCAACAATGATGCCAACAGCAATGAATCTTCAGTATATTTATGGGCCTTGTACAGGCTTAACTTGACATTTGAAACTAGGAAAGGTTTTATCAATTTTTTTTCTTTGTAGTTAATACAGAAACCATAATTAATGATTGTGGAGCTGAGCTTCTGTAGCATCTTACAATTGATTCTCTATTACACTGGCAAAATAAGAGGATAATGTCACCAGCATTTGCAGAGTTGGCAGCAAAATACTTGGCACTTCATCCCACTTGGTTTCATTTGACAGAATTTGCTAAAATGGCTTTGTTTAGGGCAAAAGCTGATAGAATTATTTAGTTTAACTAAAACAAATTCACACTCTTTTCCTTACCCTTTAATATGGTTAAAGATAGTTATATTCCTCCTTTTCTTTTGCCCCAGGATGTCAGGAAATCCCACAAGCTAATATTTTTACCTTTTAGTATTTGTACCTAAAGAACAAAGTAATATATGTTTTAGTTACATTTCCTGTCCTATTAACCAGGTGGACAAAATTGTCATTGAGAAAAAGAAAACTCTTTTCACTGCTGTGAAATTGATAGACTATTTTATTCAATTTTTTCTTGGGTTAGAATAAGAAAAGGAGGTGTCACTATGTTATTATTTCTTTGGAGGTAGTCTTTCAATAATTGTCAACATAAGATTTAAAAATATATTCATACATGTATGTGTATATTCACTCAGTACAACCTGATGGTTTTTGACCAAAATTGCTGTTTGCACAGAATTGGAGTCTCACAAAATATGGTGTGTGAATATGATTAAACCTCCATAAACCATGCAATAAAAAGTGAAGCCAGTGTTAACTTACATTTTTGAAATCTACATATACTAATGCCTCCCTGAAGATGGAAATTGTCACCTAGATCTGTAGTCTGGCAGTTATAAAGGCTCTAAGAGTGCTCTGTGGCAGACCCTTCCTTGGGGAGCTGGTTCAGGCTACCTCCATCTGTTATCTCTCAGCATTATTTGGATCTGTGGAACCCAGCTGAAAACTGCATTTTGAGGTGCACAAATTTAGATTAAGGTAGCTATATGATAGAAGGATTCAAGAAGCAATTGTGCAGGACTGTTATAGAAGGAGTGGGGATATAGCTACAGGGCCTTTTGCAGGGTGAATCTTCCCACACTCGTGCTGGCTGACTGGGGACCAGCTGTTTTCCAAAAGCCACACGTCCATGGTTGCTGCTGCAGATGCTCGAGTCAAGGAGACCTGCACCTTTGAGTGATCCTAGTGCAGGGACAAGACATTCCCAAGTGCCTCAAGGCTTCCATGTGTACTTTCTGAAAGAATATAAACAACCCCTTTGGAACAGCAAGTCAGTGCCAATTCACCCTTGGGGCACTTAATTTCCTCTTATTTACCAACACAGCATTTTTGAACCATACCTGTTATCCGCATTGACTCCTTTTGGTTCCCTACTTCTGTCTGCCAGATATTCAATTCTCTGGCTCTGAATTAGCTCACTTTTCCTCACTGACCACCTATGTGCAGCTCCCAGTGATTTTTCCTAAGCTCCTTTCCCTAGCTGTCCCCTTTGCTAATGAACAGGTACCAATGTGGCACCTACAACAGAAAGAGGAGGGGGAGAGGAAGGAAGACCAAAACAGCAATTAGATTAAGTGGAAATCTTTATTGACAGTGAAAGAATTTAGGGGGGCAAGGATGGGGAACTATAAGAAAAAAACAGTGGTCTGTGATGCAGGATTAAGACATGCCTGTGCTACCTTCTTGTTCAGCTACAGAGTTTCTGAGTGATACTGAAATTTTTTAGCCTCTTGGGGCATCATAATCACTCACTATGTTACAAGAGTTTTCAGATGTTCAAATAAATAGAACAGTGGTAGAACCCAATTAGGACATTACTGTGAGTATTTAAGGATGATCATCTAACAGAAACACCCCCAGGTCTGATTTCCTTCTCTCTGTCTTGTATCTGCTTGTACATTTGAAAACACCCTTTCTGCTGTTGTCCACCAAACATTGTCTCCTTAGCATTGGTTCCTCCACAAAACTTTTGGTGGAGGAACTAACCCACCGTGATTCTTCAAAGGATCTTTACCTGGAAGCTGTGTCTTGACCTGAGCCCAGGCACTTCAGACCCAGCACTACAGGCTGTACATTGCTGCAGCTGAAGGACCGGCAGAAGACACTTTCCAACAAGTCTCTCTAGCACTAAAGTAAAAAACATCAGGGAGAGCAACTGAGGAAGTTATGATCTTTTACCGCCATGGAAAGATTTGTAATCCAAAATCCTAAAATCAATGAGCCTGAAACTTTTTTAAGTATGTGAACAAGAAATTTCCTTCAAAATTCTTAGCCTGCCCCTTTCTTTTCATTATTAGTTTTCATTATTTGTTTGCTGTTCCCATCTTCCAAAAGCACATATTTCAATATGCATTCATAATTTTATTATTGGGTTATTTCCTTATCTCCCTAGTTGTTCTACTTTCCTCATTTCTGTGCAGTGTGATTGCACATAGATTCATATAACTCATTTTTATTTGCTTTCCTTTTCTCTTCTTTTTTTTTGGATTCCCCATTTTGCTGCTTCACTGCATTTTTCATCTTTGACTCTTCTAATTTCCTTCTATTGCCATTTATTTTTGGTTTTATTATTTCTCTTCATTGTTATTTCTTTTAAAGTTTTTATTCCTCTTTATTTGGACTATTTATGTATGTGTTTGTTTTCTGCTTTTGCTTTTACAAAGCCTTTACTCTCTCTTCTTGTCATGCTTGCAACAGGAATTGTTCATAGCATACTTCTATTAAAATATTGTACAAAGTTGCCTGCATCATTTTGTCAGATCAAAGTGTCAAAAAACTAAAAAGAAGCACTCTGGACTGTATTAGGTGCTTAACTAAGATCCAGAGCTCTATACATGAAGGTTGATTTTTTAAAGCCAGTGTTCCTTTCCCAAACTATGGTATCAACTGTGTGAGGAAGAGGGACATGGAAAGACTTGCTTCATTTCATTTTATATGTTTCAGGACAGTGGTTAATCTTTGGCCCACTTTTGTTTGTTGCAAGAAGCTGATACAGGAGAGAGATGGATTTTTCCAGGACTGTGAGAACCAGATGAATGGAGAGGGTTTAGCACGTTGGGGGAATCAGGAGCACTGATTCTGGAATTCCAGTTCTGTTTTAAAATACTGCTACAGAGTTGCACAGGAATCCAAAGAGGAGAGGTCAGGTAACCTCTCTGTTTGGAATCAACTTTTCCATTTGATGCTGAAATGACGTACAACTTGTGCCTGAGCTCAGCATGCGAGTTGGATTGCCATTCTTCTAGGATAGAAACTTGTTCTGGCGTACAAGGAAAGTCAATATTCACTCTGAGTAAATCAACCACAGTATTTACAACAGTGTAGCCCTTTGACCAGCTCTAATTTTCACATATGAGGTTTTCAGCTGCTGAATCTTGTTGTTATATTATTGTGTTGGCTTTGGTACATTGTGATGCTGTCAACTGAAGTTATAAATGAGTTATAAAAGAGCTTCTGCTTCCTGGGAAACTCAGCTTTTCAATAACTTTTTCACAACTTACCAGAAAGAAAGCAGACAATTTCAAATTGTCTTGAAAGCATCATTTATCCTTTTTCCTTAGTTTATGATTAATCACAATATTTTGTCTCACGTTTGATTTTTTTCTACAGTTTTTTACTCTATAATCTGGTTTGAGTGTAACATTGATCCCATTGTGAGAAGGAGACTGCATTAAGTTCCTTTCAACATGATTTTTTCTGTGATTCTTTCATTTTACGCATTTTTAAAATTCAAAAGCTATTTAATAATGGAAAAACAAAATATTACGGACCTGGAAATATAATATTTTTTAATTGCGAAATTGTTTTCTGAAGTTTCAGTGAAATCAGCAAATTCACCTAACCACTTTTGGTTTCATTAAAATTGTGTTGTCCAAGAGAAAGATACCATTAGGAGCAAACACATATACTATTAACCATAGCACTCCAGTTTTATCCCAGCATAAGTTATCTGAGAAGCTGGAACCATTACTTCTTACAGTTCAGATTATTAGTCTTGCTAAAATTTGTGCTGTCTTAATATTCATAGCTCTTAGCAGTGTTGCCTGTCCCTATCACATCTTCCAGGTAAAGGTATGAGTGTACAACAAATAATGCTCATGTATATATACTCATTTCAGGATTTATTCTGTATTTACCAACTTCACTAGAAGCAAAATCAGCCACTTCCATTAGCACTTCTTATAAAATGTCAGCTGCATATTATGTACGCATAGTTTGATCTAAGTGCAGCTCCCATGGGATTTACCTCTCTAGAACAAGATCTAGCTAAGAGGTAGCAATATAATAAGCCATAGTGGGAAAACCCCAATGAACCAGATTTATAGAAATTTATGGTTATGCACATTGAAAGCCAGAACCAATATAATCAGCGATGAGGAAATTTGAAAAAAATAAAAGCTTATTCTAATACAAAGATCAGCCAAGTGTGTCATACAAATGATTTTGTAAATATCTCATTTTCTGTGAACTTGCCACATTTCTGCAAAACAGAGATTTAGTATTTCTTAGGTCTATTTTCTTAACATCAAGCTTAATTTAGTTCCTGTTTGGGTAAAAGTTCAGTTCAGTGTTGATCTTATTCAAAATGCCTAACACGTATCCTGATAAACAAATTAAAATGATTGTGCATGAAACAAATCTCTGTTGCAAGGAAAAAGTAATAAAAAAAAAAAGAGATGCTGTTCAGCATTTGCAGAATCTCTAGTCTTATAATTTATCTGAGTGGTATAGAGGGTGAGCTGAAGATTAGCAAATTCATGACAGATTCAAAAACTGAACATATTTCAGAGTATGGTCCTCATTGTTGATGAGGAGACCCCAGGTCAAAATGATCTATGACAAATATTTGTTCCACTGACAACTCTGAAATGGAAAATCAAGAAAGAAATTATATCGTCTCTGAAGAGACTCAACTAAAATGTCCCATGTAATAAAAAAAAGGACAAACTAATATTGAAGATTAAGTGATAAACCCACATTGCCTTTCAATTTCTAGTGCATATAAGCTTTGCAATCGGTTTAACGGAAGGATATTCTGGAGGGCATGGAATTATGCCAGAATAGGGTCTCTTGACATTATGTGAAATTTCCCTGCACTATTTTTATCTTAATTTTATTTTACACCTAAATCACCAGCATTCTGCTGCAGTGTCATGCTGATGTCTGAGTTTACAAACGTGTCAGACCAAACTGCCACAACATAAGTGAAGACTTGAGGCTACATAGAGGACAAACATCCAGAGTGCTGCTAGTAAAGGCAGAAGTAAAGAAAAAGCTTTTATTTCTTTCTTTAGGGTTCAGAGGGCAGAAAAACTCCAAAATTAAACTTGAAAGAGTTCAAAAAATCAGATAAGTGCCTCTCTAGGAACTCAAACTTCAAATCAAATTAGAAGGCAGCATTCTCCCTCCTCCTTCTGCCACCTAAACTTCAAGGCATATAAACTTCATTAGATGCCTCCTAATTAGGAGTCTTTCTAGGCTCCTGTTTCTTCAGCATATGCCCATTGTATGCACAGTGATGCCTAGCACACCCTCCACACCTGCTGAAGACCCCACTTCAGCAGAGGTATTCAATGCACTTCCAAAGTAATGCAGTGAACCATTTCTTTACCATCGAGGCAGCAGAAGTAGATGTTTTCTGTGGCAGAACAGTTAGGAAACATTGCCTTAAATACTGCTGACTCTAACTTGAGGGAAGTCCAACCCACACATCCAAGAGACTAGTGTGAGCCTGATAGGATGGACAGCTGGGGACATGCTGCCTTTCTTGCACTGCATTGCAAGAAACTTGAGTGACATTATTAATAGAAAAGAATATCCAGCAATGAGTATTAGGGGTAATGTTTTTTGATAACCCTGGGCAGTAACCCTCAATTTCTCACCCTCTTATTAGCCAATGAGCTAAAAACTCTAAAGAAGTTTTCACAGCAAGAGCTGGGACCAGGAATCTACTTTTCAAGTTGTACACCTTATTTTTAGCACCCAAACCCATTTCCTTATACACTCCTCTCTGGTTTATGTTATCCGGCATTTATTCATACCGACTGGCTGAGTTTCACTGTAGTTCAAAGTCTGGTCTTGCCTGAGCACCATGCAGGCTGATGCACAAGGTAATGTCTAGGGAGAAGGAAGCTGAAGCCAGAGATTTCTCTAATCTCAAGGAGAAAACCCAAAAAACCACAAAAAACCCTAACAAAAAAAAATCCACCTTATCTGTAGTTTCAGAAGTGATCAAAACATCCTGAAGACCTGAATCTGAAGCCTAAATCACAAGAATGATCAGTATTTCAGACATTTCTCTTAAAACTTTGATGAGTTAAGTGACAAGTTCCACACTGCAAAGCAAAGAGAAGGGCTTAGTCTCCCATGAAGTCTGTAGAAACCTCAGATTCCTTGTAGCGGGTTGAGTTTGAAACCGGGCGGAAACACCAATTAAATGTAGTGGTTTTGATTCAAAATATTCATTATTTACTTATTTTCCTTCTGTGAGATAAGAATTAGGAGAAAAGCAAAGCAGGCCACAAACCTTAAACAGTTGCAGTACAATGAAAGAGCTTTATTACTAACAGAATTAAAAGTAAAGAGAAAACAACAAAACAAAATTAAAGTAAATTCCCCCCCCCCCCCCTTCTTTCCAGCACTTCTCTCCTTTTATCCAGCTCACACAAGGGATAACAGAACATGGGATGTTAGTCAGTGTTGCAGTTCTTGAAAAGTCTCTCTCTTATGCTTAAGGAAAAAAGGGTTTTCCTTCAGTTGCACGTGGTTCCCAAACTGCCACCAATAGCAGACCCGCCCGGAAACAAACAGTCTGCTATGTGTAGAACATCTCTCCCATGAAGAATTTCACAGTTCTTTCACACTACAGAACATGGGCCATCACATGGGGTTATTCATCTTTTTAAGGATAAGTTATTTTGGCCTGCACACAGAGGCTTTTCTTCGCCACAAGTCTCTAACAGCCTCTTACTACTTCTATATAGCCTGGCATAGGCACTCTTCACAAACTTCATAGGCACACGTTGATTCTCCACCCCCCCCCCCCCCATGTTCTTCAAATGGATTAAAGAGACAAACAGTTTGTGGTATTACAGTTTCTTACCACGGCATGCAAGAAGGTTTCTTTTAAGCTGCGCGCCAGAATCGCGGCACCGCCCTCTTTTCTCCTGTCGCCATGCTCAGCTCCGTCCCACGGGACTCACTTCTCTTTCTCTCTGACTCTGAGGCCTCCATGTTGAAGAGTGTTCTTGTTCGGGCTTTACGGTGGGGAAAGCCTCGCTCCCTCTGTGCTGCTGGCTGCGTGGTGTCCTCTTCAGTTCAGCACGGAGTGTGCTGGCTGCAGACAGGAGGCTCTGCCGGCTCCCGCTGGCTCCGCCGGCTCCGCATGGAGAGGAGAGGGACCCGCCTGTCCCCAGAAGCCGCGCTGGATGGGTTTAGCTGTGAGCAGTCCATGGCTGGTTTTAGCTGCCTGCGGCTCTGGGACAGTCCCCCTCAGTGACCCAGGGTCCGTGCCGCAGCGATGGGAAAGGGGGAAAGGGGCAGTGGCCCCGGCCCGGCCCGGCGGGGCCTGGAGGCTCGGAGCGCCCCCACCTTCCAGCAGGCGAGCTCCGACCAAAAGGGGAAGTCCCGCCTTTCCGTGCGGTTTAAATATGTAAATTGTGAGAAGCGTAATTGGTCTTAAAGACTGTCCATCAACTCAGGGTCAACCCAACACATTCCTCCATCAAAATTTAGGACTCTTTTATGGGAATGATAGGTCTGACACGTGAAACTTAGGAGATATCACAACTGATTTTTAGATATTTTTGTCATCTAGTGGATATGTCTCTTTTAGGATTCTGCCAAAGAAATTAAAATATAGTGTCTGCAACATTTAGGTGCTTTGCAAAACCCACCAGGTACATCTATCAGCACCAAAGATGCCTTTGTAACTTTGAGCATGGGTCTGTATCAGAGGATGAAAACTTTGCTAATGTCCAGACCCAGCGAAATAGATTAAAAATCAAAATTGCTCATACTAAGTCCCAGTTAAACTCACTAAGGAAGATTCACCTGTGTTTACTGTTTTAATTTGGTTGAAAACACAAAATATCTTCTTGTCGAGAAAAATGCATGACAATCTCTCTAGAAATAAACACAGCATCTGGAACACTGTCTTTCTGCTGTGCTTTCACACCACCCTGCAGCAAGCACCAGTGTGGAAAAGGAAGGATGCCTGGGACTTCCTTTACAGAAATTTCTGATTGGCTGTTCCACATGCCCACTAGCAATTACAGTAATTTAAAGAAGCCTTTGGGGTTTTAAGGCTCTCCTATTTTCCCACTGAGCTCAACAGCTTCCTGTGAGGAGACCTAAGGCACCACAAGAAGGGCAAATGGCACAAAATCATTCCAGTAGCTTGCAGTATGTGGGCAATGGGGTATTCTCTGAGGAACTGATGGCTTCTTCATGCCATAAGATGGCATAAAGAGGACATCAGATGCATCCCCTAGGAGCTGTAAACACTTATACATGAGTCTGAAGTGATCTGTTTGTGAATGTTTATGTCAATAAAGGAGATCTCCGAAAAATCTACTGAGTGTGAACTTCAAGGCAATGTAAACAGGACCAGATGAGCATTTAAATGACCGTAACTAAGATGTCTTTGTTGTCATCTTTTTACATCGAAAATTTCTGCAACCGAAAGGGGAGGTTTATCCCAAATCAGTGAAAATACAGAGCTGCACATTTCTGACCTCATGTTATCCATGCTAGCTCTGACACTGTGTGTTTCACCATCTGGACTATAACAGAGCTTTGAATTTTAGGTGTTTTGTTGGAGGGGGCTTTATGGGGGGTAAGGGAAAAAGTCATGGATTGGGGTTTTTTGCTTTAACGACAAGTTTACCTCTTAGACTTCTGCACTATCCTGTGATGGCTTGCTGTTTCAATAATTTATCTCCTTTGTCATCTTGCAGGTTCACCAGCGCAGGATCAATGTCATAAAATTTAAGGGCACTAGTTCACTTGCTCAGATGGAGCATGGATTTTACAGGAGGAGTAAAGCTAGTATAGATATTTAAGAGCTGAATAATAAAATGTCCCTTCATCTGTGTACTTAATTAGCTGCTTTCCTCATGATTACAAAGATCAGTACCAGGAAGAGAGGAGCTTTTAGGTCTCAGCAGGTTAACTCCACACCAGAGGATTAGACAGGACCCAAACTGTGATGCTTAGTGTTCTCAAATCCAGGACAGAGCTGGCATCCAGTACTCATCTATTCTGCTCTGCAGTGAGGTGAGACATTTGTGGAACTAAAAGCTCTGAGCAATTAAAAACCAAACAAACAAAAACAAAACAAAAACCATGGAATCATTTTGGATGCATTTTTGCAGATTGCTGTGTTTAAAAAAGGCAAATATAAATATGTAATAAATGATAAATTATTTCCTCCTTCTTGTTATCACTGGCAACTATATTGCTTTGTCATACAACTGCTGCAAAGGCTAATCCTCCACACTTGGAAAATCTTCTTATTCTAACTGCCATGGCCCTGCTGAAGCCAGGGTTTATGTCCCTAAAAATAGGAGCAGGATTACTTAGGTTGCAGTTCACTGAAGTAGTTTAAAGGTTTTCAGATGTGGAGTGAGGAGAGAAAAAAATTATTATAAACTATCAAAGCTCAAAATTACCATTTTAATCAACTTTAATTAAAGCCTTCATACATTCCCATACAAAGGCTTCCAGCATGAATGAACTCCTGTCCCATTATGAAAATGAACCACCAATAGGCACTTATTTTAACTCCTTACCTCAAACTTTTCATATCTGCCTCAGAACCCCCTGGCTTTAGTTTATTGATTCCAACTTTACAGTGCTGAGTAGGGGTTTTAAGAAGGATTTAGGCACTTGCACCCACAATTGCAATCCCAACAATCCCTACTTACATATGGCCTAACCCTGGGCCTTTTGGGAAAAATCAGGCCAGGGTGAGGTTAAGGGCAGCCAAAGTCAAAGGCTCGCCTTCCTTCTGAGCAGGCAGTCAGCAAACTGAGTCTCAGGTGTATGCTAGGGACAAATAATAAAGAACAAACTAGAGGCAGAAGTGAGTCCAAAAGTTCAATAGAAGATATCTAAGCATGAAAACAGAGCAAAGAATCCCAGCATTTGAAAATGTTTAAGAAGTTAAAATATGTTACTGGGTATACTCTACTTTGAGAAGTGAAGAGGGAAGAGAATAAAATTTGTATGGGACTAAACCACCACCAGGCTTTAGACCAGGTCTCTGCCTCTCATGCCTAAGCCCTAAGCTGGGCCTTCCACTACTTAGCATTCTTCCTCCACTTAATATGCACTATTTAACATGAGGTCTATTCTGGGAGGCTTGGCTGGAGAGTTCCGAAAACAATCTAACAGGATACAAGTCCTTCCAAGAAATAAAGGGAACTACTCTTTCTTGCACAAGATGCAGGAGAACAAATGTCCCCTTTTTTTTTTTTTTTTAATAGCCTCATTCTAAGAGGTTTTCACCCAGGCAGAACAACCTGTAGTTCAATTCAGCCTTCAGATCCAGGCAAGCTGGATCTGAGAATAATGTCTCAACTGTGGGAGCACAGCCTGTGGGAGCACAGCCTTGTACAAAGGAAAATGATTTGACTCTGAGCCTTCTCTCCATCTTCTCTCTACCCTTTCTTTCCATCCAAGCTGTGTCACTCTACAAAGGGGATTGCTGAATCAAAAGAAGGGAAGACAATAGGACAAAGAAATATTCTACCCCGATGTTAAGACAGCAGTTTAGGATGAAAAAACCTATAGTTTTGGTGTCTCTGTTGCTGGGACAGTTTTTCTTTAGTGTAAAACACAGAAATTGCTCTTTGACCCAGAATATTGTAGCCCAGGACATCTCCTTTGTAAACTAAGGACCCTGAACCTGGGTGATCAAATCATGCTCTACCTGACCCTCTTTGCCTCCTTTTTTTCCCCAGTAAACTCTGAATCATTTTCACTCACCTGTATGTTTCAGCTAAGGATATGAAAGATGTCTCTTCCCATGCTCACCTCAGTATTCAGGAAACTTACCTTTGAGATGGGAAATATGATTTTGAATCAAAGAAGATGCAATCAAAATTTCTCTTTCCTCAGAGAGTGTCCTGAAAGTCAAACTTTTAAATGAAAGTTTCATTTTAAGAAATTTTCTTAGCTTTGGATGTGGATGAGAACCCAACTTTTAGCCCCTTGGGACAGAGTCAGAAAACCCAAGCATGCAATCTCATGCTCCCTCCACTGTTTAATGCAGTTAGGACATGAAAACAGGAGAGAGAAATGCTTTCTCCTCCTCAGATGTCCCAGCTGCCCTTAGAGGATGTGCTGGCATGGCCAGTGTCCTCTGCTCAGCTGGCAAGACTACTTACTTCTCTACTTTCTTTCTTCCTTTTATTTCTCTGTCCCTCTCAGATATTCATTACTTACATAATTGCACACAGTTATTGCACAACAAAGCAGCTTCCCTGCTCAGAGCAGACTGCACTCCCTTCTCTGGAAGACAATTCTCAGCTTTCTCTTGGAGAAGGTTACAGGCCCTGGGCATCAAGGATACAGAACACTCCTTGCTTCTCTGCCCTGTGTGGGAACCAGTGACTTCTCAGTTTCATTTGTCAGCTTGGTGCTTCTTTTCTGCGTAGCCCAAGGTGTCCCTCAAGTGCATTGAAAGTTTTCATGCCAAGGCTTACAACCCCCTGCACACACTGCACATGAAGGTAAGGTACCAAACCCCCTGCTTCCATCTTCTTTCAGGAGACAGGTGCCTACAGGCTAGGCACTCTAATTACTAAATTACAGGTTTTTTGCTTCTATTCTCTCACATTCCCTCTCCTTAACCTTCAGCATAGGTAACAGTTGCTGAAAAATATTCCAATGTGCAATAATATTACCTTTTTTTTTTTTTATATGTTTGGCTGTTCAGGTTTTCTGCTCAGATACAACAGTGAGTAGGACTTCTGAGTTTCCTTTCAGTTTACCTTGGTTAAACACCAGCGTAGACGTTATCCAAAAGAAGACTTTGGTGGCAAGCAGTAGTGGATGGGGGATACCTCTGCTGCGTGAATATTTGCAAGTAGGCTCATTCAGGGGATTGTCTTTCCACTGGCCAAGAAGAGTGAAGGCACTGTGCTCTAACCATAAAATTGAGTTTTATTGTTCTTCACAAATCTTGTCCTTCACATCAACCAGCCAAGAAAAAAAAACCCAGAACTCCTCCAGCTAAACCTGAGTTCCTCCAGCTGGACAGATGGTGTCCCTTCCACAGGCAATGTTTCCACCTTCCTCTCTACCGCACTCCATCTTTCTGCCATGTTGGCGTAATTTGATTCCCACAACTGACAGGGCAGAAGAGAAGGTCTCAGTCACAGAAGAGACTGGCTGGAAAATGTAACCCATGGATTGGCAGCAAGGCAGGAATGCTCAACTGGGAACCCAGTAGGCATAAAGATATAAATAGACCCATGCTTCGGTCCAGGTCAGATCTGCTTCAGGAACCCTATCCTTGAACAGTGAACAAATACCTAACTTTGGTTTCCACAGCTATCTGTGCCTGACAACTGTCAGGAGCATGGCCTGTAGAACAAACTCAAATATAGCTTGCCAGAGGTGAAGCTAACCTGTCTATGGAAGTGCTATAATGCATTAGTATAAAGAAAAAACAGCTAAGTATTGTAGCAAATAATCTCTGTACTATAATTTTAATCAGTGCCAGAAACTTCTATCCTTCAGGTAAAGATTTCTAAAAATTATATTCTTTGTGTTAATTTCCTTAGATAAATAGATATAATAATAGATAAAAAACCAACTGAGGACAATTTCTAATAAATCAGTGTCATGATAATAAAGTAATGATCAGCCAAATTTCTTAAAAATAAACCATCCTGAAACCTTCCTATTTGGAGTTTATCTCATTTATTTGCAAATAAAGTATTTTACAAGTTAGACAATGGATAGTAAAACATTTCTATTACAATTTAAGGAGATATGCCTTCAACATAGTTGAAGGCTCTACCAGATCTAAGAATATTTTTTTTAATTTATTTTTTTTCATCCACAAACTTAGCCTATATTGGGGATTTTGTGTTTTGATATTTCTATCACTGAATGGAAGCAAAAAATGTTTAATTTCTATTTATTTAACTTAATCATTTTCCTATTCCAGCTGCTTC
Source organism: Corvus hawaiiensis (assembly GCF_020740725.1). Taxonomy (NCBI): domain Eukaryota; kingdom Metazoa; phylum Chordata; class Aves; order Passeriformes; family Corvidae; genus Corvus; species Corvus hawaiiensis. Next base: position 36,295,019 of record NC_063216.1, read on the forward strand.
ATATCGCTCTCTTCCTGTCTTCACCAAACAGATTATTTTGGTTTGACTACATGCAGTATTTATTATGCATTGTGTGACTACAGGAAACACCTTAGGTTTTGTTTCTTTTCCCTGTTCTCCATGTGGTCTTTCTTTTATTTTGGTCACTTAATACTGTTCTCAGTTTTGTCAACCAAACTAAGTCTTCTGGGACCTGCTGATGTCATGGTGATCTATGACCTTGCAGAACAACAAATTATGGATTCATGTGGGATGACCAAGTGCTCACAGTTTAATTGACGAAGCTTTTCACTTCAATAATTACCCTCTAAAATGCAGTAGCAGATTTCCATTTTCATCCAACAAACCTCTCAAGCAGGGAATGCAGTTCCTTCAATATTCTGAAGTGTCTAGAGATTGTACTCAAGACATTTGATACAGAAATCTCCTCTCTGTGTCTACTAAGGCATCAAGAGAAGTGTTTTTCTTTCTCTAGTAGCCTTCTACTTCAATTACTCAGGTTTTCCTCATTGACAAACTGCATTGCTGATACTATTCTGACACATGTACTACGTGGGCACACATTACATAAGCAGTAGCTACGTTTCAGATGCATACAACAGGCTATGCAAACAAATATATGTACAAATATATGTACAACCTCTCCTTGTGGTTCCTAAATGGTTTATCAGCAGAGGTCATGGGCCAGCCATTGGATCCCTTCAAGTGATCTCTTGCAGCTTTTAGATCTGATTGTAGAATTACTGTCTGCTTAAAACTAAAATTATTATATGCTTACAGAATGACATTTGGCAGTGACAGACTCAGTTCTGATATGTACCATAGGTTTCCTGGGTGATTTCCAAGCAATGTATATACTCTTTCTCTGCATTTCTTCCACGATTTTAAAATCAAAACAAACAAAATCAATCAAACAAACAAAAAACCAAGCAAACAAGCAAACAAAAAACTATACCCCACACAAACTAGGAATGTCATTCCTATCTTTTCTGATAGGGATTTGAACTCTGTGGGAAATGCATAGCTTCTGAGCATTCCAGATGTGTATTTACCCACAAAAGGCCAAAACTCTTTTAGAGTCTCCAGATGCTGTTGTAGCACAGACAATAATTTCTACTGCATATAACGGATTTTGAACTTCTAAACAGTTATAGAATTCTCAGTGTTCATAGACTGACAGGGAATGGGTGAAAAACAAATGTTCTAACAAATTTTCTTGGTCTTTTCTGATAATTGCTATTTTTCATTTCTAACACTTTAGCACTATGGTAAATACCATGTGTCCTTTTTGCTCTTCAAACTACTGACAAAAATGGCAAAAATTATGTTTCTGCACACTTCAAATTTCTTTCATCCCACCACAAAAGAGCGGCTAAAATTTCTTTGTTCACTATTTTTTAATCTCTGTGAGCTATCTCAGGCTACATGCTGGGCTGAAGAGTTAATTCTTGGAATCTCAGATGATAGAATGTCTTACACTCTCCACCATATTTTCCATAAGGTTCTATTCAACATCCACCTATAAATCCACCCTTTTCTTTTTTTTCCATACACCCTGCAATTCTGCTGAGAAGTGACTGTCTGGTCAACAGGGTCAATCTACGGTCTGATTCAGAACCAGAAATCATATTATATGCTCTTTTTCAGGAAACATGATCTAATCATGGGACAGAGATTGGTGCTAGAGGCTATCTAATTCATCACTCTGTCCAAAAGTAGGATTAATTCGTTTTATGATGCTTGAAATAAATGTTTGTCTAGCAAGTTCTAGGAGATCTCCAATGATGAAGCTGCTAGAGTCTTGCCAAGAAATCTATCCTGCTCTTTGAAGGGATACTTACAAAAAATGTAAAACAAAGTCTTACCTGATGATTTATAAGAGAACAACTAGGTTGTCAGATGGTTCTATATAATTACCAGTCCTTTCTGAAACCATGAAAATGTGCTTGTGTTTCACAGCAGGTGTGGAGATCCATAGCGCAACAAAACTGAAGATGCAGAGGCCATGCTTTTGCATTCGACATCTAGGAGAAATATTAACAATACAAAGTTTTTCCTAAAAGAATTATCTAGTTCTATTGCACTAGTTAAAATACTAAAACACTCATCAAAATGAAGAGATGTAGATCATCCTTTGGACTTAGAATATCTGGGAAAAGAAAAAGGGTAGAAAATAATCCTTTTCTATCTTTTCACAGTTCCAAAATATCAATTTATCTATTTGACCTGAAGATCACTTACAGCAGGAAAATGATGCCTTTACATTAAATATATGTATGAAAATTCTTGGCTGGATCAGCTAGTACTGGCTAGTACAGTTTTCATGCTGTTCATGGAGGACAGATCAGGTTATGAAAATAAAACAGCAGTGAAAATCGTTATCTCTTGTTGCAGTGGGGATCCTGCAACACGCATATATCAAACCAGGAGTCCCGTGGAAAGGAAATATATACGGACAGACAGATTCTTGATAGCTGTTTTAGAGATGTTTATTTCTCCAGCCGCATGGCCGGGGCTCTGCCCAGGAACTGTTCCAGTCACGGGACCAAGGGTCCTTCTGCCCGCGCAGGGAACACAAACCAACCAATGGGAACGAGGCTGAGCAGGGGCAGGGAAGCCCCGTGTCTGTGCCCTCAGGGCCCCTCTCCCAGGGCTACACGGCAGGGGAGGGACCCCAACACCTCACCCGTTTTATTTTAATAAAAGGAGAATGAAAACAACTGGATAAACATAACAAGAACAGTTTCAAAACAAAACAAGCCACCCTCCTGAGTCTTTAAATGTCCAAACAGATTCTCTGGAACATCTTAGGGCTGACAGAAGGGAGACAGAACTCTGAGCATGCTTTGTGGGGAAACTGAGGCAGGAGAGGGTTTAACTTCTTCCCTCCCCCTTTTCATCCCCCACTCGGCATTGGAAAGGGATTTTTGGGGAAACAATTGGCAAAAGCATGGTTTTGTGAGGGAAACCATGGGTGAAAAAACGGATTGGGAATACACTGGGGGTAATAGGACATAGGGTAAAAGGGAAAGGTGGGATTAGGAAAGGGAAACTGTAGGGGGGGCTTACAATGGAGATACTGTCTAACATGACTACGATTTTTTGCATATATACTGCCTTTTACAAGAACACCATCAGGCCCAGTGACCTGCGATGCTTGTAACCCTTTTCTCCCTAGTACAATATTAAATTCCACCACCTCTCCATCTCCCAAGCTTGGGATGCATTTTTCAGGGTTATTCTTTTTAATAGCAGTTCTATGCACGAATATGTCTTGCTGGTTGTCACACCTTGTTATAAAACCATAATTTTGCTTAACATTATACCATTTTACTATCCCTAAGGTCTTAGTTGCTATGATCTTTTCCTTTTTCCGAGTGGCTGCTGTTTTCTGTCTCGCTGCGTCTTTGCTGTCTCTTTCGGTCGCTCCCGTGTTGGAATTGTCGGGGCTGCTCGTGCCTGCGCGCTCTTCCCGGGGTCGCGTTCAGGGCTGTGCGGGCCGGGCCGGGCCGTGCCGCTCAGTTCTCCGTGCGTCGCCTCCTCTGGTCGCAGCTTCGCTGCCGCTGCCGGGCGCTGTACCCACGTCTCGGCCGGGCCCCCGAGCGAGGACTCCCCCGCGCCCCGCTCCAGCGCGCGTCTCGGCTGGGCACGGCTCCGTTCCATCGCCACCGCCGCCAGCCGCCGCCCGCGCGCCGCCCCTCTCGGCCGGGCGTTCCCGGGGCTCGCTCCACCACGCGCTGCACGGGGCCATTCGGGCACCGCCGGGTCCCGCCGCGCCTCGCTCCGCCACCGACACTGCGGCTCGCGTGGCTCCGCCCGCACGCGGGAACTGCCTCGCTGCTGCTCGCAGAGCGCTCGGTGCACGTGGCCTGGGCCGCACGGTCCCTGCGCCAGGATTCCCTTCGCCAAGACACAGCTGACATTGCTCAACAGTCTCAGTAACTAAATAATATTCACGAAAATATTCTTCCATCGGCATATATTTTGACTCCAGTATTAACTGTGTCCAAACGGTTTTCCAAAAGCCCTTGGTAAGAATTAAATCCCAAGAAACATAGAAAAAGTTCTTAAACAACCATGCCAGGAAGTGTTTCAGTTCTTTTTGAGCTTGAATCAAGCTAAAATTTACAAATCGTTGTTCAAGAATCATTTTAAGTTTAAGATAAATGTCCATATGCGGCTCTGAGAGCCAAGAGTCTTCCCACGGTTCCTCCATAGTTTAGATATGGAATAGCAAAGCAAAACCAAGAAGAGGAATCCAAAGTTTCCAGGGTTTACTCACACAAATCAGTCGCTTAGGGATCGGGGATCGTTCTGCTCAAAATTCTCCACCATTTGTTGCAGTGGGGATCCTGCAACACGCATATATCAAACCAGGAGTCCCGTGGAAAGGAAATATATACGGACAGACAGATTCTTGATAGCTGTTTCAGAGAGATGTTTATTTCTCCAGCCGCATGGCCGGGGCTCTGCCCAGGAACTGTTCCAGTCACGGGACCAAGGGTCCTTCTGCCCGCGCAGGGAACACAAACCAACCAATGGGAACGAGGCTGAGCAGGGGCAGGGAAGCCCCGTGTCTGTGCCCTCAGGGCCCCTCTCCCAGGGCTACACGGCAGGGGAGGGACCCCAACAATCTCTCTATAAATTTTGAACAAATCTGATTAAAACAGCATAATAAAAGGAATATTCATCTTACATGTACGGAACACAACAACTTGTGTTATTTTGTTCTTTTAACAAAGAATTTATTAGTTATTTAGAATATTTTTGTGTGCAGAAGGAGTTCAGTAGAAAGCAACAAAGATAACACATTGATTTAAATTAGAATGCTACAGAGTAAGACCAATCTAGTGTGGAGTAGATGAGAAAGAAAAATACAGTGCTCTTTTATGATAGAAATGTAAATTAATTAAGACTTTTGACAGCAGTACATGCTAAGTTAGAAATAGCAGCTCCTTGGTTTAATGTTATTTTTCATGTGGTAGCCCAAGTACAAGGAAAAATAAACTCACTGAAGAAAAAAACTGGTCATTTATTTCTGGTGTATTTAATAGTTTAGATCCTTTCATCTTGCATTATATTATGGTTGAGTGGCTATCATTTAGTTTTCATCAGCTCTTTAAACTTCCCCAACTAAATACCTTGCTATGGCAAATTCTAAAACTCAGCTTATAAATCTTGAACATTTTCAAATTATTCTGGTGTTATGGTAAAAACTCGAATTTTTTGGACATTGCAGAAAGAAAAAGATTTGAAATTTGGCACTTTTGGAAAATATTTATTAAATTGTGTCTTTTCTTTCCTAGAGGCTAAAAGTATCTGATTAATGTTCTTAAATCACACTATACCTCCTCTCGTGCTTGTACAGTGGTAGAACTTGGTTACTTTGACAGGTATATATTTTTAGAAAACAATTCCCAGGCCAAAACTTTTGCCTATTCGTCTCCTTTCCCCTGAGAACTGTTAGAATTAATTTTGCTTTTCATTGAGTGAGCTCACGAACCGTAACAAACAAAGGCTGGGGAAAATCAGAACTTTTTAAATTAACTTAGCAAGGTCCTGTCCATGGCTTCTCTGTTAATGCAAACCATCTCCAGATCACATTTAACTCTTTCTAATCTTATCTACTGCATTCAATGTCTTATACGGTGACTAAGCTATTACAGATATCCTCATCTTTGTAAATTATTCTCCTTCTTATACCCAGGAATATGACTCCAGGGCTCATCGCTGCTTGAATAGCTGAAAAATATAGTTCTGTGACACAATGCAGCAGTAAGAGTCCCCTCCTTCAAGGGTTAAACTGTGCAGGGATGAGCTGCAGCTAGTTAGGAGGAGTTCAGAAGACCTGGTTGTTAAAAACAACTCCAGTGCACAGCCTTACAATTCACACTCGGTGTGGGGATGGCTCTTCCTCTCACTATTCCTTTCATCCTTTGCTTTCAAATTCAAATCAAGAGGGCTTGCTCTGTCTCCATGCTCCAAAGCTCAACCCTAATCTGAACATTCAGAGTCAGCACACTGCTAGAACTTTGAATGGGCTGAAGATATCTCTAAACAAAGCTGGTTACCATTGTATTTAAGGGTCTAAAACCCTAGGAGCTAAAAATCAAGAGATTAAAGAAGACTAGTTGAAATATTTCCCTTGCAAAAAAGCTGCATATTCAGTTTTCTGCAGGAATATGTGGTTCTGTCAAAGTTTTGCCCAAAATAACGCAGCCTAGGAGAAGATCTGACCCATTCACCCACCTCTCCGCCCCTCCCTGCCTGCTTCACCGAGTGTCTCAGCTGTATGCTAGAGATCTCTATGGATGCTCCAGCATATTTTTCCCAAATTGCCCATTTGATATCCTCCTGCAAGAGTGAGACTTACAAAGTTTTCTGCTCCTCACTCCCCCTCAAAAATGTCTCTGAGAGTTGGCTAAGCCCACAGTTCCTCTAGTTAGCTGCTCCTTTCTCAGCCAGCCGTGCCCTTACTACACCCCAGTACAGGCTGCAGAAACACCCAGACCTGACAAATGAGCTATCCGTACTGGATAGACTAAAAGTCTGCATTTAGGAGTGCCTGAATTCAGTTTTGGGGGGATTGAAAATATAAACAGAATATATTTCCTAATTCAAAATGAGTGGAGAAGTTAAATTATATTCTTTTTCCTGACCAGTTGCAGTTTGGTCTCTGTTGCTAACCTAGAGGGAGGACAGGTTTGGTGATTCATGCAAGGAGAATAACTCTTTAAAGTACATTTTGTACTGAAAATAATTAGGATAACCTTTAATTTATAGTATGAATCACCAGAAGACATATTTCACAGCTAGTGCATCATACTTCCACTGTGTGATTCCCTGGATGGGAGGTGCCTTGCGCCTGCCTCTGTCAGTAGCTCCATTATCTATGATGGCACATAGTGATTGCTGTGCTTGCACTGGGATTGACCCCCTCCTCTCATCTGAGAGCCACCAAGCTCTGCCACGGGGTGGAAGAGGCTGCCAAACTTGCTCCAGCCCACCCAAGAGGAGAAGATGCCCTGGTCATCTGCCACCTTGAGGGTGTTTCCATCTGTGTAGTGAGGCAAAATGTCTGCACGGGCAAGGACGGGCAGGAGCCACCCCTGGCTGCTGGTAGCCTTCAGCAGGGAGAAGGAAACCCTAGATCAGGCCTTGTGCTGGCAGCTTCCTCTGCCTACCTAACTCTGATGGGCTTTACACACATCCAAAGGCAGGTGACAGCTGGAAAAAAAAAAAAAAACAAGGATGTGAGGATCATGGATCCACAAGCTGGCACCTAAAAATTGGAGTTCGTGGTGGTTTTACTCCCTTGCGGATTGAACCCTGAGGGATCACTGAGCAGCACACCTGTTCCAACAGCTGCTCTTGGCTATATCCAGTTTCCAGAAGTCCTTGAGAGCCTCTGGAGTGTTTCGAGAAGCAAACGATGACATGGGCTCCTTTGGGAAAGTCCCCTCCAGCTGGCAGGTTATGTCATCACCATCATGCCTGCGTGTGGTGTGACTGCAACAGCCACACCAGCCCTGGACTTAAAGGACCCCTGCAGGGGGCAACTAATTTTACCAGGCAGTCTGGGAAGGGAGGATAATTCTCCCTATGGTTGGTCAGCACCCTTGTCAATCTACAAATGTGTGTGAATGATTTTTTTTTTTTTTTCCCCAGTTATATCTTTCCCTGGGATTTTTCTCTAACAAGCAGAAAGTAGCCCTGCTGTGCCTTTCTATTCTTTCCACGTAGGGTTACCATGCATCTAACTACCAGCAACTCTCTTTATTCTTCCCTAGATTTATCTGCATCAGCACTGCTGAATTTTTATACAAAGGACATCATTGAAGAGCTCATTTTTGTTGATTTTAAATTCTTGTAAATGGAGATGAAATATGATTGATAAATGGATAGGGAAAAACCTTAATTAAAAAATATTGTAGCTTCCTTAGGTAATCTGTTTGTTGCAATGCATCCTAACCCTACAGCATAAAGCGAGGGCTGAGACAGCATTCTGAATTATAAAGGCATGAAATACTTGCTCAGTTTTACTTGCTTGATGCACTCGCTCTTGTACTCACTAGTCCTGTAGTTTCAGCCTACTTGCTTGGCAGCTGCACCATGTTCTTCAAAGTGTTACATGACATTTGTGGAAAAAAAAAACAAGTTAGAATAATGAGTCCTCCATTCTTTCAGGCTTCAAGGATTTCATTCATTACAAGATGCAGACAAGAGGTGAGGATTCTACAGTGTCACTGATATATTTTTTGATTCACCTATTACTTAGTTGTTGCTACAATTTTGAGGCAGTTTTTAATACATTTTGGGGTTTTTTTCACTTGCTTTTAAAGAGGCTAAACAACCAAACTAACATTTTCAAAGTCCTACAATCCCCACACAGCATAGTGGCAGGATGGCCACCGTGTGTCCTGACATAAAGTAAGACAAATGCTGCAGTTATCAAAACCACAGCAAATCAATTGGCTGTTTATGTGTTCCTGTTCCCTCTTCACAGTAGCCAGAATAGCATCCTGCAGAGATAACTGCTCTCTACATGCCATTGGGAAGTCATTCTTCAGTTATAGTAAGTTAGAAAAGGCCAAAAATGTAAATTAAATTGGCCTTTTATTGCCAGCATTCCAAACTAAGTGAAGTTTAGCAGCACTGAGACATACCCGCTGTTATCTGCAATTTCAGCCCTAAGACTAGCAATTCTGGAACAGAGAAATAATTGGCCTAAATCGTCCATGAGTCCTGTATTCTCCTCCAGGAGAAGCTTTTTAGCTAAACCATTAGGGTTCGAGATAAAACCTTGTGGTTGTTTTCCCCGTGGACAGTGTATCGGGTTCCTTGCAAAGCAGCTGCATACTTCCTTCAAAATGGTTTGGTGACGTTTGTTTGTATTAGTCGAGCTGAAGTAGGAGTGAACATACTCGAGGTGATGCAGGAGTCCAAAAGAGCTGAAAAAGCAGAAACATAATGCATGAATAAGCAAGTAGAATATGATCAACATCTAAGTTTGATGCAATTTAGGGATTGCTAATTCAGATGGTATTTGTAGGGGTTCTACCTGCAAGAATATACATAAAAATTTTTAATTGCTAAATTTGCTCTTCATAAAAATTCATCAGTTTTGTCACACTGTGGTACAATTTTGGTCTGTTTAGGTTCTCAGTGAGATACCACAGGCTTATTTGTGAACAAGATAGGAAAGTAGCCAGGAACTTAAGCAGCCAGGGTCCAAGCCAATAATTCCACCATGGATTCGAATAACCTTAAGGTAACATTCAGCTGTGTCTACTTGACAGCAGTTCCCTTGAATCCACTGCAGCAGCAAGAATTAACCATAATGGGTGCCTGCCATGACAGAGTGGCTGAAAAAGGCTGAGCTGAACAGCAGAGCCAGATATGGAGTTGATTCCGAGTAACATAAATGGCATTTAGCACCCTGTGAATAGTTACTCCCACAAAAACATTGACTGACACCAATTCATGCACCCTTACAAAGGTGTCTAGTACTGTCACCGGAACTTCGGGAAAAGCAGAAACTCGCCAACAAGAATTTTTTAGTGTTAGAGAATCAAGGCATTGCTTTATTTCAGCCAGGATATTATTCTGGCCAAGATGTGCAATAGAAATCCTTTCATCCATACATGCTAGGGTTGTGCAGTGAAAATGATTCCATCACACATAGTTCTTTACCAGACTTTTCACATGTTTATATAGACAAAACCCAAAGAAATTCCTGTTGATTGATCTTAAATTACACAGTTCTTAGTATTTAATCCCCTATTGGTTTTTGATCCCTTCGTCTTCATCGCTAATTTGGTCCTCATTCTTTGGTTCTCTTATCAGTCTTTTCCCAGACCACGTGTCTCCGACCCACTCCAGGAGGTGGTGTTCCAAGGGGTAATGTTCATTAATGGTCATTATCTCCTGTGTCTCTCCTGGCTACTCCCAATCTGTGTAGATGTTGAACTCATCAGGCCTCTCCTGGTGAACAGTTTTAGGAAGAGGAACTTCAGTTCCCTACCCACTGGGTGAAGTCGAACAAACCCATGACTAAAGTTACAAAGAAAATTTTAAAAGTTGTATCATTTCCAACAGTACCATGAGTAACACATCAGGCTATCCTGCCTGGCTCTTACAATGCACAATTCTGCTGGCCCTGTATTTGTCAGCTTACTGTACGCAGTCCAGGACATTGCAAATAATAATAAGTGACGAAGGGTGGGCGGCAGAACTAAGCCTATAAGGTCATCAAGTTTCTGTGGGACACCAGGGGGTCCATTTGACAGAGACACCAAATTGAGGCATTAAATTATTAAGGCTGCCTGATCAACTTTAATTCAGTTTCTCATATATGTATCTCCATATGTATATGGAGATGCAGTCTTAAATTATGTTCCTTTTTTCTAGTCCCATTCCTCCTCCACGCTCCCAATTCATTTCTAACTGCTGAGTCCTGCTGTTTCCTCTCTCCCCACTCTCTTCCTTCTTCCTTATGCCTGGCATCTCACTCAGCCATGGTAGGCATCTGCAGTACCTGCATTTACACAGGGAGGATAATTTTCTGGCAGTTTAGTGGATTTCTAGCATGTTGCTGCAGATGGCATGGGGGAGGAATAGGGGCTTGTTCATTAAAGTCTCAGTAGTCTCTACTGAGCAGACAAAATTTTTTTCTGAAACCTTCCAGTTTGGCAAGATAGGGTAAAGTAGATTCTTGATACAAAGGTTCCCTGCTACCCCTCAGCTAGTCCTTGTCTCATATACAGGAGGCCTAATGCTGCTGAGAATCTTTCAGGCATGGGCTGAAGAACCTGATTTCCCACAGACATACCCCTTTTTGGAAACATCTGAATAGAAATAAAAATAAAACAGCCCAAGGCACTTCTGAGCATAAATATGTCAAGCCATGACTATTCCTGAGTACCAAAAATTGGACCTTTCTAGAAGCATCACACAAAATTCAATTGTAATTGGGCTAGCAGACAAGTCTCTCAGAATGCAAGTTAATATTTTACATTGAGTAAAATAAATTGTCTATTATACTAATATGTCCCATTTGAATAAATTCCATATTATGTAATCTGAATATTAAAATTCCTTTCTGTTAAGGTCTGAAACAGGTAGACAGTAATGTATGGGGAACTAACCATCCAAGTACAGAATTATCTGCAGTATAGCAATGCACATGTAGCTAGAGGGGCTGATCATGAAGAAAATGGTAATCTAGCTGACTGACATCTTGCATTCAATTCTCTGAGAACAGGAGAGATACTACAGTAGCATAAAAACTGATACAAGATAAAAATAAAGGTTCTAGATCTATATACATCAAGGACCTGTTTTGGAACTGGCCTAAGACAATAGGAGCACACCTGTGTGTACTCCAAAGAAAAGTTTGGTCCTTCGTATGTAGCATGAATGATATCTTTTTCTTGCCAGGTACTGAACTACTTTAAGTAATGAAGAGTGTTTTATGTAACATTTGCTGAGAAACAGTCAGTATTTTTGTTCTCTCACCAAACCCTCACTCCCATCTCCCTGCCCAGGAAGAAATGCTTGTGTCTCAGGTCAACAATCCAGGCATATTTTTCTGCTAGTATTTATCTTTATCTGAGAAAAAGGTTGCACCTTTGCCACTGGATCACCTGTCACACATATGGCCTATTTGTCCAATTAAACACCTACATGTCCCATCCATACATTCATCCTCTCAGGTCTTAGTTCCTGCTACCAGCTTCTCTCTTGCTACTCTTTTCCCACAAAAATAGTTTGAGTCTACTGTTTTAACCATGCCAGCTCTCTTTTCTGCATCACCTCCTTTTGCTCAGTCACAGCAACCATCGCTTACCAGTATTCACTGCTAATGTCCCAGGCAGCTTATCCTACCTTACGTATAGCTCTTCACTCATTATGAGGACATCAGCTTCTATCTTCAGCCAGCCCAACTTCCAGCTAATTAGATGACAGGAACAGTGCAAATACTTAGATCCCATATAACTCCAGGGAAATTTTTTCCAAAGGAAAAATGAAAGACATAAGAAAGACAAAGAAAAGTAGAGTATAAGCTCTTATGGTTCCTTTGGCTTCTTATGCTCCTGCAACAGAATCTCTATTCTCAACAATAGATTTTTAATTAATGTAGTTGTTCTTTAACTATCTCTTAATTGTTTAACAACCTGTTTAACTACCTGTACTTTCCAGTGTCAGTATGAGCTTTGATAAGTACATCACTGCAAGATCCTCTTGATGGCTTTCCAGCAATTATACTATAGACTGGAGTAATATATGGGATCCCTTGTTCCAGTCTGAGCAAAACGTACATCTTAAAGATGCAATGATATTTGCTGTCTTGCAGTAATTGATAAAGTAAATGAACAAGCATTTAAGAGTATTATAAAACAAATGTTTCTTTCAACAAATTTAAAACTGAATTTAGTTAAAGATTTTAAAACAAACTTAAAGATTTTAAGTCAATCTTTAAAATGCACTGTCTTGTTTTGCATAGCCCTGGCACCTGATTTTAAGGAATCATTCCAAGCTCTTTCTAAACTTGACTATCTTTCTCTTTGGAGACTGGTATGAATCATGCCTCTCATTTTCATTGTTATGGTCTTCCTTCTGTGGGAGGTGCTTACTGAAATGCTGAGTTAGATTCCCAAAAGCAGTAAATGTACATTGCTTTACTTGCTTTCAAGGTACCAGGCTAATTTATGCAAGATGAGTATAAGGGGCCCAGGTTTCAATTTTATCCCATCATAGGAAAAACATATATCAACATCTCTCTCCCTGGTACTTGTAGGCCACAATAATGATAACTTCTGCTTTTCAACCTCATTTGATTTCCACAAGATATTCTTAGCACATAAATGTTAATCATCTGTGCAAACAGGAAGATACCTGTTTACAGTGAGTACATAAAGCTATCACTGAAATACTTCCTAGGCCTGGATTTTTCCCTCTGGACCAGATGCAATTCCTTTTCAGTGATTTAATTGCTTCCTTTCCATTTAATTACTTTGAAGATTAACTGCAGGCAAGTGTATTCCAATAATAGGCTCATCTACAAAGAACAGGAAGCTTTCCCTGTGGTCGAGGGAATTCACCACTTCCGACTGCAGCTCAGCTATTTAGCTATCAGGTTTCCCTTTGCCCCTGGGCTTTATGTGTCACCTTGTCTGTTTGAGCATAAGGAAATGTCATGGGATGAACTGCTTATTCTTGAATTCACATACAGAGTTCCTGGCAGGAAATAGAAAAATCCTTCTTCTCATGGGGGCAACAGATGCAAATATCTCAGGTCCAAGTATTAAATTATTAATTATATACCATTAATGTTAGTGATATCTAGAAGACTTTCCCCCAGTAAATTTCTGGAGAGAAAAAAAGAGTTAAAACCAGGCAGCTTTTTATTTGTGCGTAATATTATCTGGGCAAAGATCCTTTCTTGGACCTGACACACATATTGCAAAGTGATTGATTCAATCTACCTTTCATTGGAACTACTTTGTTTCAAAGCTGGGACTGATATTGTTGCTTTCTGTATGTAAAAATGACACACCATGGGAATTTGTTTTCCTCTTCTTAGGTGAAGAATGAGTATTATTTTGAGACAATTTGTGGTTTGGGGATTAAGTGATTTACAAGAAATTTTTTTTACTTCAGATTTTACACCTAAGTCCACCAGAAAATTTTATGCCAAACTAGAGTGCTGTGACTGTGAGCTCCCCACCCCTGACTACCCCCTTGCAAGAACAAAATACAACACACATTTAGCACAGCGCCACAACCTCTTGCACATCCATTGATTAGAAGAAGTTCATGCGATCCAGGTGGGGAAAAGGACTAGGGAACAATTGCAAATAGAATGGCAGCAATCTGCAGATAACAGAGGCACTCTAACCCCTTCCCTATTCTGCAGCATAATGCCCTGGTATATGTGCCAGGAGAGGTAAATTGAAAGTGTTCTGTAGCTAATGCTAAAGCAAGTTATACTACCTTGAGTTAGGTAACTTTTTTCTGACAATGCTTGGGAAATATTTTTATTCAAGAGTGCTTTTCATCCAGAAGTAGTTGTGCACAAAATATTTTTCTGCCTCTCAAATTCTAAGAACGTTTCTGTTTATATTTGAGAGGTTTATGACTCACTAAATAGTCTACATGAGGGAATCAGAGGAACAATGAATAAAACACATTTTTTGTTTTCTTTTCTTTTCTTTTTAATTGAAACTCAACCAAAGTAATTTGGCCTCCAATTTATGCTCATTGGTAGAAAACTACCCATCTTAAATTCAGTAAAACTGCTAACGAGTTTTCAGATGCTTCCATTTAATCAAATTTTGGAGGTGGTTTTTGTTGTCTCCTTTAATCATACATTTTGTTTCTATATTTCCTTTTCCACTGATTGTGGTAGGTGGAAGGAGACTTATCTTTGTCCTACCCAGCAGACATGCTGCCTATTTATTAAAATGTACAGCAGCACAGTCATGGAAAATACAGATATGTGTGGGAAATAGGAAGGGTTGCTACTGAGTTCTTTGTGTGTGCTACATCTAGCAGATTAAATAGTTTTATGTAAGAAGGTGGGGAGGTGGCAGGGGGAACTTGGCCTGTTTTCCCCAACAAAAGATTTCTTTTGCAATTAATCTGAAGGAGTGGGATGCTTATCTGCCAGTCTCACCCAAAAGCTTCTCAAGCTGTTGGGAAAGGAAGGTTTACCCACAAATTTGATCAGCCAGTGCACACAGCTCCTGGGGCAGCTCCCGGGGCTAAATTTCTGTCCAGATCCATGATGAAAAAGTACCAGGTATTTACCCAGGCTGGGGAAGCACCTGCCAGACCATTCCATAAGCACATGGATCTGGGCTAGCCAGAGCAGAACTCATCTCCTGGAGAGCCTCCAGGCTAAACCAATGTCAGATAGGAAATACAGGAAGAAATAAAGAATGTTATGATGGGAAATAGAGGAAAAGAGAGAGAACTGAGGTTAATTCATTTAGGAACAGAAGTGAGGTGTTGACTGTATTTTGACAAGGTGGTATAGACAGTTTGAGGGAAATTAAGTTTATTGTAGTGCTGGGAAGTTTGCAGTCTGATATTAATCCTGGGAAGTCCTTCATGCAGTCTCATATATACTTGACTGGCACACCTTCTCCTGTGAGTTTCAAGACCATAAAAACCCAAAAGGCCTGACTGAGGAAGAGTTTAGATAAGGACCTGCTGAGGGAAAAGCTGCAGCATGAGTTTGCACTGTGCTAGACACACGGGACTTAAATGAGGAAAACTTTCTGGACATCTCAGTTTTGGGAAAGATTCAGTCAGGTAGCATGCCCTGTGGGGCTCTTGAGAACCTGCTCCTTTGGTCAGGATCCTCACCCAAGTGAAAGATGTGGAAAGCTTCCACTGCAACTGTAGTATAAATTTGGTTTGAAAGGTGCCCAAGTACAAGACAGAAGTTCACAATTTGATTAGTCCTTGACCCCATGGAACGAGGCTGTTTAGGGAGAGCTACACTGCAGACACAGGGCAGAGTGGGATTATAATGCCTCTAAATGTTTCTAAAGCCATGAGAGTCACTTATGCACCTTCCAGTCTAATGTAAGGTAAAACCCGTGCCAATTCTTAGCCAACAGCTTTACAGCTACATACAGCTATAAACACCAGTCTTCATACCGTTATTTTTTTTACTCCTGTTTTACTCCAGGTTTACTCCTGTTCTTTGGCCACCATATTTGGATGCTACACAAATAATTGGAATAAATGTAAAAACCAATAGTCCACACTATGCAGCAGTATGTACAAGTGCTAACGGCTGTGCTTATGGAAAAACACTTAGAAGAATCAAGAACTAGCAGTGATGAGCAGCGGCTGCTACCAGTTCTAGCTCATTTAAACAAAAGGAGAATTTCTGAAAGCAAATGCAATAAAATGTAAGTGTCCAGTCTTACTGAAATGATGCGCTAATGTCCAATACTGACTCATTAGATAAGTAAAATTCAGATTTACAGTAATGTACAAGAGAACAAGGTAGTCCTTGTTTTACCTATTATGCTGTGTCCTTCCAGCAGACTCAAAAACGCAAACCAATTTGATTCATCACGATGCTCTAGAGATTCACAATATCCATGTTATTTCTGAAAAATGTATAACTTTTCATTAAAGACTTCCAGTGACAGAGGATCCATTCTTCCCAATCTAGCCAGTGTTCCCATGCTCAGTTAACTTTACAATTAGAAAACATTTCAAGTAACTTCAATCTTTTGTGTGTTAATTTAACTGCCTATCTTCTTTTCCCATTCTTTGTGGATACAGACAAAAGTGTTGTTTCCTTTTGTACCAACAGGAATAGCTTAGTGTTCTTAAAATTTCTTTCCTAAACGTCCTTCTCTGTCTTTCTTAGGCCAGATAGCACCCATTCTTCCAATCTCACTTCCTCATGGCTTCTACAACTTTTGATCATAGCATGCATCCTGTGCGATGTATTTCTGGCTTTTTACACCATGAGCAGGATATTCATCTTTCCAAAAGAATCTGACATTGTTGATTCTGACCCAGTATGTGATCCACTGTAGATCTTTATGAAGAACTTGCTTTCTGATATTTACCATCATCTTGAATTTATATAACTGATATTTTCTATACTATCTTGCTCTTTCTCTTAACCTTGCCCTCATTCCTTTTCTATCTTGAGTTATATCCTATGCTTCCAGTCCATGTCTCCAGACTTTTATTTTTACTGTTATCCTCCAACACATTTGGGGTCCTTCCGAGCACACTGTGTCAGATACAAAACTAATGAGCATTTTGACTATTCCACCATCTGTTTAGCTAATGAAAACCTTGAACAGGAGCAGATCTAAGGCAGACCCCCCACAGAACCCTGAGCATAATTAGATTTTTATTAACTTCTCTATGGTGTGGTTATCTAATCAGTTTTGTGCTCACAAAATAAAGTCTATGTTTTTCTTACTTTGGACATGAGAATATCAACAGAGATTGTGCCAAAAACTTTGCTCAAGTAAAGGTGCATATGTTCTTCTGCTCCTCATCTGTCCATGGGACCTATTACCTGGTCATTGAAAGAGTGAATTTATTTTGCTCTGATTTGTTCTTGGTAAATCTGTGTTGGCTTTGGGTTCTCTCCCTGTTGTTTTCTAGGTTCTGAAGACTGTTCCAGATTTATTCTGTGAATTGAAGTTAAACTGTCATCTGTCATCTTTTCCTTTTTTTTTTGGTACTCTTCAGATGAATAGGCACTAACCTTCTTCTACTTAATACAAGTCACAATAGATGCACTTTAATGGCTCACAGGCAAAGAAATATGCACTTAGCATTAAAACTAGGTATTTGTCACACTAGTATTTAAATTGTGGTTATGTTAAAGCATTTGATTTCCTTTCATTGAGGAGTATTTACAATATCATTATTTCATCTTGGTTACACCTTGAAAATGCTAATAGGAATAAAATATTTAAAGATACTTTGAAAGCTTTGGAGGTCACTCATTTATGGCCATTCTAGAGTAGAAATTTTGATTCTGCTCTTGGATTAGGGTAAGTGTCT
The DNA here is from genome assembly GCF_020740725.1 of Corvus hawaiiensis. Taxonomy (NCBI): domain Eukaryota; kingdom Metazoa; phylum Chordata; class Aves; order Passeriformes; family Corvidae; genus Corvus; species Corvus hawaiiensis. The sequence goes on from NC_063216.1 coordinate 36,312,578, forward strand.
CAACGTGTCTCAATGTCTTAGGGATATTGTACAGAAATGTTTTATGGGTGTAAAGAGTCCAAGATTTTGGGGATGCACAAGGAAAACTTTAAACTGCAGATTTTCAGCTTTATCTTCACAAGAGTAACAGAAGATGAGATCCACACAGTCTAAGTTTGGCAACAGAAGAGTTAGTTGCCTGGGCTACAGTAACTATGCAGGCTCTCCTTCTGGGCAATGGAAACAAGCTGACACCTCCTTCCTAAAAGTGGTACAAAGCAGATGAGGTATCTCTTCCACTTTCTCTCATTGGCACTAACATGTGTAGTTAAGATAGATTTTGCCAGCTGCTCTAGGGAGATGTTGAGGAAAGCAGGTGATGGGTCCCACTGCAAAAATTGGTGGTTCTTAGTGGAATTGCTGCTGTTATCTCAAGTGTGTGAATCTTCAAGTTACACTGACATCCCTGCTGGATTAGCCTAGGACTGAGTAAACAGACCAGTAAAATAAGCAATTTTCTTGCTTATCAAGGTAGCCTGACATGTCAGAGTTCAGGCATACTGATAAGTGAATCTCTGTTGCTATGTTAGATGCTAGTTCTGTATATAAGTGAAGAATTTGCATTGTGAAGACTGTTTATTGGGATGGGTGAAACACGTCAGTCTTATTCCTTCAGTAGTGAAGAAAATGGTATACACCACAAAAAAGAACTTTTAAAAAGTGTTTACAGACATTTATCATACAGACAGAATTTGTTCAGAGCAGAAGGGACCTCGATATGTCTTTAGACCAATCTCCTGCTCAAAGCAGGTGGGGTCTACAATTAGCTGAAGCCCTGAAGTTTTAAAAGAGAAAGACACAAAGCAAAGGGACAAATTTTTAATATTTCTGGAAATAAATCAATATTTAGAAAATGGGAGCTAGAAAAAAGCTTTCTCTCTGGTCAGATAGTTCTGTACCTGTTATTTTAGGAATATTCATAAAGATGAGTAAAAACAAATGAAAAATACGCATAATATGCATACAGAAAAATACTTTGGAATTATTTTCAGATTTGATACACAATTGAATGTATGCTTATTCGAAAAGAACTTTGTTTAATTGGTCTGAATTTTAACGCAACTAATTGTTCCAGAATTTCCTTTACTTCAGGTATAAATAACCTGAAAACAATGCACAACATTTGATTTGGGGTTCCCTGAAATATTTCAGGCAAATGCAAAATAAAAATTAATTATACTTGTTTGATCTTTGTTGCTGTCTTGTTTTTGGGGGGTTTTTTTTCCACCAAGAATATTGCTTTGGCTTGTTCTGGCCTGAATTTTTAATCCCTTTATCTTTGTGGCTCAAGCATGGACCAAAACTGCATTAATTAGTCAATTCCAACTGGTGTCATGAGCCAGTCAGAGAAAGGATCTTGGCCTAGATCAGCATTGAGACGTGTATAAATTAGGGTCCCAACCAAAATGGTGTCAGCTCATCATGATATTTCAGTCTTCCATGAACTCACTGACTGTTTTCATTCCATTATTGGATCCATGATTTTTTAGGTTAGTCAATCAACCAAAATTAGTGATAAAACAACTTTGTTCAGCAGAACCTCCTTTTTTCTTGACAGGTAGTATTGCCTGTTCACAGAGAATTGCAACACTAAGTAAAATGAAAATCAAGCTTTTTGTCCAGAAATCAATGCTTTTTTTGCCAGACTTTTATGTTCTGACACGGAGAGTCACTCATGCATTATATAAGTCCATTGAAACTAGTTTGGTGATGTCTGCATCATCGGTTCACATTTCAGGTCTGTGTTGTACAAGGTACAGTAAGCTGTTTCTAAACAATTCCCTTTCTAAATTGCAGATGTATATATATATATTTTTATGTATGTATTTGTATATATATACTTGACATTTAAGCTGCATTGCTTTGAACTAAATCAGCTGACAGGCCTTCTTAATGCTAACAGCTTTAGCATGGCACTGCTTAACTGATTCATATCCAGTAAAATGGCATCTGTTAGTGGCACAAACATATGCCTTATAAGATCAAACAGCTACTAAGAGAAAAGAACTTCAGTACTACATGAGATTGGACAAATTCTGTTTTCACAGATGTGAATGTAAATTTTACATCACTGAGTGAGAATTATTTGAGCTTTACATTGAGTTGTTACTACTAATGCTACAGGAGATTACGTTGTGATAGCACTGTGTGTAGCCTCTGGAGAAAAACAAAACTGTTAAGGCAATTGTCATTATGAGTAATAGGAAACTGCAAAATCTTTCTCTCTTTCATATTATCTACAGAAAATTAGGTAGGAGAAAATCATAATGGTCTTTTGCTTGCAATACAACACAGGAATATAAGTCATGATTACTCTGAGTAAACAGAAATCATATACTAGATTAATCCCATCATTTTCAGTGGATCTATTTTTTGAGGTTTGTATAACCTGATATGCTAGACAGATTTTGGACCACAAAAGGAAAAGTAGAATTGCCTTTTGTCAAGTCATTTGGGTCTGCAAAATTTTGATATTCTTCTTCCAAGTTTCTAACTGCAATTTTGTCATTTTCAATATCTGAAAAGAATGGAAAGATATAAAATTTTGCTAGGGGAAAAAAAATCTCCTTTTTAAAAAGTATTTTATTGACTTTTCATATTTGGTTCGGAATTAATGGAAAGGGACTCCCCACACTCAAGGTAAGAAATGTGCAACTTCCAAGCGCCTAAGGGAAACACCATGTTCTCTATATTTCAAGTGCTCCTAGCACAGTTCCAACATTGTTTCAACCACGTCATCCAGGGTGATGCTGCAGGTGACTAATTTTATAAATAGCAATAAACTGAGTGACTCTATGATTTACATCAGTTGGGCCATCTTGGCTTGAAATGAAACAGGTTGTGCTGTGCTCTACACAGTTTGAAGGAGGTCTATTGTATCACCCAAGTAACTGATTTCCAGAGCAGCAGAAAAAGATATTGTATAGAAATCAAATCAGTAGGAAAATGTCTCAGCTGAAATATACTCTGTCTGCAATCAGAAAAAGAGGGCAGAAGTCTTCTAAGGTAAGTGTGAATTATTTAAAAATCTGCAAGTTCTACAGCATTTTCTTATTAGTTATTCAATCATTAATAAAATTCATAAGTCTCTGCCAGCATGCAATCTGAGGCTCTAAATGCATTGAACAGCCAGAAGCTTCATAATAAAGCACTTCTATCAAAAGCTAGAATCAGAAGTCCACCTTGAGGTAGGAAATCCATTAATTTGAAATCCTAATTACTTCCCATTTTTATAAAAGGTTACTGTGCATTGTTGATGGAGCAGAGAAAATTACTTGGAAATTAATTTTTCCCACAAGTCCAGGGATGACCCAACATGATTTCAGATGACTACATTTGATTAATGGAAAGGAAAGGATCAGTCACAGGGGCAGGTTTTCCAAGCTGGGGAAGTACATCAGGATGGCATCGCAGGAGGGCCGGACTGTGCTTCACTGAGATGTCTGCCCTTCCCCATCCTGATCTTCTCCATGTGAATGAGAAACCTAAGAAACTTTTAAGGGGGCATTTTTAAAAGCAACATTTATAGTGGGTGAAACGTTCAGAAAAGCAAACACATTAAGGAAAACTTCCTAGAAAAGAAATCAAACCCAATAACAACAAAAAGCAAAAATAGACAGGCTCAGTTCTAACTATTTTTTCTCATTATTGTTTCTTAGTTCTTATTCATCGCCTTGTTATCACAAACCAACATAGAAGTTAGGTTTATTGTGATAGCACAAACAGGTGACTATCAACACAAATGCTGAGATAATGTAAAGTGAGATATCTTGAAGCTGCCTGTCACATCCCAATTATATCTCTAACTTGTGTAAATCCTCCAAATGTCTTATTTTATTAAGGTATTTTAATATTGCTATGTGTATAGAAAATTTATTTTAGCCTTAAAAGCCTATCTAACAAATACCTTTATCTTTTTTAAGGACTGTACTACCTAATGTTCAGTCTTCCGTATTTTGCAGAGGTCTGAAACATTAATCTTTTAATCATAACAACTTCAGCTGATCTTTGGAAGAGTATGAGAAATAAAAAGGAGAAGAATCCCACAGAACTGGTTAAGAGAATCTGTTCATATTCTGGGATAATGCCTGTTGCTCTTTCTGTGACATTCAAGTTCATCTGCAGAAAAGAAGACAATAGTTCATGACTTTAGACCTTCACTGGAGAAACATTCATAGATATCATTTCACACTGAGTGAATGGGGTATTAGATGACTCTTAAATTCCTCAGGAAATTTCCTTGCATGAAATTGAAGGAGAAGAGGGAAGAAGTAAATAACCAGATATATGCTCTAGAGGCAAAAGCATATCTGCTCTGCCAGCACAACATTTTAATGGACCACCATGCCCTAACATAAAACACAAGCTGCACTTCAGGAAAAATTTAAAAGTACTTAGTGAGGGGAGGGGACGGAGAAATCTTCATGTGCCAGAGAGGGAAAAGTTCATAGACTTACATCAGCTCTACTTTAGTCTACCCATCTCTATTGCAATGTTGCAAACATAGATTTAAAAATATATGCTGCTGCAATTTAATATTTTTGGCTATTCTTCTTAGGAAGGTTTCTTTCATTACAATGTGGGTTTTCTTCTAAATGGGTGCTAGGAAATCTAGGGTATAAAACGACATGACTATGCCAACATGCACAATTAGTCACAGTGTATTTGTCAGATCTAAATATATCTATGTTATTTTAGTTCATTGCTGATTTTTCCTAAAAGTTTCAGATTATCACATCAATTGTGCAGACAGGCTAGAGTATGAGACTAGGTGACACAAATTTCTGAAATATTGATAAATACAGATGCAGCAGAGAGGGATTAAAGCCAAATCCAAGCAGATGTTTTAGAAATGAATGTTGATTGCTGAGGAATGGCACACTAGATGGAGTTCTATTGAGTCTGCAAGGGCACTGCAGACAATTCCTGACACACATAAAGCAGAAGAAACAGCTCCAACACTAGATGGTCTTTTTACTTTTCATTTAGTTCCTGAAAACATGTCAGTGGGCAAACGAACTGAAACTGTGTCACAGCGTCTTCTTCTCCAACACAGATATGTTAAAGCTCCCTAAGGGCCAAAAATGAATATAACTTCTGCAACAGCTTGCAGGTCTGACAAAAAAGCAAAAGACATGTTGTTCTCATGATGGCTCCAGCTGATGGTATACAAAAATGTCGTAAAGACTGTGTTTTACTGAAATTTCTGAATGTGATAAAGGAGAACAATATTTAATTTTCACTGAGTTTTGATGTATTGCTTTCATTCTGATCATTATATTCTTTTTAGCAAAAGCAAAACCAAAAAATGCACTGCAGTCCAGGGCTGGTGGATGCATGACCCGAAGAAGGACCAGGGCTGTAACAGCATTGTAAACCAGGAGTATAGTTGCACTTTCAAAGAGATGGAGAGGGTGGCATGGGTCCTTGGTCTCGTTCCTCTTGTTACAGCCTATAAGCAGCTCACTCCAACATAAGCTTGTCCAACCCCTGCACAGAGCAGCAATGTTATCTTGGTGGCACCATGGAGAAGAAAAGGACCATCTTCATGGTCACTTAAAAGATCATCACTGAATACAATTTCAATGAATAAAATTTCTACACCACCTCGCATGCCCCAGCTGGACTGGCTAGCCCCGGGTGCAGTGCTCCAGGACACTCTGCAGAGTCCATATGAGACTTTGATACCACCAGGTTCCTGAGGTAAAATGCCTACGAAATTTGCTCTCATAAGCAAGACAAACTGTGGATACCTGTAAATGATGATCAGAATGAGATTTCAGATGTAGCTCATTGCAGACCAACATGTCCATATATAGCAAAAAGCAAATCACAATCTTTTGCAGTTACAGCGCACAGAGGTATAAATACATATTGGTATGTATACGCAGTATGCATTGCATATAAATGCAATTCATATACATACAAAAAAAGCTCATTCTATCTAGATATTCATATATGAATGTCCTTTTCAAAGGAAACTGGAGGACCAAATTGTATCTAAATTGCGTGGACCTTCAATGCAGGAAACAGGCACCTTACCAGCCCAGGAGAACCTGCAATATCCAATTAGGAGAGGGGAAGCACTAGTCCCATATAGAATTGTTGTAACTCATTTCCCTCCCTGCAGGCAGCCAAGTCTGGTGCCGAGGTTTCATCCTGCTGCTGTCATTTCTCCTCTGCCCCTTTTGAGGCATTAGATGGAGAACAATTCCTGTTCCACATTAAGTGGAGAGACTGCAATTCTTCCCATCCTTCACACAAGAGTCCACAAAATGATAAAGGCATATAGGACCCTATATTCTTGTCTAGGTACTAGAAAGGCTCAGTCCACAAAGCAATTTCATTTTGCCTATCTACAGTGCCTACATTTAAAAAAAAAGTTTCTAAAGTGCATATCAGAATATAGTTTTACAATGAATTTATGTTAGAACAAGATCAAGATAAGACATTTGCATTTGCACATAGTTTGCACACCTCTTAATTTTCAAGAAAAAAATCATTCTAGGATCACTGAAGCTTTTGGGGTCATGGCAGAGCAAGAAACTGAACCCAGACTTTCTGCACCAGATGAGGAATATAATCAGTGGCCCTTCTCCCTCCATTGCCTGTTTTTAGAAGAGCACAACTAGCTTTCCAAGCCTGTCCTGGTATGGTTAAAAATCAGCACCTGGGCACACAAGGCAATTTGAGCCTCCATCTAGTTTTCCCTGCTTCTGACATGATTTTGTTTCTCTTTTTTCAATAAATGGACAGAACATGAACACGAGTTAGTTCTCTAGGTTTCCAAATATAGAGCACATGGCTTTGGATACCCTCAAGGTGTCAGCACAGATATGGAACAAAGTCCTTCAGCAGTCCATCAATTTGTTGTAGAAATTGATTTTTATTCTCTGTTCTTAATGCAAAGCTTTGACAGCAAAGCACCAACAGTGTCATTCCCCAAAGTATAACTACCAAAAGGAGGAAAATTTATTGAGGTTTTCTCAGGATGTCTCTAATTATTCAAGTTAATACCTCACGTATGGAAAACTTCCAGCAAAAAAATGGGGAAATTTGCCTTCCACGCAATGACACAAAAGTGATGTTTGGGATTCAACACTGGCATAATTGAACTGCCAAATGTTATTTAATATAATAAAATGAAGCTCTAGAAACCAGAAGTGTGAATTTCAATTATTTTAATTAATTTTTTAAAACTCAACACATATTAACAGCCTTTTGCCATAGAACGAAAGTGTGCACATTTATATCAACTGAGGATCCAATTTACATGAAACTTGGAATCACAATGGGCACTTTTGGGGGCCTTATGTAATTTTTATGAGGACATGTACTACCTCATATAGACAAATCATAGTGCTGTAGGAGAGTTTCAGTTGTAAAAATCCACCTGCCTGAAGCAAACAGTCCACAGTTACTGACATTCTTCCTTTGGTAACTACTGAGTGTGCATCCATATCACAAACAGTTTAGTCTTCTACAAAAGCAACAGCCTTCCTTAGTGGGAAAATCAGAGAGCTGAGAACAAGAAAATCAAGAGATCAAGATCAAGTTTTGTGCAGTACAGATATGTCTAAAAGTTTGCAGACCTTAACAATTTTCCTAAAAAAACTTCAGACTCACATTTACTGTGTTTTAAATATGTCTCTAAAGCGTAAAAAGATTAGAAAGTTCTGATGACCTAATTAAGTGTAATTCAGTTAATTTTATATGCTCAAGACAGGACTCTCATTAAAAATATTTAAATGCCTCTGCTGTTCAAAGCTTGTTATAAAAAATTTCCAAAACTGCCAACATTTTAGTATTTTTTCTAATAAACAGGAAATCACAGCAATAACTGTCTACTTACACTAGGGAAAGTGATGAGGCTGAGGCTCTTTTCAATTCAGATTACTTATATTGATATTCACTCCTGTTTATCTTCCAAAGTGAATTAAGAGAAGATATCCAAGGCCCTGCAATCTATGATATGACATGGGGAAAGTCCCACACAAACATGAGTTCTTGGCACAGCATTAGCCACACAAAAGGTGTTAAGGAAAAGCTCTACTTGAAAAGATTGGTGCTGTCATGCAATTTACTTCTCTGGTGGTGTGAACAGATCCTGACAATCTACATAGAATAAAACCACTATCCTTTCTGGGATCCTTTTTGCAATACACATTACCCTTGTTCTTGGAATCACTGATGCTCACTGCCTGTGTTGAGTCAAGCTTCTACACAGACAAAGACTCTTAAAAACAAATTCTGCATCATCCATAAGAAAAATACAGTTTCTGTTTCATCAGTCATGGTGACACAGCTCCACCCTTATTTTAGCCTAGACCTTGAAATTTGCAGGGTTCAAGCCACAGAAGTGGGGGTCAAGGAAGCATGCTGAGGAGAGTGAATGGGCTGAGAGAGCAAAGGAAAGTGACGTTTCAGGAGAAGAAATAATTTTGCAGTAGTAGAGGTAATGTTCCTTTCTCTTTTGGAAAGTTTATTGCTGTTGTCTTTCAGGGGGCTTAAAATCTGGACAGCCTCTTTTTGCCATTAGCAGTTCACAAAGTGCAGGAATGTTGTTTCATTCATTGAAATGCAGTAGGAGAGAGTGCAAATTGTCTACCTTGTTAAGGACTTAACAAGTTTTCCATGGTTTAACAGGAATTGTTTTTCAGAGGGAGAAGAAGGGGAGTTGTTTGCCTTCAGCTTGAAATACAGTACTGTGCTTTACAGGTGAAAGGTCTGGAAAGTTTGTTCATGGAGTGTAAAACATAAAACCTTCTCCCCCAAGAAACCTTCTCTGGTGGACTTTAACATCTGGGATCCTTACACTGCACACGTATATGGAGCACATTGCCTGCTGACTCAGAAAATGAGGCCAGCCACCTTTTGGGATCTGCTTTCCAAGAAACCAGTCTCTCCTGGTACATCAGACTGGCAGGTGAGATAAGCCAAGAGAGATCCAACAAGTCATCACAAGTACTCCTTTCTGAAACTTGCTTTCTGCTTTTACCAGGCAGAATCACAGTATCTTGAACTCCAGGATCAAGGTGCATGCCTCATCCAGTTCTTCTCACTGGAGAGAATACCTACCATGACCATGCTTTTCTCCAGAGGGATGGGTTCGGAGCCATTTTTAAACATGGCTTTTCTCAAACTGTTCTTTTATAGCTTTAAATCACCCATGCCCAAGAATCATATGAAACAGGCATTAAAAAAGAAAACAAAAGGTAGTTTTGTGCAAATCAGGGGAGTAAGTGTAATAACCTTTGAGCGCTTCATGTTGGTCAAGTGCACTGAAGAATAAAATGTTTAATGGAAAGCATTCTGGTCTATACTTGTGTGTGTCCTATCTTTAATGGTAACATCTGCCTCAATAATTCACAGAAAATATCCAAACTTTTGTTTAAGGGACACTGTCTGGTCTGTAGGTCAGCCTCTCCAGTGATTCTTTTTCTATGACTTTTCAGGAGATGGCTAAGAGGTTTTATCCTTTCACTTTACACCTAAGAGCATCATGTTCTACAGATTCATATTCTGAAAGATGCAGTGATTCACACATAAGTGGAAAAAAATGAGAATAAAGTAATTGCTCTGTGGGATTCAAATATAAAAGCAAGAGCAAAAGCTGGGTTTTCTTTGTTTTAGCAACAAACTGACTACCATAATAAAAAAGAAAAGAAATAATGTTTTAGCAACAAACTGACTACCACAATAAAAAAGAATAGAAATAATATCGGGATGTCAGGAAGATAAAGAGACTTCTATGGGACTTCAGGAAAATTAATTGTATCAATTTAGCAGTGCTGAATACCTAATAATGGTGAGCAGCTGAGAGTGACTCAGCATTGCATCAAGTATGCCTATTCTCTCAGGAAGTGTTTCAATTCAACATGAGAAGCAGACTGTAACTTTTTTGTGATTGACAATGACTAAGACGCATGTAAGATGCTAGAGGATTGAGTCATTCTCCTTGCATTTCTCAAAGTGATAGCAGAAGAAATAATTCAAGGAAATAGATTAGCCAGATTCTCAAATTGAAGCCAATATTTTTTAAGACTTGAAGTAGTTTTCTAAATTCCTACTTCGCTTTTGCTGCCCTTTTTATTTCCCGAAGGCCATTAGTTGTTGCTGGCATCCCTTCTCCAGAGCATGTTCCACAGACCTGCAAGCTGTTGCTGGTTCTGGTGCCGTCAGAAAAGCTTTGCCTGGTTCTGTGTTTCTGTGCACAAGGTGCCACAATTCCAGGAACACTGCTGATTCCCCAGAGTTTGTGTCTGTCCTGATAGGTAATGTCACTTCTGCAAAAATGGGCCTTGATTTTTTGACAACTTTTAAGCATCTGCTGTAGCCAGCTGCTGCAGCCTCCTGATTACCAGAAATTGCTCTTGTATATGATTGAAAAATCTCAACAGAAGAAATAAAAAGCAACAGTGTTCTGGCCAGAAAAAAAATTGGGCGAAATCATCCTAGGAGACAGGAACAACTTCTGTTTACTCTGTGAGCTTAGGCTGCTCACTGAGATGATCCTCCTGAGATGTCTTGGGGGACAATTCCACTCTGAGAAGCACAGCAACGTATTTTTTTTAAATTCATAATTAATTAATGAAATATTCAAAAGTGCATGGCTGTGGTTCTGCAACAATTTTCAAATGCCATTTCATTCATATTTCTGCAAAGATCACAATGAGATGCAGGACACACCACTCACCACTGTTTAATCTGAATCAATGGAGCTCTTGTTTGTAAAGAATGTGAAGTCTATCTTAACATCAAACATGTTGATAGGAGTTCAAAAGCTGAATTCTCACGTAAAAATTAGGAGACAATATTTGAATACACTACACCATTTATTCTATTTTCCAAAAAAAGCATCATGCAGTCACCAAAGTTTAAGTGAAGAAATACATAATCACTTACATAAATACACTTTTACTGGATCCAGTCTTGTAGCCCCATGAACTATATTTGCACTATATTGTAAACGAAAGACAAACTCCAGTAAGGATACTTTAAGTCTCATAAACTTTTGAATTTGAAGGAAGAATTTGATTTAAAGTGACAACACAAGTACTAACACCAGAACATTCAGTCAGAGTTTAACTTAGATGACAGTAAGTGAACATAAAACCACACAGAACTTTAAAATATTAATACTTATTCATGCTGCCTGCATTGAACATTACAACTCCTACCAATCCAGACAGCTTTAATAAGCCTTTATCATTCCTTTAACCCCTAGGAATCCATGCATTCATGTGTTTATGTGGTGTTCCTAAGTAGCGTGCATGCTCATGTCTTAACTTCAGCCTCAGAGTCACTGCTCAAATGCACATCTGTGGTGTCAGTGGTCACAGGTCTCTTGTTTCCAGTCACATCTCCCCACTGGGCAGATACAGACTGCACTAAGTCGAGGCTCTTGTGGCAAAGTAGCGATTCCTTCTCTGCCGCAAATTGCTCCATTACAAGCAACGCAACAAAACTTAATAGGACATGTAGAACTTACCTGAATATCTGTAGATCTCTTTCCCAGTGTTTCTCAGTGTCCCTTCAACCACTGAGGTTTTTTTTTACTGACCTTTCTCACTGCTAGTTAATAGTTCTCAACATGCTGCAAAGAGTAGGCTCTGTTTTTCTGAATCTAAGCTTTGGATTCATAACAACAATTCTAGATGCATAAAAGAATGATAAAAGGAGTATTCTAGGAATTTTTTTCCCTCTGCTTTTCTCTGGCTGCTTAGTCACAGCTGTTCTGTGTCCTGGATGTTCATGAGACTATTGTCTTTTCAGCGTCAATACACAGTCTGTCTGTCAGAGGTTCCCTGACTGTGTTTCCTCCACTCTTCCATCTTTTGAAATCCAAGGACTTCCAGAGCACCTGGCTACAGGAATCTGATTAGAGGGAAACATAGGTTCCTGTAGACCTAAAATAACCCAGTGAAGAAAGAAAGAAGCATGACTGAAAGCCAACAAGGACTAGGTAATGCATATTTAACCGTCAGGGACTTTTACGTTGTGTGACTGCTCTATCTCATCTTGGAGAGGTTGTCACATGCAGTCAGCACCAGCTGGTGTCCTGTTGGTGTTTCTGAGACCAGTCTTTTGAAGATATTCCCAGTGAACTCTGAGGCAGAGACATTTTCCCTCATGTGGTTGCATTCTCCTTTGTCACATTTTCACTTCTGTAGAGGTAAAACAAGGAAAAATTGATATTTCATATTTCACACCTGCAGCCACGCTGAACTGAAAATTTCTCCTGAAACACAAGGAGGTGTAACAATAAAGATGCTCCACTACTGCTGCCCATAAGCTCATTGGCAAACAATTCTGACCCTCTCCTAAAACCAGTGTTACTCAGGTCACTGATAGTCATTTCTGAGCTGCACTGGTTGTATGAGTCACAACTCTGTCAGCAGAGTTACTCTCATAACTGGTAGTGGTGCCTGCTCCTGGTGCTATGACAAGCTACACAACACAGCTGATTTTCACATCTCTAACACACATCTCTTGTTTTTCGTTCAATGCAAGCCCACTTTTTTATTCCACAGGAGTAGCTCCAAGATAATGAGCATAGCAGGGCACTACGGTGTACATATACATTTGTTTATAGCATGTAAGCACAGGCAATAGGCTCTGCAGCCAGGCCTCCAGTTCTTTTATCACATTCTTGGTTTCATCCAAATTTACCATCTTCAAAAGCCTTGATCTTTCCCGATCAACATCTTTGGCTTTTCAGAGTACTGCAAGCAGATCAGATGAATTCATCCTTTGAATCACTCCAGAGAATTAGTGTGCACAGACCAAAAGTTCAGTGCAAGTTAGATTTTCCATGTTATTTATGGTGATTGGAGATTATTGAGGGACCACTAATTTTTTGCACTGTTTGCTCTGCAGCACTGTTGTTTGCTATACACTAAATTTATTCCAGGTCCTGAAGTGGACTGCATTGTGATTCTCTAGACCTCAGTGTCTTTATATGTCAAGGAGGGGTCCCTCTGGAGCTCTTCATATCATTCCAATAGATCTGAAAGGTGTCTCCATCACATCTAAAACTTCTCATTTCCTTTCCAGTGGGTCTGCAAATGGTCTGATGTTTCTAAGGACCATTTTGTCATGTTTGATCATGAACTGTGCAATAGTAGCATGAAGCTGTCAGTCACTTCTTTGATAAATCTTTCTTGGTGTGTTCTATGTCACATATACTGTACAGTAATACCTGATACCTTTGAAAGAACACCAAATTTCTATTTATTTCTCCTTTTAAACATACATAAAAGGCAATCTTACCTAGTCTGACTTTTGAAGGTTTTGAATCTCATGTGTTAAATTACTTACAAATTCATTCCTGTTTTCCTGAGGAAGTTAACTCTCCCAAACTTGTTGTTTCTAGATTCAGCACGGCAAAGTTTGAGATGTATTTTGGTCCTATCCATAAAGAGTCGTATCGAATGCCATCTTGATGCACACATATGTAGAGAGATCTATGTATGGAAAACATTCACCATTCACAGTAATTCTGCTTCTTACTAATGTTTTGCAACAAAATGTACAGGTTTGTTATGATCCCAATATTAAAGGCACTCAGACTCTGGAAGGTATTATTTAAAATGCTACTTATTAGAGCTAACATTCCCAGGAAAAAAATAGCATAGACAATCATAGGATCATTTAGGTTGGAAAATACCTCTAAGATCATCAAGTCTAAATATTACCCAAGCACTGCCAAGTCCATCACTAAACCATAACCTTAAGCATCACATCTATACGTCTTTCAAATGCATTGACAGATGGTGACTCACCCACTTTCCGGGACAACCTGTTTGTGGCAGTGCAGGTGGCTCCAACCATTGTTTCTCCTGAGAAAAACCCAGGCAACCAGCTGTGGCGGTTAGCAACCCAAGTTTAGCATGTAACTTCAGTCATGGTGAGAACCCATGATTCCCTTGTTTTGTCTTTTGCATGTTTTCCCCTGATTGGTTAATATTTTGTCTCTCTGTTTTCTGTATGAAATTATGTATATTCATTTTCCTTCTTTAATATGTATCAGCTCTAGAAAGTTCCTTGTTCCTCGACGCCCCATTGGATCCTTCCCTGAGTCCCTCCTATGTGTTGTTCCCATTGGTTCCCTTCCCGTCAATCCCACCTGCTTGTGTCTATACCATTGGCTGAGATCCCTTTCCCCACCTACTCCATACCCAGTATAAGATCCCTGGACCCTCCCTACTCCATACCCAGTATAAGACCCCTGGTCTCTTCGTCCTGTCTGTTCACAGGAGTAAACCTGCGTGGAACACACACGGAGAGTCCCCTCTCTTTACTTCTTTCCCTTGGCCTGCGCGCCTGCATAACGGTGACAGGAAGATACAGCCCCTTTTGGGGTGAGGACCTCTAACCCTTTTTCATTGTGTGCTGGGCACTGAGTGCCGCCTTCCAGAGGGGTTTCAGCATTGACCTCTGGGCTTCTTTGTGTCGGCATGTGAGGGGTAAAACCCCCTTCTGTCAGCTCCCAGGGGCTGAAAACCCCTCCACCTGTTCCAGTGTTTGACAACCCTTTAGGTGAAGAAATTTTCCCTACTACCCAATCTAAACTTCCCCTGCACAACTTGAAGCCATTTCCTCTCATCTTGTCACTTGTTACCTGGAAGAAGAGACCAACCCCACCTGTCTACAACCTTCCGTCAGGTCATTGTAGAGAGTGGTAAGATTTCCCCATGGCTTCCTTTTTCCCAGGCTAAACCCCAGCTTCCTCAGCCATTCCACGTCAGACTTGTGTTCCAGACCCTTCACTAGTTCTGTTGTTCTTCTCTGGACACATTTCAGCACCTCAATGTTTTTCTTTAAACACTGCATGTTTAAAGAAAACAGATGATCCTGCAACTTCCCCACAATGACTATCTCACCGTGCCCATCCCAGGTCAGGGGACACTGTTGGTCACAGACTAATAGGGGCAATTGCACTTTGTGTGTCTGATGGACAAACTGCTATGGTAATTGCCTATCTACATACTGTATACACAGTATCACCTGCCCAGAACTGGGCAGAGTGCTCAAGGTGTGGCCTCACCAGTGTCAAGTACAGGGTTACAATCCCTTCCTTGGCCCTGCTGGCCACACTATTCTTCATACCAGCCAGGATGCCATTGGTCTTCTTGGCCATCTGGGCACACTGCTGGCTCACGTTCAGCTGGCTGTCAACCAGCATCTGCAGCTTCTTTTTCCTCTGGACAGCTTCCCAGCCACTCTTCCCCCAGCCTGTAGCACTGCATGGGGTTGTTGTGACCCAAGGAAAGGACCCAGCACTTTGCTCTCTTGAACTTCGCACAATTATCCTTGGCCCATTGATCGAGTCTGACCAAGTCCCTCTGCAGAGCCTTGCATGAGACTAATAGTCCTGCCAACTTGGTGCCATCTGCAAACTTACTGAAGGTGCCCTTGATCCCCATATCCATATTACCAATAAAAGATATAATACAGGACTGGCCCTGGTACTTTGGGAGCCTTTGGGAACACCATTAGTGACTGGTCACCAATTGTATTTAATTCCATTTACCACTACTCTCAGGGCTGAGACATCCAGCCAGTTTTTCATCCAGGGAAGACCACACCTATCCATGTCATAAGCAGCTAATTTCTGCTTGAGGATGATGTGGGAGACAGTGTCAAAGACTACTAAAATCTAGGTAGACAACATCCACAGTCTTCCCCTCATCCACTAAATGGGTCACCTTGTCATAGAAGGAGGTCAGGTAGGTCAAGCAGCACTGCTTTCATATACCCATGCTGGCTAGGAGGTTCAGAGTCTTACATCCCTTTAGATGGAAACACCCTGATAAAGAGCAATCTAAAAAGAGTGTTAGGTGGTCCTCCTTCCTTTTTCATATGTGTTCATTTGCAAATGTTTGGAGTATCCACAGGTCCTAATTTCCATTGTTTGATCTCTTTTGGAGGGGGGGAGGAAGTGATTTCATATCCTCAGACTGCAGTATTGGCTAACCAAAAAAAAAAATCAAATAACTTATTAAGACTTTGAGAATAACTTCCTAAGTCACAAAGAGCTTTCTTCTCCCTCATCAAAGACAATAATGTAATGTAGGACTTAAAAATTAGATAAGTATATAATCTGTAATATCACGTTTCACAATGATGTCTCTTTTTCATAGGCTCCAAATCAATTACAATGCATAATTAAGTTGCCAGAGAAATGGAAAAGTTATCTGCAGGTGGTGATTAGAAGCTCAAGCAAAGATGTTCTCACAGTCCTGATTCCAAATATGAGGCTGCAAATGTCAGCTGTAGGGTTTGTCTAACCTTTGGGCTAGAGTGAATTGATAGAGATTAGTCAGATAATAAGAACAGAATGTACATGGTTTGTGTGGCCACACCAAGCTGATGATAGGGAATAAAAACATATTTTAGGAAAAGATAGTGTCATTTCAGCAATGACGCAGTACTCCTATGCAGTGAAAAACCCATTCATACAAGTGAGAAAATGTTCAGAAGGGGTTTAGTCTGAGCCATTAAAACCATAAGCAAACTAGAGCCAGCAGCAGAAGGAATGCCCTGGGCAGTGCAGAAGTTAAAACATTCACATTTCAAAACAGTGAGTGCAACATTTGCTTAAGAACAAGGACACTAACAGGAAATGGCACACACCGAGTACTTGCAAAAAATACTGAAATGTCTCAGCCTCGTCTGTACTTACTGAAGATTGTCTAGCATCATGGATTGTTATCTGCCCCCTTTTCAGTTAAAAAAAAAAAAAGAGTAAATACAAATTTGCAATTACTTTCCACACCAGAGAGAGACAGCAGTTAAACAAAAGCCCTGTTCCCTGAGTCAGTGAGGATGATGCTGATAACCTAGAGAAAATACACGACTACGTGACATCCATGCAGCCCTTGGAGATACACTGCAAGGAACTCAGTCAATGAGTGCAAGAAACATTCACCATAAGCTGACAGAAAATATTCACAGAAACAAAATAGGGCCATGGGCCTTCCCAGAAGGCAAAGCAACTGCCAAAAGATGGTGAGAAAAATGAGAAGCAACTAAAACATAGTAATGCCTTTTTGATCAGAGATATGCATAACTCACCCTTTTGTCCTCCCTCACTATCTTTCTCAGAATTCCTAGATACAGCACACCAAACTTTCCTTCTTCGCCCACATTCCTTGTTTTTTCTCGTACTGACCTCACTTCTTTCACTTTCTGTGGCAGAGATTTTTTTTTCCTACACTCTGTTACTGTACAGAAGTGAAGTCCTGATGTACATAGGTTGGATCCTGTTTTGACAGAAGAGTTGCTGATGCCTCTCCTTGGGTATGCCCTGACAGAAGGCAGGTGGATTTAGCCTTACTCAAATCCTTTTTTCAGCAGCCCATGATAAGACCTGAATAATTTTGGGGAGGGAAAAATAACGCCAAGAACCATTCCTTTTCAAATTTTACCAAAAAAATTACATGTGGATAGAAATCATTTCTGGACCAGAAAAAATTCAGAAAATTTCTGACTGTTATTAGACATTAAAACCAGGATATTAGAATATAAACATGATATAACCTCAGACCTGTGACCATAATAAGCTATTCTGGCTCCCAGAACAACAAGGCATCAACCTTTTACATCTATAACTGTATGTACAAATATATATTAATTTCTGTCTCTAATCCTTCTCTGTCCAGAGTCTTGATTGCTCATCAGAAATCTATCATTCACTGTTTATACAGTATGTGGAGAGGCAATTACCATAGCAGTTTATCCATCAGACACACAAAGTGCAATTGCCCCTATTAGTCTGTGACCAACAGTGTCCCCTGATCTGGGGTCGGCACAGTGAGAGAGTCATTGTGGGGAAGTTGCAGGATCACCTGACAGAACCCCTCTTCCCCTGCATCCTGACAGCAGCCTCCTTTTCCATCCCTCATCCCCCTCCTTCCAGCAAGCCTGGGAATAAGGAATATCTTCCTGTGGTATGAAGACAGGTGGCATGGCAAAGCCAACTGCAGGGAAGAAGAGGGAGACTAGCAGTGTGTATTCATGTGTGTGCATCTGCACTCTGCATGGGGTTACAGCCTGCAGACAGCAGACCATGGAGATCAGAGGGCACCACCAGATTTATCTTGCCTTTTTGCCATTTTCTGCTATCCTTTTGTCTCTTATCCCTGCAAACCATAAATTCCTCAGCCAAAACGGAACTGCAGACACCCCTGTGGTGAAGCATGGATGCTGGATAACAGCATGCAGCAATTACTGAAATGCATTGAAAAGGGATATGGAGAAGGACACAATGGTCTCTGAGGGTCTCTGCAACAGGCCTGATTCTGGTAAACTGAGAGTACTTTCTTGTGCCTGTATTTTTTTCAGTTTTCAAACAATGCATTAGATTTGTATTCATTTTTTGGATTGGTGAGGGGAGAGGTCTCAAAAGAATTTTTCCAACTCATTTTCTGTCTTCTGTCTTCTCTGAAAAAAGGATACTTCCACAAGGTTCCACCTTCCACCTTCTTTTTCTTCCATTACAGAATGAATTGGTGATAGCATTCAATTCAGTAAAAACGCATTTAAGAGGCCTGCCGAAGAGCATGATCAGCATTTGTGTGTTTTGGCTCACAGGATAGTTTTGCCCCGTTTCACTCATATTCTGAGAAAAAAACCAGGGAGTTAAATTTGTTATGCAATTCCTTTCTTCTCCTACAAGTAATTCTTAAAGACTTCAATCACAAGCAGTTATGTATCATTTCCCTCTGAATAACTTGTTTTGTTTATCCCTGATAAACTGATTTTTTATCACTGCACCAGCTGATTGTGCTTTTTATTAAAATAAAACACAGCAAAGACTTGTCAGCCCAGCCAAAGCCTGGCATACTGTGTGGTGTCAGGCAGGAGAGCTGAAGGAGCCCAGTTAATGGGCAGAAGTTCAATACTTCTTCATGGAAAATGTGCTAACCTGTTGTTTCCAGTGCCTTGAGTGATATGGCTTGTATAGAGCTGGGAGGGGAGAGTAGATGGGAGAAGCCAAAAAATCCTTCTGAAAAATAAGAGCTATACTTATTTCCAATATACTTATACTTAAAGGTAGTTTTAAATGTCCCTATGACCAAAATATAACTAAATTACAACAGAAATTTCAGGCTTTCACTGTCAGTGATAGGCACAACAGCCAGTCTTTTAAGCAGGTCTTGCCACTCAATTTTCTGAATATGCAGCTTCCTTTTACATAATATGTGAAGCAGAAATTTAAGTCAAGGAAATTCCATTAAAGAAAGATCCCATTTGTTCAAATGATCTAGTTTTCCTAATGTCTATTCATTAAATATCTTGTAGAAATTATAAAGTGCTGTCCAAAGATTGTCTTCTGAAAATCACAATCATTATATAAGAGAGCGGTCTATTTGCAAAATAATTACCGTTTTGAAAAAAGAAGACATAAGAGAGACGGATATCACCCCTGCATCATCACTGATCAGGTTTAGGATGCCCATCCTCTCATATATCTTTTCAGTGATTTTTTTCGCATTTTGCTGTTGATGTGGGTGATGTATTATAAGAGGGAATGGTGTTACAAATCATAATGAAAAGTATTTTCTGCTACTTTTGTGAAGAAGGTGGCTGGTATTTCACATGCAGTTCTAAGTATAGGAGAAAGCAGTGTCAAGGACTACTAGCTCTACTTTATTTCACAGCTCTCCACATATAAAGAGACTCAATTCTTAGTAGGCCTGGATGAAGCAGCTGATGCAGCTTACAGTGCTGCAGATAAAGGGAGGATTGCTAGTGGAAATAAGGAGTCAAGGTGAAACTGAATCCCTTTCTCTTTGCCATTCCAGGCATTTGTGATCTTGTTGGCTACAGCTCTTGAATATGAAACGCTAGAAAGGACCTTGTCTGTGTTTTTTCCTCTCCTCTCTGTCTCTTTAATAAGAACCTTGCTGAAAGTTGTAAGAGACAAAGAGAGGTTCCATTTCAGGGATGGGGGTGGAATCTCCAGGGGTTATTTTGCATGTAAGCATGACAGATGGAAAATGTTTCCAAGGGAAGTCTGCACAAGTGGCAGCCAAGTACTCCAAGTGTAAATGCACTTGGCAAACACAGGAGAAAGAGATACCTCGGCCTCCTGCTTGAGAACTGCCTTATTCTGTACCTCTCCAAGCACATGACATATCTCTTTATTTTGATAATGTCTCATGGCAAGCACAGGTCTCACAGTTTGATCAGCTCAGGGTACACCTGAGTCCCACAGGTAGCTGACTGCAGACCACAACTGACTGCCAGAGCTGATTCTCCAGTTCCACACCCAGCCCAGGAGACACATGGAAATGTATCAAAGTTTATATTATATATAATAGATTTCTTTTTTTATTATTCACTTCCTGAAACATGGTTCAAACAGGTTGAGGACCTTCAGGACCTGGGTATACATACTCTGCTATTTCCCACAGAGTCTGAAACATTAGTTCCAGTGCCTCTGGTTTCCTTCTTAGTCATAATCTAGCCAGACACAGCTATCTTGATGACTTCTTGATAAGCTCAAAATTGTATTTACCATTGATCAGTCAAATTGCAGCCAGGATAAATAACTGCTGTTTTGTTTAAAGCCACCACACCATGTACTGTCACAAAGAAAATGCAGTATGTTACATAGTTTCACCCGAGATTCTGCTGCTTGTATTGCTCAAGCATGAGGATTTTCTTTCTCCAAACACTAGTCATGGAGTAATTAGTGGTTTTCTTCTCATTTCCTAGTTGCCATTACAATGACCAAGCCATCTTCTTCACCCTTTATTTTATTGTCTTCCTCCTACTGTTGTTTCACAAAAGGAACATTCTCCTATCATATCCAAGTTATGAAGATAGAAAGACGTCAGATGGATTTCATCTCCGACTTCTTAGTTTTTGTGTCTGACTTCAGAGTTGGATGTTTCATGTCTTCTATCCCTTTTTTCTCCAGTTTTGCCAGAGAAAAAGAAATATTCATCTCAAGTCACATCTTGACAGGCTGCATAGGCGTAATCTGTGGGCAGTCAAAGGTAAAGCCAAAAGCAGCCCTTATTGGTTGCAATCACTAAATAATGACAGGAAAAGTTTTAGAAAAATGCCGGTTTGCCACTGTGTGCTAAGTTAATTCTTTAATCTGATTCTGGGCAGCAGGTCAGTAATCCAGTTTTAATTAGACAGACTTACTGCTCTTCGCAAAAGTATCCTTTAACTGTTATCTCTGGGATGGATGCATGAAAATGCTTTTAGCTATGTCTCATCTAAATTTGGTTTTTTGTGATTCTTCCACTCAAAATAATTGCATTGGCACATAGCAAATGCAGAAGAGGATATGCTGAAGAAGTTGGATGGAACATGAGAAACCATTTTCTGCATCCAATTTCCCATAATAGCTCCAAGAGCAGGCCAAGTAATAATGTCCAAAAAACCACCATAACTTACAGAAAGTGCAAGACATTTTGATAAGATGCCCATTTTGGTAATAAAATTGAACAGGAATATTTCTATAGAAAAATATATCCCAAGTAACATTGCTTCAAGAGAAAATAATCTACTTAAATTTTCAATACTTTTTTGAAAAACAGGTTTGCATTCTTGCCTTGGGGAAAAACCGAATGGTGGGGCATTTCAGTCATTACAGTATATTACACAGAAAACTAAGCATAGCCATTCTGCACAAAATAAAAAGTATGTATAGCCCCAGTTATTGTTCTGATAGTGGTCAACAACAGATACCAAGGGAAAAATTTAAGAATAGAGGGAACATTCAGGACTCTTAAGAATATTCTCCCATTTTTTACCAGTTTACAGCTCAAGGATTTCCTGAAACAGAAGTTGTGTCTTTGTGTTTAACACTTTTCATGTATTTTTACCCCATGAATGCATCCAGTTGCTTTTGAAATCCAGCAGTTGATTTTTGAACTCAAAATTACGTCAAATCTGGTCCAGGAGCAGTATCAAAACCCTGTTCATATACAAAAAATTTAAAAAATGTATCACAGAAAGTACAACATAAGTGTTTCTTCTGCAAAATACATATATAAACTGAAATGAAAATTCAAAAATTAGTAACAGAGATGCTGAAAGAGAAAATTATA
Organism: Corvus hawaiiensis; assembly: GCF_020740725.1. Taxonomy (NCBI): domain Eukaryota; kingdom Metazoa; phylum Chordata; class Aves; order Passeriformes; family Corvidae; genus Corvus; species Corvus hawaiiensis. The sequence goes on from NC_063216.1 coordinate 36,334,693, forward strand.
TAGGACAGACAATTCTAATAATCAGTATAATAGTTCCCTATCTAGCTTTGGACACTATTAGCAGGCCATATTCTCCAAAAGAGAGACTCTTTTGTAAGGTGCAATCACATAAAAGATGTGGTTTTAATTACCAAGAAACAAAAGGACCTCAATTTTACATCTTGCCTGAAAAACAGCGCATAGAATAATTATGCTGAGATAATTATTCATTATGGACTCAGCAATCTGACACCTACTGATTCACCCACATCATTTTTATTGTAGTGCCCACATTTTCCTTTGAGATGCCAATCTACAGGCTTGATTTCAACTTCATTAAGGCAATGGAAATGTTTAAGATAACTTTAAAGTAGTGTACAGCAGAATTTGCATTTTAATCAAGCTCAGGGTTTAGTCAGAGAGTTCCCAAAATAAGTGAGGGTGGGAATCAAGCTCTACCTCACCATGTCCTTATCCCCTGGTATATAGTAAAAGCAAGGTTCCAAGAAGCAAGACCCACAGGGGGTTGGTGGTGCTTCCGAAACTTTGCTTGGGTCTGTGTAACTGATTTGCTTGTCCACATCCTCTGTCCTGTTTATTTTGAAAGACGTGTCAAGACCAAAGCCCTAGGGGACATGGCTACAGATCTGGCAGTGATCCCTGGAATAGCCACTGGTGCACAAGGGAAGGAAAACAGTGACTGGCCAGGAAATTAGAGTTGGTTTTACTAGCACTTTATTCACCCCAATCCAACAAACAGTTCTTCTCATATGGATTTAATTACAAACTCAGAAGTAATTGAGGGAAAGTGTTAGACTTTGTTTCTTTAACGCATATCTAGGAAACAACCAGATACCTTGGGAAAGTTATTTACTATTGGTGCACAGAGTCAGCACAGTTTTGCTCATGTCTCCAAAACAACAAATGCATGCAATTTTTAAGTGAATGTCTACAAGCATATTTACTATGCAGGATTACAATACCTCTCCTGCAAGCAGATTTGAAATTTACTGTCAGCAAATGAAATGTCTATGGAAAACTTATCCTGAAATTTAGTAAGCAAACAGACTGCCACTCCCATTGTAAATTGGAATCAGTACTACCAAGCTTTATATATTTGTACAATTCAACCAGAAATCCCCTGGGCTCCCTCTCAGCAGAATGAATAGGGAACAGCAAAACATGGTGTGGTTTAATTCATGCCAGGATGGAGATGTACACAAAAGACCTTAGACCTGGACACGTGTTACCTCCACCAGTGATCAATGTGTAAATTGAAGTAATCTTCCTATAAGAGCCTGTATTGAACAGTTCTTTCTATTCACATGCACTCCTGTGCATCTAAAAAAATGTTGTTATTATTAACTTGGATTGTTTTAAATAGCTTTGATGCAAAACAACTCTTCTAGTCCACACAGATTTCACTAGGCTTCTTTTGCAAATCCATTAAGTAGACAATACATATTTTTAAGGGCCAGAAATGTTTTCCTTCCCAGATGACGGAAAGAAAACAATGTTTTGCTGACCTTGAAGAACATCCAAGGAAATCTTCATTTCTATATTGAAGAGGAAGAACAAATAAGATAACCTTGGAATTCAACCATATTACTACAGATAGGCTGCAACAACTCACAGACCAATACTTGGGAAGCACAAACATCTTTATATAGATATTTGTGAGGGTTAAACCTAACTTATTGTATCTTGACTACTTCATTACCAAAATACATTTCCTTTTCTCTGAGATAAGAACAACTTCTTTTCCTTCTGTTATTCTCTGATGGCAATATTTGTCAATACTCTGTGACCTTGTGATCATCCATTCTAAGAAGAAAAAAGAATTGGCCTGTGATGGAACCAGAAAATATAGTGTAGCACATTATTTTGGAGATTAATTTATTAAGGAGTACAGACACTTTACAAAACAAATTACCATTTGTTTCTGTCATTATTAGTGCAAATTAATTTTTACAGTAGAATTTAATGAGCAATTATTTACACTCAACATATTTGGGTCTAGGCCAAGGTCCAGGTTGCAGTAGCACCCAAGTGTCACTGTGAGATTTGACACCATCCCAAGTGCTGTAGAATCCCTGTGGTCATGCAGCTACTCAGCATTCTTCAAGCTCAGGTCCATCCACATGCTTTGAATTGCATAAAAGTGAAAAGGTGGCATATAAAATAGATCTTGTGTGTGGCAAGTGAGTTTTGATGATTGAAACTAGTAACTCTGATAGATTGTTAGAAAAAGATGGCTCTGGAGATAAGGAAGGCCAAACTAAACAAATGTTTCTAACTAGGCTTGTTCTAAATTAGTCTATGAGATACTGAAAGAATATTGTATGCCTGCACAGAACAAAGCAAGATGTAAATTTAAAACTTGTTAGTACTAATTATCAAGTAAGGTTCTTAACAAAGTCACATCCTTAGCAATTCTATACTTGAAAACACTTCTTACCTCAATAGAAACATGAAAAAGGACACTTAGAAGGGACTTCTTCTTAGTTTTAGTCTGTCTACTTATATTTTTTTTGTATTCCCAAGTCAGTTAACTTAAGAATGTTTATGAACCCTATATCCATTGTTTAAAACTTTAGGAACTTGTTTTGAGTCCAAACGGTTCTACTGGCACATTATGATCAGAGTCATGATTTTATTAAATGTCAACTTTTCAGAAAGCAAATTCACTTTAGCAATACCTTGTAAGGAAGTTTGAAACAAAAACTTCTCTATCCTCTTGTAAAAATATCTAGTTAAACAATTTAAGTAACAAATCAAGAATTTTTAAGGTAGTTGCCTTTTATAACAGGAAACAGACATAGGATTCATTTCATTGTCTTTACATGTCTATCATGTATGCATGTATGTATGAACAGCTGTTCATACAGCTCAACAGATAAGTTGAGGAGTGATTTAGGTCATATTGTCTAAAATAAATCTTAAGACAAACTGGCTCACCTGTAGACATTGCACTGTAGACCTCTAACTGTGGTGAGCCCCAACACCAATCTCTTCACCCAGCCAGCATTGACACAGAGCAAGCTGTGCACTGGTGTCCCTTATATTAATTGTGTCTCTGAGATAATTGTTCCACATCTTTCCACTCTCTTATGAGGGGACTGCATCACTTAGGGCCCCACTCAGAAACTGAGATAAGGGTCATGACAGACTCCTTTGTAATGTCCAGTCATGACAAAGAAACTCAGAACACCAAAGAATCCAGTCCATATATCAACCATATAGTCAAAACATATGTTTGTATTTAGTGCTGGTGAAAACAGGAATGAGTTTTTAACATTTTCGTTGCACAACAGACACATTAGAAGGCTCTGAGTTTCTTCCAGAGACCTTTTTTTGCCTACAGTATTAGTTAAATATTCATAATTATCTTTAACAGAGTATTTTGTTTTTTCAATGACTTGCTAATGTAAATGAAAAATCTGAGCTTCTCTCTTAAATTTATTCCATTTTTTAGGGTTGCCTGCATTGCAGGCTTCCAGCTTTTATTCAGGGTTTGTTTAAGCTGATGTTTACCTAACATACCAGCAAGAGATGCACCAAAAAAAATTCAAATCACTTTGGAAAGTATTTATCCTGATATTAGATTCAGCCTTTGCAAAAGATCCAGTCCTCAAATAATTGGGGAGAAGGGTATAAAAATTAATTATATGGAAAAGTCATCCAAAGCTATTAACTCATCCCTTTTCTGGAAATATCCCAGATGCACAAAGAAAACCACATCTCTGTAGCAATTCAGGGATAAAAGACCAACAAGCCACCAAACCAATAAGCATACAAGCCCATTTTCCTTGCGCAGTGTGCTGCACTTTATAGCTACATTTAGTGCCCTGTAGAAATGTCAAATACTTATCATAACCAGTTCATAAGACCTTTGAGATTCACAGTAGCTGGCTGTGACCAGCTTGTTTCAAATTAGATTAGTCCAACCTAATTTTCTATTCATGTTATGTACAGTTATTTGAGGTGGAAGGCTATCAGCTCAGGGCAGGCAAACAAGACTCCAAGCTTCAGCCCTTTTGAAAAGCATGTGCAACTTCTGGCCTTTCCCCCCATGTGTCATTGCTACATCCAGCTTCTAAATATCACACTAAGTGACGTTAGTGAATGTGTAAACATGCAGCAACTTTGGGAATACTAAAGCAGTCCCAGCCCACCATCCCAGGGAAATCTGTGCGTCTGTGACTAAATGGGTATTTATCATTTCCTGAGCTCCGTGCTGGCAGCCAGCCAGCAGAGTGTGTACATTGAAATTAGAATAGATTGGGAGACAGGACTTTGTTCCAAATTGATCTGGATGACGATAGCGATTTTGAAGGCAGCTCCACATTTTTAAAGGTTCATTGTGTGTACCTATAAAGGAGAGGGGAGAAACATTTAGGAAAATAACAGGAAGGAAATCTAATGGCAGAATATATACTTTTTTTGTTATTTTTATTTTATTCTTTTACAGCATTATTTTGTTATCATTAACAGAGGAGCTAGACCTTGCTAACATCACATAGAGAAATGCATGGAGCAGGAATGGAGAAAATACTATTTCTGGTCATCTGTTTATTATTTAGTAATTTTTCCTGTTACAAGTGCTCTCATTGCAAAGACAAAAAGGTTTTATCAATGGTGTCAATTCTGGCATGGAAAAAGTTAATAATTACTGTTAATAGGAGTAATCCAGTTTTGCCATGTGGTTGAGTGATCTTCACTCATCAGTTTACTCTTGAGTTTTACTCTACTCCTTGAAAATAGTAGGTGGACTTACAACCCCAGCTTAGCTTATTTTTTCCTGCAACATTCCATATCTACTGTATAAAGCAGGATATTTTAGCAAATGTATGTACTATTTTTTGTTGCTCACACTCTTCTGTAAAATGATTTGTGAAGTGGTAAGTCAATATCAATAAAGATGTCAAGGATCAGCATTAATTTCATTAGCCTACCAGAAGCACTGATAATTTTTTTGTGCTTTGAATGTTTGCCAGAAGAAAGATAGCCCAGGCACACTGTTCACCAGCCATAAGAGTAATCAGTGCGCAGCTGTTCAAAAACAAGATCTGATACAATGGAAAGGCCATAACTCACAAGATATACATACTTTTAAATAATTATATGAGGAACTGACCTTGTGGCACTGTTTTTTCATTCCTTAAGATCCAGTATTGAAGATGAAATAATACTAAAGGGAGTAATTCTGTTTTCACCAAGCACCAGAATTCTGTGTATAAAGTCCTCAATGTTATTCCCAAATTGCTGTCTTTACATTGTCTGGAGAGTCATCTGACCCAGCCCCATGTTGTAAGAGTTATGATGGTAAGAGAATGGCTGCTATTCTGAACGTCGAATATATGGATTTTTCACTTCAGACTGGACCACCAATAAGAATACAGTACATGGTATATCTCAACCATACCCAAAGGACACCTTGAGAACTAGATTGACACCTATGACTAGCTGACTTGAACATGTACTAGCCAAAATCAACATAGTCAGTTCACCTAGTGATATCTTTGGCCATCCTTTGATAGGTGAGTTATATCTTGCTTCAAATGTAAGCAAATCCTGTAGGCCTGGGCATGTTTTAAAACACATTAAGTTTTTTTAGCATATAGCCTTCAGCCATATAATTTTCATGCAATCAGGGAAGAAGAAAATTTGGAGAAAGCTCTGTTCTCTTTACATCAGTAACATTTCTGTCTAGTACCAAAGTAAACAGCCTTTTCCATGGCCCTTTGCTATTGTCAGTGAGCACTTAAAATTTTTTCAGTCAAAAGGATTGAGTGCTTCACCTCCTTCTCCTTCAGAGAACCACAGAGCTGGCCTCTCATTTAAAGCCATCCAAGGCATCCTCTAAACCTTTGCAATAATAATGTCAGGACCTAAGCAATTCAAAGGAAATAGCTTCCTCAAAACTGGAATCCTCTTCAGCATGGACAGCTGTGTCTCTGTGGAGCACGGCTTGCCTTCTTCCTTGTCGCGCACAAATGTTCATTGCCTTTGATCTGGCTCCCCTTGCAGCTGCTCAGCAGCAGAACTAGGGGCTCCATAAGGATGTAATACAGCTCTGAGCTTTATTAATGCCTGGTCTAGCTTGTCCCAGTTTACAGAAATTATCTGACTAGTCTGAAAGCAGCAGTACAGCAGGACACAATATCCCCTTTCTCTGTCTTTCCTGTGTCCATGCTAAGCCTTAAATCTCAATGGACCTCTGACTCAGCTGAGATCCTCAGAAGAGGAATTTCTTACAGACTAGGCAGAAACATAAAATCCTGTTGAGGGGACATCACAGACTCTTCTGTGAGCAGATGGGGCTTGTGCACAAAAAAAAGCCCTCAAGACAGCAGTGCTTTAAACAGATGCTTTCCACAGATTCCTATGGTGTCAAGGAAGACAGAATCAAACTGACTTGCTCTAACTCTTTGTAGTGTTACAGTTAGGATATTTTAAAACAGAGATTTGCAGGTAGGGAGCTAGCTACACATGACTAAATGCCTGTTAGGCTGCTACAACACTCACTTCTCACAGTTACAGAGTTTGCTACCTACTGCAGATGGAGTCCCTTTTTTCCTGTTCTGTGACTTTGGGCCATATTGGCTTACTGCGTAACACCATGGATAGAGAAGGGGGAAGAAAAAAGTCTTTAAATAGCAATTCGCTCATGAACCACTAAGCTCTCTTTACAGCAAAATAGCTGAATGGCATATACACATTTTCAGGAATCCATCCCATCTGTTTTTTAAGTTCTTTGTAAGAACCTGAACACATATGGTGCCAAAATATTCATTGCATTCCACAAGGACTTGGTGGGTGCCACATCATGTTCCCAGTTGTGAATGATACGGTACTGATAATGACAAGTGTGTACTTCTCTTCCTTGTCTGGTAACAAGAAAACAGTGTTAACTTTAGTCTCTATAAGTTAAAAACGTCCCATTTGCTGCTGGTAGAGGCAATAGGCAGAAGACATACCACAGGACCACCAATAAGAATACAATTCTTATTTATAGCACAACTTACTACATGTAAGTTAGAGTTTAGCAACCACACTGTCAGTACCTTCAGCATAGCAGCCTTCTGTGGTGGGCTGACCTGCCTTTCTCCTGCTCTGTCTGGTAAAGACAATCAAGCATATTTTTATCTTTCTTTAAAGCAGCATTTGCATGCCAGTACCTGTAACACTTTTACTAAACATGCTTAACTACTCAGTCAGTTTTTACAAGTGGTCTCTGAAGTTTTGGGGGGCATTATTTTGTTGCAGACACCAAGAAGAAACCTGGACAGGGAATATTGCAAAGTGTATTTTTTTTTGTTTTCTCTTGCTGTCTGGTTGCTGAAATAAATAAGGATCATATGATGCCAATGTCTGTCTGTTAGTTCCTTTAATGATTTCTGAATCTACTGCTGACTTTCTACCAACTTTGGTGTATGGCAAAATATCCCAAATGAATTAAATTCTCAGAAAGAAATTGAAGGCTGAGAAACTCAGTGAGAGCCTCACTGAGGAAAAGGTTAAAATGAGTGTTCATACTTCATTCGTCATAACAGATGCTTACTATGACCTCAACTTTAACAAAAAAATCCATAGGAAAACAGGTTTGAGTACTACTGCTGCTTACCAACTTGGGCTCAATGGTATAAGAGAAATCTGTATTTTTATGTACAAAATAGCATCTGTAGGAAGGGGAGCATTGTCTCACGTACCTCTGCATAAGGTTTTTGTGTTTGTTTGAATTAAGTGAACAGGAGAATAAAAACTCTGCTTTGTTATGTATGTTGACTTTGGCTTGCCCTAAAATCACTTTAGCAACTTACCAGCTAAGTGATTTCTGAGTACTTATATGCATCTTAAGTTGCTTTTACAGACTTTGGCCAACAAAATAAATACCCATTGAAAGAGCTGGAGTAAAATGCAAAATAAAGATGGCAACCAATGAAACTTGGCAAACAATCCATAACAAATGATCTCTTAAATGAATATTATCTCTTTTTTCTGTACTCAAGCTGCCCATTGGATCACTGAAGTTTTCATTCAGAATTCAAAACTATTTTAATTATCTTTTTGGAATAATTTGTGGCATAAAGTGGTTTATTGTGAACATTGGTTATTCAAAAGTTAAACTGTACCTGTAGTTCTATTGTATGGGTGATACACATCCTTGGCTACCTCATTCTTCTCCCTTGAGAATGATCTCATTACCACCTCCATGGTACCTGCTGAGTGCATATATATATTTCTTAGAAAGTTTTCAGATTTTTAGGAATTTTACCAGATCAAGAATCTTCTTAATTTAAAATTTGATGATCAAAAGTATCTCTCAACATTTGCTTGAAAATAACTGTGTCTAAGATGTTTCATAAATATTGGTGGGAAACAAATCCCACACAATGTACAAGGGCAATAAAGTCATGGAAACTATAACTTTGATAGTAAATGAATATTTGTGGACTCTTTTACAGTAACCAGGTCACACAACATGTCTAAACGACTTCTTAAAGCTGTTCTTCAAATATAAAAGTTTAATATGGGAAAACATAATTTGTTCAATCCCATGTTCATCAATTCCAAATCCTTTTGATAGCTCTCTGTTGCTCACTCCCTCCATAGCTTGTGCTGGTCTCCTTGCTGATGGCTTCCTCAAATACTTACCTAGGTATCCTTTGATGCAAGATTACACAATGGCAGGAGACACAAAATCTGAAGTGTTATGCAAAGATATATATTAGTTTTTCATTATAAAGTTTCCTCCCTTTGAAGTTCTAAGGAAACTACAATTTCCTTTCTCCTGCTCTAAGATATATATATATTCACTCACAGTTAAATACATCTCCCATAACAATTCATTTCCCAGGCCTAACCAATACTTAGGTGCAGTTCAAAGAGTGCCTTTGATCTGCACATAGTTCCTCAAAAAATCTTTATCTTTGCATTAAGGTGATGAGGAATCCTGCCAAGAAATGGCTTCCTGCATCAAATTAATTGAGACCACGTAACACTTTCAAGCAATACCTTATTAACGTTTGCATTTGTAAAGTCCACATCAGTAATTATTTGCACAATGTAGGAACACTGTGCTTGGTTAGACCAATAGAGGAGGGAGTTTTAAAAGCATGAATTCACTTCAATACTGTACATCAAATAAAACCTTGTTTACCATTCTGTATCAGATTACACTCCACAACAGTAGTGACTACACTTGGGAGCCAGCCATTTATCATGTTAAAAACAAGGACTTTTGAGGCCAATGACCTACAGTAGCTCTATATAAAAAGCGGTTGTATTTTTATGCCTTTGCTAAGTTTTGTGGTTAAGTGGCTCACCTCGTAAGCACTACCCAATGTAAGCCATACAGAGTGAGTATTTATGCAAAGCATCCCACTGAATTTAGTGAGGCTATTCGTGTATGCTCTCAAAAATGAAAGTGTGGTTCATACAGCACAGCCCTCAGCCTGTGTCTGAGACTGCACAGAGCTCAAAATGCAGTGGCCCTGCAATCTGCTGGCTGAGGCTTGCGGGGGAGACAAGCAGCAAGCAGTAAATTAGAGCAGTAACTCAGAGCTGTGCCATCATCACTTACAAGTACTTATAAATTGTTTATCCTCCCCCTTCATGCTGTAGCTATAGGCTTTCTTGTTCCTACATCTGCTAAATATGACTGCTCTGCTTACTTACCAATCTCCAAGGAAGGCAGCAAGGCTCACTTACAGCTTACATCACACGCCAAGGGGTGAAGCACCAGCTTTGTGCTGAGCATTGTCATCTCTCTTAATTTTGATTGATTTCCTTTTACCTGAATTTAATCAGATTACAGGCAAACATGGGTTTAAGGGCAACAGCTAACCTAACAAAGCTGAGTTTTTCCTTCTCTGTGGATGTGAGCATAACAAAATAGAAATGCAGGAAAGGCATAAGATGGTCTTAAATGGCTTGGGTTTCATTCACATACCCCCTTTGGCTTCTCATCAGATCACCCTCCTTTGGCTCGCCACAAGACACCCCTTTCCAGAAGCAGCTATGCAGAATAAGGGCAAATGAGAGCAGGATATGAGAATTCACCAGTAAGCCAGTGACCTGAAAGATGTGTTTTGTTTTACACGTAAATGCAGTGCTGGTCCAGTTTCAGACCATGTCACTCAGTCACTGTCACTGCAGTCACTGGCAGTAGCTGCTGCCCAGGGCCACTACAGTATCTTTGCCTCCATGTGGAGGTGGGAGCCCAGGTCAGCTGTGGATCAGCATAATCCTACCACCTGGTTAACAGGAATAAATGGGAACAAAAGAAAGCAAAAACTTGTTCTAATAGACTCCTGTTCATTTAATGAGCACACCATGCTTTTCTGTGCATGTTATTCTTAGTGTCCCCATGGCAATTTGATCATCTAAGAAGGGATTGGGAAGTCAGTCCAGCTAAAAGGGCCTGTGGCAGAACTAGGATCTATGTTACCTTTACTCACAGCCCTCTTCTTTGACCACTAGATGATGTTGATGACTAGATACTTTGAGGTTCTATGACAGCTTGCTTGGACACATCTGTTTCCAGGCAATTATCACAGAGATATCTCCGTTCTTTAAAATTGACTACAATTGAAATCCTACAATAAACTCAATTTAATATATTGGCAAACTGACATATAGCTTCTAATTCAGTCTGTGAAGTCTCATCTTTTTAAGAGCACAGACCCTTCTGTCACTGAGAAAGGCCTGAAAAGCTCCTGCAGTCTCATGGGGAGTATTAACCACTGATGAGGATCTGTCTTAATACACGAGAGAACAAGGGTCAGAGTAGTTCAACAAGAAGTGTGAGAGCTTAGCAGCAGGAAAAATCCTTCTAATGGCCTAGGGTATAAACATGATTAGAAGGGAAATTTATAATTTTTCCCAGCAAATTTCAAGTAAGCCAGCCAAGCTGCATGAGGATTTTAATACTTTCTCTTGCTACCAAGGATGCTGTGCCAGAAGCCCTCAGACCTGCCTGCAGTCATATTTCTAAACTTGCAAAGCGTACTGCCCCAAAGACGGGGCAGTCTATTTCTGTCACAGATTAAGTGACCTCTGCACTTTTTGCATCTAGCTGTGGAGAAAGCTGCAGGTGGAGGAGTGTTCATCCTTTGGTTAAGCTAAACCTTTGTTTGCTGTGTTCACATGAATAACTTATAGGGCCTTGGCATCATGAAAGCAGCACTGACACAGTTGACATGACAGCACTATAGACTGAATCCCGATCTGCCCTCAGAGGAGAAGATGGGATGTTTGCTCGTTTCACATTTCACCAAGTCGAGCTGTTCAACTATTTATAAGATGAATAGAAATTTCCACTACTTCAGCTGACACACCTGCCTTTACCTAGCAACTGCTCAAAGGGAGCCAGCTGAGACAGAGGAGGCTTTGAGAGACACAGCCCAGAGGGGAGCCTGCTGCTGCCACCCCTGCCAGCCCTCTCCGTGCCACCAGCTCCCACCTCTTGGCAAGCCAGCAGCCCTTTCCACTTGCCTAAAAAGCTATTTATACCCAGCACAGCTCAGGAGAGGAAGTGCCTTCCTGTGCAGCCTTCCCTGGGCAGTGAGCAGCATGAGAGCAGCAGGGAGTTCTGCAGGCGCCTCAGGGAAGAAGAGCACAGGGAGACTGCCCTGCCTAGCTTGGGGTGACCACCATGGTGACATGAAGCAACCTTCCCAATGGCATGGTGCTAGCACCCACCCTGCTGCAACGCAGTCCTGGATACTCCTCGTGCCACGTGCCCTCTTCAGGGTGCCTGGTGATCCCTGACAGTGCAGGGAGCCCACCTGGCACCAATCACTGTACCTTTTCATCCAGTTCCAGGCCCATGGGAATGCAACCACCACTTCCTAGTGTTCTGCTGGTTTTGACACAAACAAGCGAGGATGAGGAACATCGCTCAACCCAAGGCATTTGTCCCGAGCTTATTTGCCTGATGAATTGCAGCCTGGCCCATATGCAGTGCCTGCAGTCACTGAGATTTCACATTTGACTCACGTATCTATAGGGTCTCTCAAACAGCCTGTTTCCACCAGGCTGCCAGTGGCAGAAAGGACAGAGCCCCACTGCATAATTGCATTTTTGTGATTTTAACAGGGGTTAAAATATAGATGAGCTAGTGCAACCAGGGAAGAACGCATGAAAAATGGCACTTTCCTACTTTAATGCTGTAACTGTGGAGAGTGACTGACAAAACTTTTTGGCAACTGGCCCAGAGCTGGACGAGTCAGAAGACCTGCTTTTACAGAAATAGTGAACCTAGTCCTAACCAGGAATAAAGTTCCATCATCCTGGTGACTTCAAACACACAAAGACTGAGGAAGGAAGAGGCTATACACGTGATGCTGCAGCCCAATTTAAGGCAGGAATAGGCAAGGACATTGAACAGACAATGAGGGGGTGGCAGCAAGAGGAACATGTGCCAGCACAGATTCATCACGCGTGCTGTTGCCAGGCTAAGAAAAAAAAAAAATTAAAAGGTATCCTAAAACAAACTGCATTTCCTAGGTGTTGCTTCCTCAGCCTGTTATCATCAGAAGGGATGGGGATGCATCTAGCAGCAGTGCCCCGAGCCAGCCGGGAACACAGGCTGGGGTATGTGAGGAGTCGGCTCCCTCTCAGCGGGGAGAGGGGCTCTTGAAAGGCAGTTTTCTTTACTCTGATACCTTAAATGTTTACCCACTAGCATTTGATGGTTTTGGAGAGGGAGGCCTGTAACTAAATATGACATATTCTTGTTCACAATAACATACCATGTGGCAGCTTTAAAAGAAGAATATTTGACTACACGGTTTTGATGCTGAAGATGAAAAGACCATAATTGCCACAGTAATGTGAATTGTGTTTGTGAAGGAAGGAGTTTACTAAACAGCAGGAAAGAAGATAAAGTAGGATAAGTTTTATGTTTAAAATTAGATTGACCTGAGTTGAGATAATAAATGTTGGGAAAAAAGTAAATGTGGTTTGGAAAGGGAAGGGAAAAGGTGTTTCCAGGAGACATGCTTCAGTTTCAAAATACCTTGTACTTTTCACAAAGAAACAGACTGTGACCAAAATACTCAGCAGCTTTTCTCCCTTGTGCTTGACACATGCTCTCAAATGTAGGGCTGAGATCAGATGTGAGGGAGGGCAGGGGAGGAGGTTCCCAACAGCAAGTGAAGCTGAATCAACCAAGTCATCCTTTTGTATTTCAGTAACCTCAGACAAAGACTGGTGGTAATCTTCAGGATATTTCTTCCATCTTTTCCCTTCCCTTCCTTTCCCTTCCCTTCCCTTCCCTTCCCTTCCCTTCCCTTCCCTTCCCTTCCCTTCCCTTCCCTTCCCCATTCTTCCTCCCCAGTCCTAGCACTGTTGTTCATCTTGGTAGCAAGCTCTTTGAGCTGTTAAAGCTGTTTGCTGGAGCTCTGAGTGCTCTCTTTAAAACTGAAAATCATCCTGCCATCACCCACCTTGCTTTACACCCACCCACTTAGGAAATCTGAAAGCTGTGTATCTTGTCAGAGGCTGCTAATGCTATTAATTCTCCTGCCTTAGCAGTCTATCCAGAATATGAAAGCAGGTTTTCTGCAGATTCCTGGGCTATAGCACATTCTGCTGCATTTCCCATACGCATTCCAGGGTCTGTTTCCCATGGTTAAAAATAAAAAAGTCTGATTCAACATTCTCTCATTTCATTTGTACATGACTGAGATACCATTGGTTTTTACCTGCATAATACAAACTTTGCCCCCTAAACCTTATTGTGAATCTCTCCCTGTTTCCTGGCAGGCTAAATTCCCCTCTCTAAGCACAACCAGACTATTTCCCAAGCCCAGACTAGCAGAGTTACAAATACCCTGGGTCTCTGTAGCTTGCTATGGAGACATACCTGAGTGTGGTGCACAGCCACTGTTAGATATACTATCCAGTAGCCATGGGTCTCTACTCCCTACCTAAGCACTGTTAATGCTTTACCTATCAAATGAAGTTGAATTATCAGATGCTTTAATTACACACCAGATTTTAACTCATTCTTACGCTAGGAAAATAGTCCTAGCGTGACAACTTTAGCACCCCCCAATATCAGCTGGAAGCAAAGAAACACACTGCTCTTAGAAAGTTTTCTCTCACAGCTTAATAATTCCTTCCACAAAGGCACTGTCATCCCAAGAGGATATAGAAAAGCATGTACTGAAGCTGATTTTCAGTTGCACAAGTGTCTTGCTGTTGAACCCTGGCTTCAAAAAGGGCATTTGAAGAAAGCAAAAATAGGGAACATCTGATTTCTATGAAAGCAGTTTCAGCCATCCTAGATTCAAATAGAATCTAGAACGGCTGAAACTGCTTTCATAGAAATGAGTCTTAGATAAATTTAGCCCACTGTGTAGAGGATGATGTGTCCAAGGGGAAAGGGGATACAGGCAAGGAGCAAGAGTTTGCTCTGCTGGTGACACTCTGATCCTCAGATGCAATAGAATCATAGCATAACAGGTTGGAAGGGGACAGTGAAAGCAGACTGTGCTTCAGCACAGAAAAACTCAGAATGCTGTAGGAGTAAATGAGGCAGGCAGGCTTTGGCACAGCTTCAGAAAATCCTCAAAATGGCCTTACAAAACCAGTTGAGCCTATATGTCTTCGCTGCCTGATCTTGATTCAAAGCAGTGAATCTTGCCTAGGAACGAGAGCATGGGGCAAATAAAATATATTATACAATCAAGGGCTGCACTACATTTACTGTATAGAAAGAGATTAAAATATTTCAAGGATTTGATTGAGACATTTTTAGCAGCCCTTACATTATAAATATCTTCAGCACTAGGAAAACAGCACATTTGATAATAAGGCAGAAGACATCACATTGGGAGCCATATGTGTGCTGCTTACAACATGACCAGTGACTGTACTAAGGCAAGAAAGGGAAGAAGAATTTGTTGTGGTGAACTGTCTTTGTGATTGTTCTGATCCAGGGAAAATATTGATCAGAGGTAGTAAAACATAAAATGCTAACTAAAACAATAAAATGACCAGATGAAACATAATAGGGTAGGAATGGTTTAATCTTTCCAAAAGGTTTAGTTAATTTAAAAGGTAACTAAGACTCAAGCGTCCCTTGGGAGCCAACACTGTAATACTCCATTCCATGCACTATGACTGAGACAAGATCTAAGGAGGTCATGAGCAGCATAATAGGAAAGATCTTATTTTAAACCTTAGCCACTGGTGGAAATAAAACTCATTTGTCCTCGGAACAGTGTTGAAAAGTAGATTAGATGTTTGTTTGTAATGAGAGTTTTGTGTTTGTTTTATGTAATTTCCAGTAATACTGCCTCACTCTGTTGTAATAGCACTAACCATTCTTTCCTTCTCTGGTGACTTCATTTAAGCAGAATTATGCAGTTCAGAGTAGGTTTATGGATAGGTTTGATGTGGTGAACCTTATTCTTCTATACATTAAAAAAGAGGAAGCTGCTGAGTATACAGTCATGGGAAATGCACCAGGCTGGGGAGGACCACCATTGCTCCATAAAGGTGCAGGTAACCAGAAGGAACATGGATGCTTAATATGCTGCAGCACAGTACTAGCCAAATTCACAGCAGTCCCATCACTAAAGAGGAGTCTTAAGAGTGGAATATCTGGTGATATAAATGGTCCCTGTTTTCTGACAGTCAAATAAGTCTTTTTCCCTTTTGTACAGATAGCTGTGAGGAGGTTTTTTTTCAAGTTAGTGATATAAATGAGGGAATGATTAGGCTCAAAAAACCCCCAGGTTTTCTTACCTACAGATTTTAAAACCATCCAGAAAATCAACTGCAAAGTCAACTGCAGCATTTAGAATATCAGCTGACGACACACATGGCTGAGGAAACCAGAACTAGTTTGCTTCATAGCCTGTGTAACATAGGGATGAGATCTGAAAAGCTAATGGAATTTCTACACTAGTAGTAGCATGCCAGCCAAGCTGGATCTGCGACAATCATGGTGGTACCCTGCCCTGACCCCATGAGGACTCCACAGCCACCAAAAATGGCAGCAATATGTCTTATAACTGAGCATGAAAGCAACATTACCTGAAGGGAGATGCTCACTCCTCCTACTTCCCACCCTCACTTGCCATCTGTGCTTGAATTTGCCTGGAGTGAGATGATCTCAGGAGGATATTATCTGCCTTCCTCCCCAAGCTAGTTGCTGCTGACTGCACTGTACTAAGTGTGCACTAGTCCCAGACTGTCCTAGATCATGGATCTTCTTGCTCTATTGCAAGGTATACATGCACCCTAATCATCCCTAAACTTCACCATCCCTTTGATGCCAGTGCAGCTGCACTCACAAACTCATTGGATTGAACACTGAATCCATGAAAGAATAAATAATTCCAAACCTGCAGTTAGGTCTAAAACCTCATGAGTAACTTTCCTGTCCAAGATGAAGTCTCTACTTTTGCACACTCACTGCTGAGTACTGAAGAACAATGCCAGGTCTGAGAGGAGACACCTGTCAAATGTCATTATATGTGCTCTGAAATGCTGACAAATCAGAAATACACACAATTAGAATTTAAATATTTGTTCACAGATGGAAGAAAACATGTATCCTGGCAAATATCACTCTGTGGTGAAAACAATCCCTTCAGCTAAGTTTCCTCTATGCCCCAAATCCCTACTTACTTCAATAGAGTGTTTTGGAGTGCCATGGCTCTCTCTGCACCCAGCAGAGCCAGGCTGTTGAGCCACAATGTTCAATGTACCCATTTTTCTAAATTAAAAGGCCTCTGGTCATCATCATTGTACTCAGTCACTGCCTATTCCAGGAGATCATGCCTCTTTCCCTGTGGGATAGACATTGGGTTTTTGTTTGGTTGGGGTTTTTTTCTCCAGGGATTGAAGAAACAAACCCACTAAAATGATAAGCACTATTATTTCCCCAGAGAAATCCTATCAAAACATTATTTTTTTCTTTTCTGAAGAGGATCTACTGGTCCTCCAGGTTATCCTCTCCTCACACTACCCACTTTTACAAGTATTTTACCAATTGTTTGGCTCCATGCATTTACCTCTAAAGCTCTCCAAGGATAAAAGACTGGCAGCTACTTGAGCATAAATACACGCTAGGGCAAAAATGGAGATGGAAATAAGATCAGCAAAAGCATTGCAGCTCTATTTTCCTAATGAAGCAGAACTCTCACACTAAGCCAGGCTTACACTCTGTAATCAAGCACATTTCTCACAATGCTGGGCTTATGGAGAGCCCTGTGCAGAACAAGGTAATTATCAGCTGCCACAGCTCAGAAGGGCTCCATTCCCCTCTTCATTTTGCTCAGTTGTCAACTTATATTAAGAAAGAAAATGAAGAAAACCCTGCATTTTCAGAGGCACAATAAAGACAGGCTCTATGTATGTATCCACTTCCCTCCAATCCCCACCCCAAAAAAAAAAAAAAAAAAAAAAAAAAGTGGAGGAGAGAGGGGGTTCAGAAGATGAAATATGGTTGTGTTGGTCATCTTTGTGAAACATGTTTTTGCAAGGATGAGGCAAACCTAGTTTTCGATCCCTTTTCCAAAGGACTGCATTGTGGAAATCACTTCATACATGATGAATAGTATTGACTAAATTCAAGTATTTTGACAAGGACTTCCCTGGTACTGAAAGGCAGGGACCAGTGACAGTCCAGAGGACAATGAAACTGGTAAGGAGATAAACTGAGGCACACTAAATCTCTGACTTCCTCAGAGGGAATGAATGTTAGTACAGATACAGGGGTGTGATTTATTTAGGTAGTAATAGTAATACAGGGTTATTTTCTCCTATCCAAATGTACAGAAAGTGCTTTGTGAAGAGTTTGTTTTGAAGCCCTTGTGGGACTGCAGGACCTAAGACAGAGTAAAGCTTTGATATCTCTATGTGTACAAATGTCCAGGCACTGCATACCATAAAACCTAGCCAGGCAACACATACGAGCAAAAGGAAATGTCACTGAAAAGTCAGAAAATTGCACTGACCAAGTAGTTCTAGAATAATGAGTTACATTCAGTCCAAAAAACCACCAGAAAGTTTTATCAAAAAGAATTTAACTTTTATTTAAGAGTATAAACAGATGTGAGAGAAATAAAATCACTCAGAAAACTTTTCTCAAGATATGACCTACAGCAAAACAAATCATACCAGCATGCAATGAAAAAGCAGACCATGAAGGCATGCAAAATGAGAAAAAAAGTTAGAATCTTATAGGAGTATGAGGGAGAACCACAGAACCACAGAATGGATGATGTTGGCAGGGGCATCTGGGGATCATCTAATTCCAGCCTCTGCTCAAAGCAAAGTCAACCACAATAGGTTACTCAGGTCTGTGTCCATTCAGGCCTTGAAAACCCTCAAGGATGGAGCCACCACAACCCGTCTGGGCAAACTGGTCCTGTTGTTCAATCACCCTTATAGTAAAAAAGTGTTTTCTTATTTTAAATGTTCTGTGCCCACTGTCTCTTTTCCATTCATTGAACACCACTAAGAGCCTCGTTCCATCTTCTTTATCCCCATCCTTCAGGTATATAATACACATTCACAGGATCCCCCTGAGATTTGTCTTCTCCAGGCAGGGCTGTCCCAACCCCCTCAGGCTTTCCTCATATGAAAGATGCTCCAATCCCTCAACCATCTTTGTGACCCTTCAATGAACTCAGGCCAGTATTTCCATGTGCCTGTTGATGTGGGGACTGAACACTCCAGCTGTGCCTCATCAGGGCTGAGTGATGCAGGATGTAATTAGTGCACTGACTCAAAGGGAAGAAATCACTGGTAAAACATTTAAAAATTTGGTATTGGTGATAAACTACAAAATATCTGAGAGCAGAGTGC
The DNA here is from genome assembly GCF_020740725.1 of Corvus hawaiiensis. Classification (NCBI taxonomy): domain Eukaryota; kingdom Metazoa; phylum Chordata; class Aves; order Passeriformes; family Corvidae; genus Corvus; species Corvus hawaiiensis. The sequence continues at coordinate 36,353,506 of NC_063216.1, forward strand.
TACTTAAACCAAATTTTCCAAAAGACGCTTGAACTTGGTGGTGCCTAAAAGGATTCCCATGGTACATTAATGAGCCCAAGAGAAGAACTTGAGATCTTTGTGCCTATACTTTAGGATATGACAAATAATTATCAGCTTCTGAAGTGTGTGAATGTGGTTAGCTGAAAAAAGTGGTAAAAGATGGTGACATTATAACAAAGTCAAGATTTTGTTACTTCTAATTGGGTAAAAACTGTCACTGAACATCTCCTTCAGGACACCTCGCAAGCTAGAATGTACATGGGTATGCACACATGGGGAAATACATGAAAGCACACACAAAAAATGAAGCTTCTCCATGACCTTCTCAGTGACCTGGAAAGAATATTTTTTAAGGAACATTTTGCCTGGTGAGAGCAATGCTGTCAATGCTCACTTTAGCTTTGGCAAGGGAGGGTGGGCAAGTGAAATTTTCATTATACTGAACCATGATGCACTTAATGGTGAGAGAACTACTCTCACAAACACACCAGCACGTCTCTCCCAATCCATTCCCATCAGAGGATACGCACAAGTTGTGACCTGAGAGGATTGTAAGATGTTAACAAAGTATGTAATTGGCTCCACATGGAAAATCAATTACCTCCATAAAAAAGGCATTTGTTAGTCATGGTCCAAATGCTAGGACATAAATTTTCATATCTGAAAACTGAGGAAAATTGGAGGGATTAGAGGAGAACTGATGCTGTTTACCTACGGCTTTCTCTTTTAAGAGGCTAGCTGGAGTTCTGCAGTTACACCAGAGTTCTGTACTACACTCATTACCCTATAGTACATGTATTCACAGTCCAAAAATGTCAGATGTTCTTAGGACATCTAGGTACTCCTGACCTCACACATACTTTCATAGCAGCCTAATTCTACAGCTATATCTTCGAAACTCCTTTCCCTGGCAATTAATGCAGCTCAGATTTTGCTTAAGAAAACAATGTTCCAATGTTTTTAAAATATAATAAAGCCTGGAGAATCTAAATTGCTTGCCAGGAATGAAAATTTGGTGATGAGCAAAGGAAATGAGCAGAGGTCTGTGCACACAGGATGTTGGAGACTGGAGGAAAGAATCCTGCCGGGAACAGTTTCACCCCACTTTGGTTTAAAAGTCAAATACAGCTCCAGATCTGAATCATAATTAGACTCCTGCTGAAAGTTTAACTCCTGATTACTGAAATGGGTAGTAAATGCAACCAAATATGAATAATGACATCCCACATCAAAAGCAGCACTAAGTAGACAACAGTGCTCAAGACTTAAATATTTAAGTGGACTAAAATAAATATCCTCAGAACCCGACCTATCTCATCTGGGCAGGTAGCAACCCTATACGTTCTGTGATCATCTTGGAAGAATTTTTTCTCCAGATGTTTATGTTCCTCAGAAAAATGATTGGTATTCTATTTTTATAGAAAACAATTTATGGAAGAAACAATTTATGGAAGAAGTCCAACAATATGAATTGAAATTTGGCTATCTGCCAAAGAGTGGTTTGGTAAACATTCAATCTTTCTTTCAAGTTTCCAAGAAGCAGTTATATATAATTCAACAGTTCCCACTGTTGCAATAAAATGGCAATAAGAATAAACAGACTAAGCACTGAGTGGCGAGAAGCCCAAACTAAGAATCTTTACTTGAGGAGCTGAGTTGGTGGAACCAGACTGAGAAAGAGCTAGCAACAGCCCAGGAAAATGGCAAAAGAGAGTAAATTGGTTGCAAGGAGGCAGAGACACATTGCTTGGGGGCAGCAGGGTACCCAAAAACTGGAAGGAAAAGGAGAGAAAAGCAGAAAGCATAGCAAGGAGAAAGAGTAGGGAAGGTATAAGGAGACAGAAAAGGGAAAAAAACAGTGGCAGTCACACCTAGCTATATAAAGGAAGATAATTGCTCATGTAGGCAACATCGAGACTGTAATATTAATTTTAAAGCTTTAGGGATTAAATAATAGCAATAATTTTAGCTAAAATATAACTTTCTTAAGTATCTCCTAAATCTCTAAATTGGGTAAAAACCAAAAAGTTAGCACACTGTTAAACGAGTGAAGAATTGCAATAGCAATGGTGTTGAAGGTAAATAACAGTCCAGCAAAATGCAACAAGTGGCTATTAAGAGCAGCTTGGGAATGTTTCTGTACTGAAAGTCAAATGCAGTTAACATTTCTTCCTGATGAAACATTAATCCTATCCAATAATTACAACTTCAAATTCGTTGTTTCTTTATTTTATCATTGTCTTCCTCATACCAGCCTGGGTGACACATTATTTCCATTAATGTGTAGGTTATCATGTTGAAGCATATGGAATCAAAGCTTTGCAGATTGGGAGAAGTGGTATTTTGCTGTGATAATAACACCATTTCTGCATAACTAGCCACTGACCTTTGTTCTTTTCATCAGCAAATACACCATCTTTGTAACAAAAGTAAAGCTGAGGGATTTGAAAATGTCAAAATAGCAAGCAACAAAGAGCCCTTGGCCCATATAAATATTTACATTTGAAATATCCATTTGCTGAACTGAATATTTCAGCTGTTGAGGGCAGCCTGAATCTCATTACATCAGCTCCACAGGCCTATTGGTGCTCTTGCTTTGAAGACAAGAACAGCACATTTATTGTGTGATATGCACATTCCAAGCACCCAGCATACTTCCAAAGTGGGTTGTATTCCAGCAATGCCATGTCTCTACTGTTCAATTTTTATGATAGCATCCAGACTCCACAGCTGTGTAGCTTTCTAATATTGAATACAGATCCCTCACAAGACAGCTGTCTTGGAGGGTTTCTTTGGTTTTTGGTTTCTGTTCTTTTTATTAAGAACCCCAAACTTCTAAAACCTAGGTAAAATATTGCCTAGCAGAAAATCCATTTTAATTCATTAATTATTCTGATCTGGTGCTCCAGTGAGTAAAATACTGTCCAATACTTGCAATTCAGGAAGATTAGTGCATGCAGCCCTTTGTCTGGATGCAGCCAGCTCAGCCCCCATTTGAGCCAGTCTTTCTCATGATCGACGCATAGACAGGCCCCTCTGTGTACAGACCTGGTCCTCTGTAGTGCTAGACCAGGTCCTCATGCTCCTGTGACCTTGTGAGGGACCAGATCTTTGGGATAAGATTAGATAAGAAGAGGGAAGAATGTGGATATATGTCTCCCCCCTTTTGGCCTTGCCTTGCAAAGGAAATCCATGTAAAAGGTGTCTCAGCTCCTTTCTGGGAATGTCAACATAAGTGCGGTGTAGGGACATCGGCCAGGTCAATAGTCCTTGCCACCACTGTTCTGATTAATCTTTGCCTCCCCAGAAAAGGCTGGTGGCGACAGGCCACAGGTGTAGCGTGGCCGAATCTGCTCCAGTGGAGTCATTGGGCCTCCTCCACAGGTGTTGCCACCCTTGCCCCTTCCACTGGAGGCAGCCTGGCCCAGGATATAAAACAGGAGAAGTCCAGGAGAGGAATGCAGATGCATTTTTTTTTTCCATTGTGGGTGTTTACTCAAGAGAAAGATATCCAAACTGGCATTTTTCATGTAATACACTGTGGTTGGTCTATAGTTCTCCCAACTTCAGCACGTATTTAGCATTGAATACTCCCAAATGTATGTATATTTACCATTCCAGCTAATTTGGAAGTGTTTTGTATAGTCTGCTCTGTTACTTCTGTACATCTCAATATGCCAAATAGATAGCTGAGATGTTGCTGTGGGACCCTCTTTAGTAGCTGCTTGTCTGTTTCCATACACATGCTAAATATCACTATAAAGTGCTGCCTTCACTTCAGAAAAGGCTCTAAACCAGACATTATTGGCCTGAATAACTTGATTTCTCAAAAGTCCTGCATTTTCATTTCTTTCTAATTGATTTTTCTCAATTCTTCCTGAATATCCTGGTAAAAGGTGGAGCTAAAGAAGTTTCCCAGTCTTCAGATTTAGATTCCATTTTTTCTTTGTCATGATACTTTCCAGCATTTCTATGACAAATAAATATTTCTGCTCCTATTAATATTTTATAAAACCAACAACCAGCTGTGTAATGAATCAAACCCAAGTTTAGTGAGTCTATAAATGGTAAATTGGCAATATATGTAAATGCTGGCCTGACTGTGATATTTCTATCTTTTTCTAAAGTTCTTTATAACCAACATTATCACTGAATACATCTCAAGGGAACTCTGTGATAATATAATGATCCTCAGAAATTTGTGGTGCAACTATGGGCCAGAACATGGAGTACATTTACAATGAAAGCATCAGTCTGGCTCACAGTGCATGTAACTATTAATGCTTAGCAAGTATGCCTTGCCTGGGATGTAATGTACTACAAATAATTGCCTAGTGTGCTTCAGCTTTGTGCAAGTTCTGTGAAAATACTCTTTTCCTTTCACTGACATAATTTTTTCTCATTACCAGGGATTTTTTTTCTTATTACCAGGGATTTTTTTTTTACCACTAACTAACTGCTTAGAAGGAAACATACCCTCCAGTGGAAAAGCACAGTGCTGTGATAAAGACTAAAAAGCGATCTACAACTCACCAATAGGTGACATTCATAATAAGGTTTGTCACTATTTCCAAGTACTTTTCTATTAAGCCATTACTTTACTGTGTCAAAGTTTAAGCACAGAAAATTTCCTTCATTGTGGCGATTAAGTAAGTGTTATTACTTACAGCAAATGCATTGGGTATGAGAGCTAAAGCAGAGCTGGAATTAACAAAAATGTACAGAGTACTGTTGGTAAGTGTTATGAATAATTTTTAAACAAATAAAGGAGCAAGCACCTCAACACACATACACACACATACATTGGCACACATGGGGCTCTTTATGTACTCTAACACGAAGAACAATTTTGCAATTGAAAGGCTAAACTTTTGAATCTATGAGCAGCTATTTGAAAGGTGTGTGTCACGTCTGTAAAACCAAACAGCTGCTCACAGTTCACACCTTGACAAGCCAGAGCACGGGGCTGTGCATACTCATTTACACGGACTTATACTGTCCCTCATGCTTAGGCTGCACAGCCTGAGGTGGAATTGCAGGTTATAAAGTGCATTGTAGTAACAACTACAGTTTCATGACACAGAGGCCAAAGCTTTTACAGCTCATTGCCATTAATAGCCTGGGTTATGTTGTTCTTGACCTTTCTGTGTGAGGGGGTGCTCAGGGCACAGTGAGCTTTTTGTTTTACCCTTTCAAATGCTTTCTCTGGGCAAACTGGGACTTCCTCGTGTCAGTGGATCAGGAGTCCTGCCACTTCCCAGCTTCCAGGTGAGCAATCAGCATGAGTGGTGTGTCTTCCAGCCTCCCTGTCGCTCACAGAAGGCTGCAACAGCAGCATCTTAAAGCCTGTCCTTCCTTACAATGGAGTTAGTCATAGAGGAAATGGGCCTTTTGAGACACCACACAAGGGGAACTACTTGCCCAGTGTCCCAGCAGAAACCGGGATTCAAGACATGGATTACCCTGCTCCTTGCCTCTGGTCAAGGCACCAAAAACACAATCAAGCCAGCTACAACAGGATATCCCCATGTATTGTCTGGAACCTTCCCCTCACAAGGACTGACCCAACCTCACTCTGATTAGCCTGAGTAATCCAGTGTCACATGTGAACATGAAAGGAATCTAAGCACTTATTAAATATACATTTCCCTTCCTATTAACATAGTTATATCAATATTTTAATGCCATGTTGCCTTTTAGATTGTTTGCCTACTGTAACATGAGGTCCCTGCTGGAGCAGACACCACAGAAATTGATGAGTTTATGGATGACATTTATTTCAGCATGAGGAGTTGTCATCAGTGGTGATTTTCTGCTCCAAATACTTACATTTCATCATGAAATAACATCTCTAGTCCCTTCTACCAATAAAGCCAATGGGACAGCATGAAGGTGTACAGAGTAGGGCTGAAGTTTCATATTCAAGCAACAAAAGGTAAATTTTTTATTGCCAAAGAGAGCTAACTTGTGATCAAACCTAATTACATATATATAAGAACATATCCAACCCAGTACAAATGTGCTGACTCTATTGCCATACATCAGGAGGAAATTTGATGCTTGACTGGTTTTGGGGTGAAATTCATGTCTA